>NC_087355.1:81635606-81938636 GCF_030014295.1 Loxodonta africana | reverse complement strand
TCATACCATCACACTCAGATGGAATACCTTCTCATTTCCTGCCATAGCCTAGAAACTCCTACATGATCTATAAGACCCTGCCCTTTCCTTCTCATCTACAACCATCCTCTTCCTCTCCAACAGGCTCCAGCTGGCTTGGCCTCCTTCTTTATCCTCAGACATGTCCAGCTCTTTCCCACCTCAGGGCCTTGGCATTGGACGATCACCCTGTTGGGACTGCTGACCGCTCAGTTCTTCACAAGGCTCATACCTTCTCATTCCTCAGTTCTCAGCTCAGATGTCACCTTTTCAGAAGGTTCTTCCCAAACCTCCAATCTCAAGTAGTCTCTGACCCTACTTTCCACTGACCAGAGCACCCTAGTGTTCCCCCTTTTTAGCAGGTCATCTGAGCTCACTCTGCTGAGTTATATGTGTATGGCTATCCCTGTACCCCATCTCTAGACAACCATCTCTCCCAGCCACATTTCAGAGTTAATCCCAGGACAGCAGGTCTTCTCTGCCTTTCTGGCTGCTCCAACCCTGGTATCTAAATGAGTCACTTGGGCATAGAAGACATTCAGTAAATATTTGCCAGATAAATGTTGAAGAGGGCAGATAGCATAAACCCCAATATATCATGGGATTGGAGTGCTCAGTTTCAGAAGATGATTTATTTCCATGTTTATTGGGAAATAATCTTGTGAATCACACAGAATGTAGCCAGGTCAAGGGACCCAATTCAAGAATTCACTGCTTAATATTTTCTTTGGTTTGCTAATTCTAACAGACTCACCAAGACAGTCAACCAAAAAGATAATATTTTGAATCTGGAATGTTAAAGTCCCCTGGAATGCATAGAAATGTCTAGAATGCAAATGTTTTGAGTCTAGAATTTACTGCTTTGTTTTCCAGAGTTGAGACAAACTGTAAAGAAGGAACACTGCTGCCTTTTGAGTTATCGTGATATTTTCCTCTCGGAGTCTTATTTTCTGAAGGGAAAAATAACCCTAGCTACTGGATATTGAACATTTACAATGTGCCAGTTGTTTAACATGCATTATCTTGAATTTTCAGCACCATACTATACAGCAGATATACTCATTTGATAGGTGACAAAATGCTTCCAAGTGCAAACAGCTTATAAATGGAAGAGATGAGATTGAAACCCTAGTTGGCTTAACTTTAAAAGATGTGTTCGTCCACTATCCAGAGCGGCCACTCCCAAAATTAAAGAATGGCTCAGCATCTTATAGAGCCCTGGTGGCACAGTAGTTAAGAACTTGGCTGCTGATCAGAAAGTCGGTGGTTCGAATCCACCAGCTACTCCTTGGAAACCATATGGGGCAGGACTACTCTGTTGAATAGGGTTCCTATGAGTCAGAATCTACTCCAACAGCGACAGGTTTGGTTTGGGCTTGGTCAGCATCTTATAAGGGAGCCCAGGTAGGTGTTTAATCCCAAGAGCCCCACTCCACCCCACAATTCAAAGATAACTCAAATCCTACCCGTTGGGACGTGGGAACAGCATCCTAGGACCCTGTGGATAAAAAGCTTTAGAATAAGGACAGGACACAATTCAAGCAAGAGAGCCCCCATATAGCTTCATGATTTCAGTTTGTCTCCTCCCACATCCACTATGCCTATTCTTTCCCTACAGGAGGTTAGCCCTTGATTTCAGGGATGAAAGGCACAGAAATAACCTGGGTGGGACAGGACAACACTGTTCTGTGATCAATTAGCAACAGTCTAAGAAAGTGGTAATTTCTTGTGTTTTGTTCGCCAGCCATTGCCAGGAGACCTAATGTATGCTAGCAGAAATGGAGGCACAAGACAGATGGCGAGAAATGCAAGCACACACGTATATTTTAAGTATGTAGATTTCAGCCAGAAATAAATGAGGAGTGTGACAGCTCCAGGGTGAGAGAGATGTCTTTTCGGGTAGAAAAGATAAACTTGCCAACAAGTTAAATGAGTTAGTTTCTGGGATTCATTCATTGATTCAAGTATCTCCTACATTGTTGTTGGTGGTGGTGGTTGTTGCCGTTGAGTTGATTCTGACTCATGGCAGCCTCATGTGTACAGTGTAGAACTGTTTCATAGGGTTTTCAAGGCCATGACCTTTCAGAGGCAGATGGCCAAGCCTTTCTTCTGAGGTGTCCCTGGGTGGGTTCAAACCGCCAACCTTCTGGCGAGTAGTCAAGTGCTTAGCTGTCCGTGCCATGCAGGGACTCAGATGGCACCTTTTTGTGATCATGGTGGGGAGAGAAAACCTACATCAGAAAGTTGTCAAGAATGCTTTCTGGTGGACAAGAATAACAAGACACTCTCAGCACTTACTGTTTGCCAGGCAACGTCTATATACAAATTATCACAATAATTCTCTGTGGTAGGTACTGTTATTATCTCCATTTTTCAGATGAAGAAACTCAGTCACCAAGGAGGCTAAGTGACTTGCCTTAGTCACCAAGCCAATAAAGCTCAAGGTGGGTTTCTAACCATGATACTTGGCGCCAGAGCCCCCGATCTTAACCATGACACTCTTCCGCTTGTATACAAGTAGCAACATCACTGCCTATAAAAATGTTTTGGTGATGTTAAGTGTCTCTCTCCTCTAAAAATGGTAGAACGTGAGAGCTGGAAAGTTCTACCATTAAAGGGACTAAGCACAGTAGTTTAGCACACCTATCTACACTGCAAAACCCTTTCATCACAGGGATTTTTACTCGACGCTTGGCGCCCTGGTGGCACAGTGGTTAAGAGCTCGGCTGCTAACCAAAAATTTGGCAGTTCAAATCCACCAGCCACTCCTTGGAAACCCTATGGGACAGTTCTACTCTGAAGAAAACCCTGTGGATCACAATGGTTCAAGCCCACAATAGATCATGGGGATGGTGCAGGAATGGGTAGCATTTGGTGCTGGGCATGGTGTCACCATGAGTTGGGGATGACTCCATGGCAACTAACAACAATAACAAAAAGGTGTACGCACATTTTTAAGGCTTTTGATGAACTTGCTGCAAGAGTATTACACCCTTTGTTATAATCTCTGCCCTAAAAGGAAGGCAGAGAACCAGGAAGAACTGGTGCTGAGCAGGAGCTCCTGAGAGCCTGGCATTTGGGAGATGCTGCCAAGGGTTATTCTCAGTGTAACTTCCCACACTGGCCTCCCTGGCCATGAGGGGCTACAGACCACTGGATTACAAGGGCTCCTTACATCGCCACCCAAACCAGATGGCTCTCTTCATCGTCCCTCTCTCCCGCACAGCAACTTTCAGAACCTTGCTGGCATTTCTTCTCCCCCAAACCTGGAGGGAGTTGTTTGACTCCAGAAGGTAGACCAGCTTGAAACCATAAATAGTTCTAAGAAGGGAGACCACATGTCTTACTGGAAAGTTCTAGGGTCAGAGAAGTCATGGGTCACTGCTCTATAACTAACCAGCTACTCTTCTTGGAGCAATCATGCTCAACTCCTTGGACTTCAGGCTCCTCATCTGTAAAATAGTATAATCATTCCTACCCTACTGACCTCACGTGGATTCTGGGCATTTTTGTGAACTGCCATATAAACTGAATAATCCCTTCAAGGGAGCCAGGCAGATCATGGGTGCAGTGATAGGGATGGCTGCCAGGTGCCTTTGTTTCTCAAGACCCACTTGGCCACTCAACCCCCTTACCTGCTGCGGTCATAGCTTCCAGGAACGTGGTACATGAAGACATTTCCTCGGGCCCGTCTTGCCCAGTGGCTGGCCATGTCGATCACAGGGCAGGTGATGAAGTAGTCCCTGGTGAAAGGAGGGTGAGGAGGAGTCTCGTTACGTGTAACTCTATGGACAACTGTGCCAGCTGAAGGCTGCCCACAGACTAGGGGTCCCTCGGCCACCCAGGCCCCCTGCACAGGCCTGCAGATAACCCCTCCCTGCATGTCCCAGAACACCTTTCCAATGGCTCCACCACCTCTGGTGGCCAGACGGCAGGTGGGGTTGGAGGACCTTTGCCCACTTTGGTTTAAGGCTGGCCACGATCACCAGCTGGTGTTCCCAGCTGTGGTGCAATGGATCACTTTTGTGTGGCCTTTCTCGCCATGGTCTTGTAACTCCCACCCAAGTGATTGGTCGGGACTGTGCAGATACAGTAATTGGGGCCTAATGAAGGGATTAGTCAATTTTGCCATCCCACTGGGCTTGAGATGAGCCATTCCACTACCAAGGAAGAATAGCCAGGAGGGGAGAGCATGCCCTTTGGACCCAGGATCCCTGTGCTAAGATGCTTCTGGAAATAGGAGACAGAGACAGATAGAGCTTGAGAAGGGATGGCAGAGAAAGGACAGCAGGAGACAGCATAAGGGCTTCCAGGCCCATGCAGTGAGAAAGCTGAGTGCCTTCGGGCAGGAAGCTTGCTGTCGGAGTAGAGTGCCCCTGGGCACTTACTGGCAGAGCTAGAGCTCTCTAACACTTGCCCAAGCAGGGCAGAGGCCTAGGTCCAGAGAGAGGTGTGCCTGTAAGCACAGCTGAGAAGAGGCCACCCTGATGGAAGAACTGTATCCTGAGTGTGCCTGAACCTGAATTGTAACCTGGTACTTCCTTAACAAACCCCATAACTGTAAATGTTGTCTGTGAGCTCTATGTGGCCATTGCAATGAATTATTGAACCCTGTAGAGAGTGCCATGGGAGGTACGGTTGGTGTCAGAACAGGTAAAGATGGCAGAGGGAGGAGGCATGTCTGACCTGCGCCTCATAGAAATCAGCCTTGGGCTGTTGGTCTTGAGTCTCCTTCCTCCTTGTGAAGCTAGACGGGGTCAGACAATGCCCCCATGCCATTTTTACACCAGCGGACCATTTAGGGTCAAGCAACTCATGGGATAAACATCTTCCCTGAACATTAGTTTGACTTAAAGATTTGGGGGCAGAGAATTTTAAAGCAAGATGAATATAGAGATACCCTGGAGCAGAACATGAAACAAGTCTGCATTTTAAAAGAAGACAGAGACTTCAAGGTTATTTTGTGCACAGAGGCCCTTAGGCCAGCAAGTCTCAACTGGGGGTGATTTTACCCTCCCCACCCCTGGAGACATTTCTGATTGTCACGGTTTGAGGGTTGAGGGGTTTCTACTGGCATCTAGTGGGTGGAGGCAAGGGATGCTGCTAAACACCCTACGATGGACAGGAGAGCCCCACAACAAAGAATTGTCGGGTTCCAAACATCAGTAGGGCTGAAATTGAGAAAGCCTGCCTCAGACTCCCAGGATTTCACATTTGCTCCACCACTGGGAGTAATTTGATGACTAAATACGGAAGCACCAGCTCACTGCAGTGACAACCTGTGTGTTGTAATGCCAAGGGTGTGTGCTTTCAGGAGCAGCAGGCCTGAGCTAAAACCAGGGGACCTGGTTGACCTCTGCCGGCCAGGCTTTGAATCTCACCTGCATTGCCGAGTCAGGACAAGACCCCCACCTGTCCCGCAGTGTCCTTGAATCTCACTCACCCCAGCTGAGACATGGTGGCAACAGGCCCCACCCTGCAGCAAGTCAGAGTGGCCAAGTCTGACCCCAGGCGTGAAGGTCATTCAAGGAGGAGCATCGTCCCCACTTTTCTGCAGGGTAATTTGAGTGCCCTTGGTAAGTCTGCAGGGCGGCCCCAGTGTTTACAGAGAAGGCTACAAGGTAGGGCGGGATCTGTCTCGGGGGGCCCAAAAGGGCAGAGGAAGGAGCTGGGCTTCACCTCCTGGCTCCCCTGAGGAGCTGTGAGCAGGATAGTGGTGGCATCAGACTTTTGGGAGCAGGTCGCACAAGGGCAGCCCTGTGGAGGACAACTGTGGATAAGACAGGAGGCCATGAGCCTGAGTATGACCAGGAGAGAGAGTCTGCCTCCCCCACGAAGCCTGTCTAGGTTACCCGCCTCATCAGACCCAAGCCCTCACCCCAGGTTGTCCTCAAAGCCAGTTCAGGTTTTCTGAGTTTGTTCTATGACACCACTCGGAGCCAGTCCTGACTTACTTATAAGCTTCTTGGGGCCAGGGACTTGGATATCTGTGAGTTCACAGGGCGTAGCCAAGGGCTGGACCTCCATAAATAGCTGTTGGCAATTTGGTTTGAAGCTGAGCTCTTCTCTAGAGGGAAGATTAAAGCCTTTCTGGTCCCCAAGACCCAAGTGGGCTGTGCAAGGTTTTATTCTGAGCTAGTAGTACTCGGATTGGAAACCACAGACTCCTGGTACGGGTTCTAAGCCATGAGGTTGATCTGAAGCCCCTTGCTGCCTGCCCCTTCCCAGCAGGGCGCAGGTCAGCAAAGGCATCTGAGCCATGACATTTGGTTCTGTCCCCAGAGACAGAGGCAAAGTGTGGACCTCCCAGAGGGAGAGAAAGCAGAGTCGTGAGATGCTGAAACCCCCACCACGTTCTTCCCACCTAGGCGGGGGCCTTGCAAAGGGACTTGAGAGCATGTCACAGGGTCTGTGAGGGGTTCAATGGTGACACGAGAGCTGGAGTGCCCTCTGCAGTCTCACCCCCAGGGGGCTCTTAGGAGGAGAGAGCTGGAACCCTGGTTATTTCTGTATTTCCACCCAAAACCACTTCTTGAGCATCTGCTGTGCACACGTAGAAGGCACAGTTCTCAGCCCAGTGGTCTCAAGGAGTGCTGGGAGGCGGGAGCGCCCTGACACCTGCAGTGTGGGTGGGGGCGTGCAGGGAGAGAGGGACCCTGGGCCACAGCAGGGTTTGGGGGAGCAGCCTGGAACCTCTCTTGGGGGGCGCTGGGGGAGGCTTCCTGGAGCAAGACAAGCTGGAGCACCCGAGCATAGCAAACAGCCCCCCATGGAGCTACGTTGGGAGCCTAGGTCTGTGCTTAGGTCAGGCACCAAAGCTCCCCCGATCCAGGCTTCAGTTTCCCCATCTGCAAAGTGAACCCTGGCTACACCCAGGCAGCTTGGGCATCCATTGCCCTTTTAAAGCCTCCTCACGGGCCCGGGGCGCTGCGGGTTGAGACCACGGGCCGGATGAACTCAAGGGCCCTTGCTGCTGTTAGTTGCTGTCCGGTGGATTCCAACTCATGGCCACCATGAGTGTGAGGGCCCTCAGATCTCACAGCCTTTGCTGAGCTGCCTCATGCATGGTGTACTATGGGTGCCTCTGGCAAGTGTGCTGTCTCTTCCTTCTAGAAGAGCCAGGGTGGCCTGGCAGCAGGGTCCACCCTGCCTGTCCTCTGGCAGGTGTTCACCACACTTTGCAGAGGGAAGAATAACGATGAGGAAACCAAGCACACAGAGTCCCATGCCCTCCTTCCTCATTCGTGATCGGAACGCCTACTGGACTGACACCGATCGGGCAGCAGAGCCCCCTCCCTCTGCTGGCTCACCTGGTGGCGTTCTCCAGGGCCCGGGAGAAGGAGGCGTAATCGTCCTCAGAGTGCTCCAGGGAGTAATACCACGTGGCAGCGGCCTCCACCCTGGTATCTCCACCCTCGCCGCCCAGGGAATTCTGCAGCGCCTGATAGAAGGCAGTCTTGCTGCTGGTCCTACCTTGACTTTCCTCAAATTGCTGAAAAATAGACACACAAGTTCCCCAGTCAGATTCTGAAAGGCCTGAGTCAGTACAGCTCAAACCGTCGGCCTAAAATCTTCTCTCCGGGAGGCAGTGGGATGGGGTCTTAAGCGCGTGGGTGCTGGAGGCAGCCGGCCTGGGACCGAATCCCAGCTCTGCTTCCCTCTAGCTGTGTAGCCTTAAGCAAACTGCTTACCCCGGTCTGCCTTAGCTTCCCCACCCAAACAATGGATACAATGGGTGTACCCTTCTGCACTGGGTTATTAAAAACCAGTACCAGTGGCCCTCAAAGTAATTCCAACTCACGGCAACTTCTTGTATGTCATAGGAGAACTGTGCTCCGTGGGGTTTTCAATGGCTGATTTTTCGGAAGCAGATCTTTCTTCAGAGGTGCCTCTGGGTAGATTCGAACTAGCAACCTTTAGGTTAGCATTTAGCTTGTTACTGTTTGCACCACCCAGGGACTCCATAGAGTTATGTAAGGACCAAGAGGCCTAATGCATGTGAACTACTTAAAAGGGTGCTGAACAAATGGTAGCTATTATTGCAATTTGATACCAGGTCCCACACCTGCTTCTCACTGGCTCTGCCTGGGCTCCTGTCTCAGCTGGTTCCTGGGTGGCCAGGATCTGGTTTTGGTAGAAGGGCTACATTCAGCTTCATTCTTTGATTCATTCAGCATGTGACTGTCTTACGTGCACTGCGACGCTGATACTCAAGGCCTTCACTTAGGCCAACTGCACGCCATGCTGGGAAAGAGCGGGGAGCACGCTGATCAAGCCCTCTGCTCTCAGGGGGCTCATGCCCTAGTGGGCGGAGAAGGGAAAAGAGCAGAGAATGGACAGTCCCTCAGGGGGCGGGAGCCATGAAGAGAAAGGGACAGAGGAGCTCTTTACATAGGATAGTCACTGTAGGCATACAGCTCTCTGGATGGGAGTGTCCTGATGGGAACCTCATTCATTCATTTATTCACTCACTTACTCATTCATTCTAATCCTGGCTTCCTGCTGCCTGGACTGGGAATCTAAGTGGATCATTTCCCTCCCCCAGGACTCAGCTTCCTCATTTCTGAAGACAGGAGCTGGGGGCGGAGCACCAGGGAGGCAGCTCCAGAGCAGGAGGCCCAGGCCCCTAGGCCCCTGGGCAGCTCAGGCTGTGTGTTTACATATTTCTAGGATCTTATGAAAACAGGGAAATGTGCTTATCAGCACACTCAGGCTTGTTTAGATTGTTTCTCCAAACGTTTCCAAGCATATAGAGTCTGCGAGTGGAATTCAGAAAGTAGTCTTTACTGGGGAGGGCAACTTCTTAGATGTCTTTCAGCTGCCCCAGGGGCTCCTGGTGCTGATCTCGGCCTGGCCTAATAAATGGGGACTGGGCTGTAGTCGTGGAATAGCTGATCAAAGGACCACGGGCCACGGGTGGCTGCACACCAGCGTTGGGGAGGGCAAGGGCTGGGTCAGGAGGCATTTTAATTCTACCCACAACATTTGATTTCTTGGGGAGAAGTCTGAAGCAAATACAGCACAATAGTTAACATCTGTTAAACCTGAATAGTGAAGCTATGAGTATTCATGAGAGCAGCGGCTGGCAAATACTTTTAACCACAGTCTGTAATAAGAAAGACATTTTACACACACATACGTGCACGCGTACACACACACATACACCTGAAATAACATCCATGAGACAGTACTCACTTTTACCACATTCGATACATCCTATAGTTTCCATTCTAGCCTATTCTAATCTAGTCTTGTCTATTAAAGATGCCTGTCTGCAATCTAATGAGCCTATACCTATAGTTTGGGGTTAAAAAAAATACATTATATTACTCTGTTCTTTTCTGAGTGCTAGAATATTTCATAACAAAAAAAAAACTGATAGCAGCAACCATTGGCATACCTCCTATTATTGCTAAACTTTGTGCTAAACATTTTACATCTGTGTTTCACTGAAGTATCAAAATAACCATGGGAACTGAGCATTAAGCTATTCCATTTTAAAAACTTCATTCCAAGGCTCAGAGAATCTGAATAGCTTATTCAGGGTCACATAGATAGGATCATGAGCTGGGATTTACCCCAGGTCTTACTAATGGCAAATGTCAGACGGTTTCCCCCTGGCTATAACTTAACCATGACCATGACCTCATATTAGGGCTGTAGACCACAGGGGCCTCAGTCAAATGGCAGGACAGAAAGCCTGCCTACTGGGTGCATGGCTCAGTGGTTGAGAAGATAGTGTGGAGTCAAAATTTTGGGCTCAAGTCCTAACTTCCAATTTTGGGGAGACCTTAGAAAAGACATTTCACCCTCTCTGAGGCTTACGTCTTTAAAACGGGTATGATAATATTGATACAGGCCCTTTTGTTATCTCCCATGAGGATGAAGTGACAAAAGCAGTGTGAAGATGATTTTTCGTCTGCAGGACGTTCTAGTGCAAGTCGTGGCTGGTTTGGGGGAACACAGCAGGTGCTAGTTAAGAGGATCCAGCAGGTCTCAGTGCAAGGAGCGAGGAGCCAGCAGGTCTCAGTGCAAGAAGCAAGGAGCCAGCAGGTCTCAGTGCAAGAAGCAAGGCACCAGCAGGTCCAGTACAAGGACAGAGGAGCCAGCAGGTCTCACTGCAAGAAGCGAGGAGCCAGCAGGTCTCAGTGCAAGGAGCGAGGAGCCAGCAGGTCTCAGTGCAAGGAGCAAGGAGCCAGAAGGTCCAGGTTTGGCTCACGTCTCCTCCACTTCCCGGCTGTGTGGCTTTGGGCAAGTCACCCTCTCTGATCCTCAAGTTCCTCACATGCAAAATGGAGATTGTTACAACCCACAGTGTTGTCTTGAGAATTAGAAATGATATTTTGAAACAACTAGCTCCAAGCCTGGCATGTAGCACTTAAGAAACAAGAACTGTTTTCATGAATCGTCGGTTTCGTTGGCTTTGATCAGGAAACCGAAGGCTGAACACAGGCCCCAAAACACTTTATTAAAATGATGAAAGCATTCAGAGAGGGGGCGTGCACCAGTCTGCATGGAAGAAAGCTGCCTCTTGCTTTTATTTCTATCCTCATTTCTTCACATGAAGAATAAGGAAGTTCTTGCACAACTGTGCAACAAAATGCAATGATTGGTCGTTCCAGGTTGTATCACAAGGCTTGCAGCCTGGCGTGCTCGGCTCTGCGCTGAGGCAAGGGCCTTGGTCAAGGGGTGAAGAAAGAGATGGGAGGAAGTGGAAGTAGTAGAACTCTGGGGCTATTCTGTACACAGGTATCTTATGAAGGAATTCTCAATGTCCTGCCCGCACCCCAAGCCCTGGGTGGGTCTGAAATCCAGAGACAGAGCAGAAGTGGAGGGCAGGCTCAGTCGTGGGAAAGGGGTTGGGTACAAGGACCGGGGGGCCAGTGGCATTGAACTAAGCTTTCCTGGGCTGCTTTGCCACTTGTAAGGCATCCTGTTATTGTCGAGTTGATTTCAACTCATAGCGACCCTATTAGAAAAGAAAAACCAAACCCACTGCTGTTGAGTTGATTCAGACTCCTAGTGACCCTACAGGACAGAGTAGAACTGCCCCATAGGGTTTTCGAGGCTATAAACCTTTACTGAAGCAGACTACCGCATCTTTCTCCTGCAGAATGCTTGAGCTGCCAACCTTCGGTTTTAAAGCCAAGTGTTTTAACCACTGTGCCACCAGGGCTCCTTCGCAACCCTGTATGACAGAGTAGTATCGCCCCACAGGGTTTCCAAGGCTGTAATCTTTACAGAAGCAGACTGCCATACCTTTCTCCTACAGAGCATCTAGTGGGTTTGAACCGCCAAGCTTTCGGTTAACAGCCGAGCACTTCACCACTTCGCCACCAGGGCTCCTTTGGGAGGCATAACCCTCCCTCAATTCGTAACATGAGGTGGCCACGGTGGGCTCAGGGTTCTAGCACCAGTTGTGCCGGCGATTCACTGTGCAAACTCAGGGAAGTGGCAACCAGTCACGGGATGGTGCAAGACCAGGCAGCCTTTCACCTGGTTGTGCTTGGGGTTGGCATGAGTTGGGGGCTACTCAATGGCAGCTAACCACAACAATGCTCCCTGTGAGACGCTGCTGGCCAGTATTTAGATGAAGACGCAGAGTGGTGGGTTGATGTCTGAAGAATGCCCCCAGGACACTGTGATACATTCCTAGGTGCTGTTATTGTCAGTTAATGTGCCCACCGCTCCCGAAGCACCAGGGAGCAGAGGTGGCAGGGACTGTCCCCGCAGCCTCACTGCTCACCATGGTGCCAACCACTAGGTAAAAAATATGTGTTGGATGAATGAATACAGGAGGCATTGCCTTTGCAGAGAAAGTGTAGACTCTAAAGCCAAACCTCTTAGGTTCAAACCCTAGAGCTGGAAAAATCTGGGCTCGGATGCTAGATTTGCTACTTATCAGCTGTGTGGCCTTGGGCAAGTTACTTAATGTCTCTGTGCCTTTGTTTCCTCGTCTGTAAAACAGGCACATAATATCATCCTCTTCAAAAAAATGTTACGAGGGTTAGATGGGATTATACCTATAAAGTGTTTAGCACCATGTCTGTTTTTATTGTTAGATATTTGTAGATTCGACCTTGTACCTAGTTTAAATGGTGCAGGGGAGTCCACGTCTTAGAGAGAGAGGCTTGAACAGGGCTTGTCCCATTCACTATGGGTTCAAACACTTGAAGCCCTTCTTCCAAATTGCTGTGGAAAGTGACTGACCACCTGAAGGATACAGCCTCCTTCATGTGTTCCTTGGAAACTCTTTCTATAACAAAGTAGCTTTTAAGAGTAGCAGGGCGCCAAGCCCCACGCATTGCTAAAGGAGGTGCTTCTTACATAAAACAGTCTAAACAGCTTCCCAGCTAGGAAGGTGTCCAGTTTATGCAGCCACAAGATTGCGATTAGAGTGTCCCGTTTTAAGGGGATCTGAGCAGCTGAGACCAGCTGGGCTCCGCAGTCCCGGCTGGTCAGTATTCTGGGCCACGCCACCGAGGGGGTGCATGTTGGGATGCAGAGGGGCACATTTTCAGCAGGACCTGGAACCCACATCTATGGATTCTTGGCAAGGACCAGGAGCATAGATGCTGCTGCTGGTTTAATTAGGGAGTCAGCAGGGGATGCCGGGGCTACCACGTGACTCACACAGCCTTCCACAAGCTGTAATTACCAGAGCTTCCTCAGACCGTGGATCTGCTGCGGGCTGGACTTCAGGAAGGGGTTAATGAGAAAGACACAGCCTCTGTGTGTGTTTTTAATGGACAGCCATCGATATGCCCTAAAGAGAAGCTACAGCGCTCAGAGGCATTTAGACAATGTGAAGGGACACACGGAGGCTCAGCCTTCACCTGTGAAGGTAAAGGTAGGGTTGAATGCCTGTGGCCAAGGGGTTGAGCACGGAATTCACCAGAGACTCAGGTTTAAATCCTGCCTGGTGTGTGAGCGCAGGTCATCCATTCCCAGTGAATAAACTTATTCAGTGAATATTCCTCTCTCTGCCACCATGCCAGATCTATAAAATGGGCTTGATGTTAGAATTAAATGAACTACTGGTTGTAAAGGGACATTTAATTTTAAGGTCAACCCCATTTTCAGTGGTGTTTTCAGAGTAAGACAGACTAGGAAGAAAGGCTTAGTGGTATACTTCTGAAAATCAGCCAGTGGTAACCCTATAGATCAAAACAGAATGTTGTTCCATACAGTGCTAGAAAATGAGCTCTCCCCAACCCCAGGGTGGAACCAAAAACCAAACCCGTTGCTGTCGAGTCGATTCCAACTCATAGTGACCCTGGAGGACAGAGCAGAACGGCCCCGTAGAGTTTCCAAGGAGTACCTGGTGGACTCGAACTGCCAACCTTTTGGTTAGCAGCCATAGCAGTTAACTACTACACCACCAGGGTCTCCCCAGGTTGGAAGGCACTCAAAATACACAGCGGTCACAACGATGGACTCAGGAATATCAACGATCGCGATGATAAAGCAAGATCGGGCAGCATTTTGTCCTGTTGTATATGCGGTCACCATGAGGTGCAGCCAACTTGACAGCACTTAACAACAAAGTGACTGATACAATAATATGACTTTTCTTTCAGCTCTTGGTAATAAATTATTAAAACTAGAAACAGGCAGGTGATAAATGCCCCTATATTCACCCCACTTTATCAACAGCACTCATTCACTGAGTGTCTCTCACGTGCCAGGAGCAGCTCTAGGCATTTGGGATGATGCATCAGTGAGCATAACAGACCAAGTCCCCTGCCCTTCGGGGAGACCAACAATGCGCACTGTGAGGCAGCAGGACGTGTGAGCAAGGCCAGCAGAGCACAGGAGGGAGCTGAGGCACTGACGGGTGAGGGTCATAACCAGGTGGTTGGGGTCGGCCTCATGGAGGACTGGAGAGATGAGGGCTTAGGCACGTGGACAGCTGGGGGAGGAGGAGCAAGGAGGCCAGTGTGGCTAGTGGGGAGTGGTCAAGGGCAGAGCAGCAGGAGGGATGAGTGGCTAGTGTGGCCTCCCCAGCTCTTTCTTCAGCAGGGGTCCTGAGAAATGCTTTCTCCACTGGGGCTTGCAGACACCACCTGCCCAGAGAGGGAAGCCCTCGTGGGGCAGGGGAGGGCAGGCTGGTGGTGATCTTCAACGGGCCTACCAGCTCTGATGGGCTCCAGTGAGGAGCCACCCACCACTTCTTACTGGCTCCCTCTGCTGCTGGGACAACCCCAGGTTGGCCACTCCAGATTCTGACGTATCCTCAGAGCGCCTTTCCCTCAGCAGAAGCTGCAGCCCTCTCACTACCAGGGAATTCGCTCCACCGGAAGCCCTTCCTGAATCCCATTCCTCTTCTCTGGGACCCAGGGCCCCTCTTCTGTCTGAGGCGGAGGCCTCCCCTCTTCAGTGACTACTCTGGACAAGTTGTCCCTTCTCTGGGGCACCTTCAAGGTGTAGCTCTCCATGACTGCTACCCACCACTCAGCGCTAAGATGAGGCCTTCTCCAAGTGTCACGTCTGCGTTCACCACCCAAAGTCTGTGCTCAGTGTCTCCACCATCTCCACTGATTCACCTCTCATTTACTCCCTGTCCCCCACCCCCTTCCTGACACCCTCTCCTCCCTGGGCTTGGATGATCCTCGCCTCTCTTCTTTCCTCCAAACTGCTGTCCCCGCTCTTCGTGGAATGCCCTTCTGCTGGTTCTGCCACTCTGAAATGCTGGGTCCCCCAGCTGCACCACTCTGCCTTCTCCTCCGCCTCAGCCCACAGTGAAGTGGGTGGTACCATCCCTTCTTTGCTTTAACACCAACCCCTAAGCGAATGAGTCCTACATCTCTCTCCAGCCTGAACTCCAGACTTTCATATACAGTGTCTACCATCTCCTGAAAATCTCTCAGGTCCCTCAAAGTCCATATGCACCAATTTAACTTCACATCCCTGGTGTGCAGCGGTTAAAGTGCTCAGCTACTAACCAAAAGGTCGACAGTTTAAATCCGCCAGCTACTCCTCAGGAGAAAGACGTGGCAGCCTGCTTCCATAAAGATTCATGGCCTTGGAAACCCTATGGGCAGTTCTACTCTGTCCTACAGGGTTGCTATGAGTTGAGTTGGAATCGACTCGAAGGCAGTGGGTTTGGATTTGATTTACATAGGCATCACCTCACCTCCAGAACCTTCTCCCCCTCCTATTTTCCTATCCTCAGTGACTAAAACAGCACCCAGTCACCTGTTAGAAAGAGCTGTTTCCTGACTCCTCCTACCCATCTTCCCCAACGTTCAATTATCCCTCAATCCTGCTGATTCTTCTCCTCAGGTTTAGCCATCGTTCATTCTTTTCCTATTGCCCAGTCCTATTCCTGCCCTCATCATCCTCTGCTCCATCTTCTTGTGGGATGAGGGAGGAGCACCTCAAATGCCAAGCCCAAAAACCAAAGCCATTGAGTCGATTCCGACTCACAGCAACCCTATAAGTCAGACTAGAACTGCCCCATAGAGTTTCCAAGGAGCGGCTGGTGGATTTCAATTGCTAACCTTTTGGTTAGCAGCTGTAGCTGTTAGCCGCTGTGCCACCAGGGCTCCACCTTGTACACAGAAGGTGCTTAACCAATTTTTGTAGATTGGTTACTCTCAAGTTATACAAAATGGGTTATGTCATCACAGGTTTGAGAAGAAGGGGACCCAGAGCAGAATCCCCTAGGAAAAACTCAGTTTATCAGAGTTCACCTACTTCTTGAGATTCTGTATGTGTGAGTGAATGAACAAGCTAATACGCCCAGAATTCTCTAGAGCTCTGAGGTAGATGGAGACACAAACACTCACTTGTCATTTAATGGACATGAACTGAAGACCTACTATGGCCAGGAATGGAGGATTCAAAATGAACAAGACAGTTTTTGCCTCAGAGCCTGGTAAAGTCAGAGAGGCCATCTTGTTAATGAACAAAGTGCTCCATGAATTCTGGTTGACTACTGGCCTTCAGGAAACCCTGGTGGCATAGTGGTTAAGTGCTACGGCTGCTAACAAAGAGGTCAGCAGTTCAAATCTGCCAGGTACTCCTTGGAAACTCTATGGGCCAGTTCTACTCTGTCCTATAGGGTCGCTATGAGTCGGAATCGACTTGATGGCAGTGGGTTTGGTTTTTTTGTTGTTGTTGTTGTTGTTTGTTTGTTTGTTTTATTGGGCTTCAGTGTACATCATGGTACAGTGGAAAGAGGGTGGGTTTGGGAAGCAGACTGACCCCTTCTCACGTCTCCCCTCAGCCAACTCTGATAGGGTTCCCTCCCCTCATTCCACAGAAGTGGCCCTTATCAACGTCCCCATGACCTACTTCCTGTCAGATCCAATGGCCAGATCCCTGCCTTCATCTCACCCAATTTTCAGTGACATTGACACTTGACCTTTGTGACATCAAATTTTCCTGTCCTCTTCTAAATCTGGCATCCAAATCTTTAGCACTGATCTTACCCCTGAACTCCCAACCCATAAATCCAACTGCCTAACCCACCGTATCCCAAACCTAGTCATCTCTCACTGTTACCATGCCGACACACCAGTTTAAGTTACTAGCTTCATCCTTGGACCTTGCAGCAGAGTACAGTCTATTCTCTCTACTTCCTCTCTTACCTCTCCGTAGTTGATTTTCTATATAGCCACCACAATGCTCTTTTTTTTTAAAAAAAAGGTAAATCAATATAATCACTCCCTAGCTTAAAACAATCCAGTAACTACCCATTGCCAGGAGAATAAAATCACCTTTCTGTATAAATGGCTGCAATCTTAAATATCACGTCTCCTCCAGCCCCTTTGACTTCAACTCCTGCACTCCTTTCATCTGCCACAGAATTTCCCACACACTCTGATTATGTCCCCAAAAAAGCCGAGGTCAACCCTGCCCCCCATTGCACTAGCCCTTCACCTAGATCTCCCCACAGCTGCTTCCTTCTTATCATTCAGGTCTATGTTCAAAAGTCACCTCCTCTGGAAAGCCTTCCCTGATTGCCCTGCCAAAGCACTTCCCTCCCCCACCTCACTTCAACATGTCTTCTCCCACTACTCTGTTTCAATTGTCTTCAGAGCACTTTCCATGGTCTGAAACTCTTACTTGTTTCTGCACTGTTGCCTCACTAGAATGTAAACGCCACAAGCGTTTTGGTCACCACTGTCCCTGAGCCTAGGAGAGAGCCCAGCACACAGGAGCCTCTCAGGAAATACATGCTGGTTGCATGCACGAATCCATGCAGGGCTAAGTCCTGACTCCACCACCTACGACCTGGGTGTCCCAGGCCACCAGAGCCAACTGCTCCATCAGACGCAGCAGACACAGTGCCCGAGGCCTGCCATACTTGTAGGGGCCCGTGAAAAGATTTCCATTTTAGTTTCTTTTAAAACCCTAAGAAAAATTAAATATACTAAGAATGAATATATAATAATGAACCCAGCTTAAATTACATTCATCTTTATGCTAACACGTTTGTAAATATAATCCTTCAATATTTTGGAGATCACAAGTTTATCAAGCCCTTGGACCCTGAGTTTTCTCTGAGGTGTGGCTGACAATTCCTGCTTCGCGGACCATTAGAGGAGTGATGTGTGTAAGCGCCTGGCACTGAGGGCCCAGAGCTTGGAGAGTTTACAGTGTGCTAGGTGCAACAGTTAAGCATTTGGTTGCTAGCTGAAAGGTTAGTGGTTTGAATGCACCCAGCGGCTCCACGGAAGAAAGACCTGGCAATCTCCCATAAAAATTACAGCCTAGAAAACCCTGTGGGGAAGTTCTACTCTGTCACATGGGGTCCCTATGAGTCAAAAATCAACTCAACAGCACCTAACAACAACCACAGCCCAAGACTAGCTACTTGACGGGGTTCCCCAGGCATTGGAAGCTGTCTCCTTTGCTTGCTGTTGCTGTTAGCTACTGTCAAGTCAGCCCCCAGCTCATGGCGACCCCACACAGTGGGACAAAGTGCTGCCTGGCCCTGTGGCAGCCCCATGACCAGTTACAGATCGGGCTGTTGTGACTCATAGGGCTTTCACTGGCTGCTTTTCAGAACTACATCTCCAGACCTTTCTCCCTAGTCTGGACGCTGCAGTGAAACACGTTCAGCACCACAGCACCATGCAAGTCTCCACTGACAGATGGGCGGGGGCTGTGCTTGAGAGACACTGACCAAGGTCTCTCTTACAGAAGGTGAGAATCGGAGCACTGAGCCACACGCTGCCTTCTATCTCCTTTGCTTAGCAATCCTCTTATGACAATGCGGGAGGCAGGCAGGGCAGGCCTCGCTGTGCCCATCCGAAGGATCAAAAAACTGCAGCTCAGACTGGTTAAGCAACTAGCCTAAGTCACGAGCCCGAAGGCAGGAATGGAGACGAGGAATGGAGACCCATTTTGTTGGCTCCAGGTCCTGGGTACAGACCCTCACACTCCCGGCCCCAGTGCTGGGCACTGAGCACAGTGTCTCTTTTCAGGAAATTCATGAACTCGCTGGGGACTCCTGCACACTCCTCTTGCCATAATCTGTCACCAGCGTATTGCTTTTCCGCGCTGGAGCTCATGCCAGTGTCTCGCGCTGCCAGGTGCTGCTTCCAAGTCTCCAGCGGGCAACCCTCCCCTCCCTGCTCCCCGCAGGGCCCCACTCCACCTGCTCCTGGATGAGGCCAACTCCTAGCTGAGCTCAGGGGCACTGCGGGCGCCCTGGTTCTGATTTTTCTCACTTTCCTTGGAGATGCTCGTGCTTGGGAGGGAAGGCGGAACATTCCATGTCGGAGCAAACCTGCTTTCAATCATGTAAATTAGCGCCCTGTTAATGCAGGCAGACTGCCGATCTCCCCAGTAAGGAAGAGAGAGAAGGCATAGGGGGACAAGATCCCCACCGCAGCGGCTGATGAAGAATTTCAATAGAAAGCCACTGCTTCAGGAAAGAAGATCGTTCTCTGCGAGCAGCGTTGGGGCTGCCCTGATGCTCCGAGGGTATGTCCTGAACTTTGCTGGGGTCATGAGGATTGTTTGGGTGGGCCATGGGTGGCCTGGGGTGGTAGGTGGGGGTCCTCGCACAGACTTGGAACATCTTCCCACCCATCCTCCTTGGTCTGAGAGATTCTTTTGGGTCTCTGCTGGGGCGATGGCTCCAGGGGGCTGAACTGGAAGGGGTGAGGCCCTCCTACCCATCCTGTGACTTCTGCCGGGAGGCTGGGTCACGTGAGTTTTGGGCTGGGCTCTGGGTGGTGTCTAAGCAAGGCTGGGTGAGGGGTAAAGCACGTGTGTGGGGGGTCTGCTACAATTTGGATCTAGTCCTTGTCAGGCGAGGTGACTCCGTGATTGCACTTTCTTTGTATTCCGGATTTCTCTGGATAGTGCTGTGGACCAGGGACGACAGCTTTGGATGTTAATAGTAATATTAAAATGAAAGAATTAATGAAAACAAACAAACACTTATTAAGCACACACTATTTGCCAGACACTGGTGTATATTTGAATCCTCATGACATCTTTATGAGGATATTTACTAACAACCTCCCAATTTTACAGACAGGGAAACTGAGGCTCAGGCTCTGGTGACCCGGATGGTTCTGGTTATTATCCAAGGGCACCCAGGGCACCTCGACCCACTCTGTTAACAGACAGCAGAGGGAACGGAGTCCTGGACGGTTCCTTCATCATTCTGATACCACTGCTGGCCACTGTGTGGGCCAGTGTCCCCCTCACAGCCTTCTGAGGGTCTAGAGCTAGACGTCCACCTTTCCATATAGCACATATCGCACTGCGTTTTTAGTTATCCACTCTGTTTATTCTCTGTCTCCTTACCTGATGGTGAGCGCTCTGAGGGCAGGAATTTAATCTGCATGTATGCCCCCAAAACACCCAGCACGGTGGCCCCAAGTGGCCTCGTGAACGCAGGTGAGGAAATACGCAGCTCTCGGTATTAGAAATGCATGCCTGAGACCAGGTTCTAGGCAGCTGTGTGAGTGGCTACAATTGATATGACCTGCTTCTCAGAAACAGACAGGCAGGGGGTCTGGGCTGATATTGGGGCCATAGGGTCCAGGAGAACAAGGAGTTGCTGGGACTGAATTTGCTTACCATCTGAAAAATAACAATAATAATCCCTGCCACCTAGGGCTGTGGTGAGGATGAAGCTATGTCTTTGAAGACACCTAGGTTAGGGTCTGGCACATAGTAGGTTCTCTAGGATTTCATTCATTCAAGCCAATACATATTTATTGGGCACCTACTATGTACTAGATACTTCTCTAGGCACCAGAGATACAGCAGAAAGCAAAATAAAGTCTCAGGGCTCACAGGGCTTGCATTCTACTCAGGGAAAAAGACAGTCGACACATAACATGTCAGGGGATATAGTTGTTGGGGAGCCCTGGTGGCAGAGCCCTGGTGCCAAAAGGTTGGCAGTTCAAATCCACCAGCTGCTCCTTGAAAACCCTACAGGGCAGTTCTACTCTGTCCTATAGGGTTGCTATGAGTTGGAATCGACTCTAGTAGTGGATTTGGTTTGGTTTTGGGGTATAGGTGCTGGGTGGGGAGCAGGCTAAGGAACTAGAGCATGCTGGGAATGGTGCTGCCTTTCCAGTCAAGGTGGTCAGGCCAGATCCCTCTGCTAAGCAGAGCCTGTGGGACGCAAGGAAGTGAGTTACACAGGGGAGAATATTCTAGTTTTGCTGCTCCTGGGTAAACCAGAACATAATATTTAATAGCTTGTGTGTATCTTAATTTAGTCAGCTATTGTTAATGGACATTTGAGTTGCTTCCAATTTTTGTCACAATAATTTATGCTGTGATAAATATCCTTGTGCAGATATCATGTAAAACTGGTGTTTTATTGCTGTAGGATGGATTCCCCAAAGTAAGATATATTACCTAGAGGAAATAGCATAATCCAAGGGAATGCAGATCCTGTGTGGATAAATTAATGACTTTTTTTTTTCTTTAATTCAAGTTTTACTGCCCTGTAATTCAATAGTGCCAGGCAGAGAACCAAGGGGTGTGTATGTTGGGGAGGGTGCCCTCTGTCCCATCCTTGGAGTGGTCTTCTCACTGTGTTTTATGACCACCACCCTGGGTTTCACTATGGAAAGGACTTTCACAAAGAGCAGCTTGTCCGGGGGGGTGGGGCAGAGGGCAGAGAGCATGGGCCTATTCTAGGGTTAGCCACATCCCAGCTAATGGCTATGGCTATGACTTCCGGTCCGAGCAGGAAGTGTGTGCTCAGGCAGATAAACAACCTCACAGCCGCTCCCCCACTTCTTTGTACCCCTGACAAGCCATACAAAGCTATGTTTTCCAGGCCTGTCATACACATATCCCGCGTAAGAAAACCGACATGGGAAGTTGGTGTTGGGGTACCCCTCACAGGATTGGGAAATGATGCTGTTTTTCACAGAGTTCTTCATCTGCCATCTCTCCCAGTTCTCAGTGGGACAAGGATCCTTCATGGAACAGGGGTGTCATGGGCCCAGGACCCCACATGCCCCTTGGGCAGCACCTGCTCTGCTCACTCTTTCCACCACGATTCAGTCACAGACCCAAAGGGTGGTGTGACCCTCCCCTCTCTGTGATTCTCCAATTCCTGGAATGCCCTCTATCACCATCTCCGCATCTCCCTAACTAGCTGCTGCAAACAGTAGTTTTCAGTGATTGTTTCGTAAACAAGCAAGTAAGTGAATGACTTGACCTAGATGAGACTTTGAGGTCCAGTGGCCCCTGGGGCTGGCCCAGCTAGACACCTCCAAGCCTCCCCGCTGCCCACCTTGACGGCCTTGGCTCTGTCGATAAGCCCATCATCCTGAGAGCTCCCGATGAACAGATCCACCTTCGCTCGAGGGGCTCTCTGCAGTGCCCTGGCTGGCGTCTCACGGAGGTACTGGCCATCAATCACAGGACCCCAGTAGTGGAAAGGGCCACTCACAGCCAGGAGCTGTAGAGGGTACAAAGGGATGGCATGATTTGTATGGATTTTGTCCTTTTTGTGACACTGGAATAATCGGTCATATTGCTTAGCTTAATCAGGTCTTAATATGAGCACCAATATTGGTTACCCATCTGGATCTGTATTGGGAAATAGGGGCAAAATGCCTGGAACACCAGGCCGCCAGGCAACCAGGAGACAGGGCCAGGGCTGGAAGGTGAGTCTCACTCTGAGCAATGGCTGGTCCCCAAGAACCTTCCCAGAGCCTCTCTGCCAAGGCAACAACAGATCACAGCAAGGACTGGGTGTCCCTGGGCCTGTAGGTGTGTGAGCAAAGTAGGAGGGGGCTCTGACGCACAAGGACATGGTGGCCAAAGCCAGGGCCCAACAGGTGAACATCATCTGCTTAACCACTATCTAACCCACTGAAAACCACTGCCTTCAAGTCTATTCCAACTCATAGCGGCCCTATAGGACAGAGTACAACTGCCTTATAGGGTTTCCAGGGAGTGCCTGGTGGATTTGAACTGCCAACCTTTTGGTTAGCAGCCATAGTTCTTAACCACTACACCACCACAGTTTCCAAAAACTTTTTAGCCCTTATTTAGGGGTCTGAGGATAAGATCCTCCCAGTTTGTGAGTCTAGACTCATCACTAAATTGGGCATACCAGGGCTGTGCCAGACATCAGCCGAGGTGACAATGGTGTTTCTGCTGGTGTCCCCTTTGCTATTGTTGAGGACCAGCCAGACAGTGTGGGCTGTGAGCAAGCTCTCTGCAGGCTGGGGAAGGAAGCACACAGAGGGCCAAAAAACCCGTTGCCGTGGAGTCGATTCCAACTCATAGCAACCCTATAGGACAGAGTAGAACTGCCCTGTAGAGTTTCCAAGGAGCAACTGGTGGATTTGAACTGCTGACCTTTTGGTTAGCAGCTGTAGCTTTTAACCGCAAGGCCGCCAGGGTTTCCACACAAAGGGTGGGGCAGCTGAAGTCCAGGACCCGTCCGTGCAGCCACATCTCTGACACTCAGTCCATTATAGATATTACATGACCGGTGCCTAGCACGGTTCCGGCACAGGGATGACTCTTTACATTTGCTATCTCAGTTTCTCCTCCAGCTCTGTAAGGTTGGCATCATGACCCCATTTTACAGATGAGAAATCGAGGCTCAGCGAGATCTACCTTCAGTCCTCATGCTGCTCCATTACATACTGTGGTCCATGCACAGCATTGAGGGCCAGGGAATCTGCATTCTGGTTCCAGCTGGTCATCAACCTGCTGTGTAGCCTTGACTGTGCCATGTCCCCTTTCCTAGGTAGAAGCCCAGAGAAGGTCCCTGCCCTACTTGCACACTAGTGCCCACCTTGGTCTGGGCATCATTGAGGATGTTGGCAGGCTTCAGGCGGAGACAGGACACCAGGTCTTGGCTGGGTGAGGTGGGGCAGCCGACCTCCTTTGCCAAAGCAGCTGCCTGCTGCTGAGCCCTCTCCTGGCTGATGATGGTGGCCGGTGAGAGTGCAGAGCCTCCCTGAAAGAGAAAGTAGACTCAGCCACCATGGTCTAGAGCATCTATTTCCTCCTCTTCCACCCAGGGAACCTCAGGGGCCACATCAGAGCAATGCATCCTTCACTGGAACTTGGCGGCCCCATGGTCCCTTTCTTGGGACACCCATAAGCATTTGGGAAGTCAGAGGTGACCAATATCACATCACCATGTTGTACAATCTTGAGTGGGTGTCTCCCTAGGACTCAGTTTCCTCATCTGTAAATGAGGGCTCTGGTCTGAAGATCTTCCAAGTCTTGGTTTGAAGCTGAAGTTGTACACTGAGGCAAAGCGGAGCTGCTGATAGATTGTGAACAGGGGATAAAGATCAGAACTGTCCTCTGGGATGATAACTCTGGCAAAGGGGAGACTGTATCCCCCACTACCTCCTGGAGCAACTTTAAATAACGAGTTCAATTAAGACAGTGTTGGACTTTAAAATAGATGCCCCCTAGAAGATGACAGAAACACAGTTAGTGTAAAAGTAAATTGTTCCAGTGAAGTAAAAGTTAAGTCTCTGTTAAAATGGTGGGTTGCTGGGAGCACTTCCTTCCTAAGAGTGTACGTGGTAGAAGCTGGAATCAGGGACAACACAGGGTGGAGGTGGCCGTACTACCTCCACTTCCACTGTTAGTCTTCCCACCACTAAGAGTAATACCAGCAACTACCATGGATTGAGGGCTTGCAGGACATAACCCAGAGTGTCCCCCGTTTTAACTCATTTTATCCTCACAACAGTCTTGTAAGTTAGTTGCTGTTATTCTTCCCATTTTGCAGATGTGGAAATAAAGAGATATGGAAATGAAGTAACTTGGCCGAGGTCAAAAATCTTGTAAGAGCTGGAGTCAGACTGTGGAGTCGGACAGCCGGGCTCAGAGTCTGTTCAGCTACAGGACCCTGGGCGGAGAGGGGAAGGGTCTATCCTGTGACACGTAAGCTGTGTGATCTTGAATGAATCACTTCTCTGGGCCTCTGACTCCTCACTTGTAACATGGCGGTTGGGCTGGAGAGCAATGTTCACAGACTAGCTTCTACCTCCCCGGCACCCACTGTCCCAGGAACTTTGTCTGCTTTATTTCATGTAATCGTCACAGCAATGACATGATCTGGGTAAGGTTATCATCCCCATTTGGCAGACAAGCAAACTAAGGTTCAAGTGCAAAGGGAGAATTCTCGTTTATCAAGTATCTAATATGTACCAGGAGCTAGGAGCTTAACAACTACAAATCATAATAGCTAACATTTATTAGTTACTAAGTTGCAGGCATAGTCTTAAGTACTTTGCATATATTAACTCATTAAATCCTCTTCATAACCTGAGGAGGTAGGTGTCATTTACCCCCTTATTCTTAGGAGGAAGAAGCTGAGGCACAGAGAGGGTCAGTATCTTACCCAAGGTCACACAGCTGGTGAGTGGCAAGGCCAGGACTTAAGTCCATGCACCCTGCCTCTGGGGCTGTGCTGTCAACCACCACATTATGCTGTGTGTGCGTGCATGTGTGTGCGTGTGTGTATGTGTATGTTTTCAAGACCAAGATGGTATGTCCTTGAGCTGAAGTATATCCTCTTACTCTAATGTAACTAGAGTATTGATCTGGCTCACTCCATGGTATATATTCAGTTGACGCAGTGGTTAACAGCTCAGGCTGCTAACCAAAAGGTCTGCAGTTCACATTCACCAGCCACACCTTGGAAACCCTATGGGGCAGTTCTACGCTGTCCTGCAGGGTCGCTATGAGTCAGAATCGATTCAATGGCAACAGATTTTTTATCCTGAGCTAAAATTATCAGAAACTCAAACTACCAGAAACTCAGAGCTTAGTTTCCTCATACAGAAAATGGGCATGCCAGGGCTGTGCCACCCTCACTGGGTCTTTGCGAGGATCGTTGAAGTAATGCAGAGGAAAGCATTCTGTAAGCTGTGAAGTGAGGAGCCCATGCTGTGACCCACTGTGGAAAAGAGACATCAGATGGAGGCCCACAGTGGGGCAGGCCCCTTCACCAAGGGCTTGGCAGGAAGCCTGAGGGGCGTTACAAGGATATCTCGGAATTTGGGAGCACGTTTTAGCACTGCCCGTGGAAGATTCGCCTGGTCTCTGCTTCAGCATCAGGGCTGAAGGGGTCATGGAGAAAGCATGGGCATTGCAGAGAGAAGGGGCCATACTGTAAAGGGGGCTGAGACCTAAAGGGCCAGAAGGGAGGGCCCAGGGCCGAATATAGGTCCTGTCCACACGTGAGTCGAGGCTCAAATTCCAGAAGCTAAATGCAGCCAGGGGCAGCACAGGGTAGAAGCTTTGTGTCCCCAGACCTGACTACACACTCCAGGTAGATGACTCCAGACAAATGACCTAACACCTTCTCCTCCCCGTGGAGTCTCTGGGTAGTACAAACAGTTAACACACTTGGCTGCTAACTGAAAGGTTAGAGGTTTGAGTCTGCCCAGAGTTGCCTCGAAGAAAGGCCTGGCGATCTACTTCTGAAAAATCAGCCATTGAAAACCCTGTGGAGCACAGTTCTGCTCTGACACACACGGGGTCGCCATGAGTTAGAATCGACTCTACGGCAACAGGTTGGTTAAGCTATGATAAAAGTGAAAACACCCAGCTCAGGGCACGGAATCCTGAAATGTTGCAATGAACAAGGGTCAAGGTGATTTAGGTGGGCTGTTGCAGGGTTCCTGTGCCCTTGGGGTCATTTTTCCAATGATGAAGGAGTCAGCTTTTCTGACAACCACTGGCTAGGTTTTTCTTAGCAGAAAAATACACACACATGTGCACACACATACACACTCAAGACATTCAAGGTCAAAGCCCCTTGTTCTAAAGAGCAAACTGAGCAAACTGAGTGCGGTGCAGACTGCGGCCGCTCAGCCCGGCTTCCCCACAGGTAGGCTGTAAGGAGATGCGTTTTGGGATGAGGCCCTCTGACGTTTCCAACGGTCTCCTCAGCTATAAAAAGCCAGGGTACGGCGAGGAAGTGGTTAAAGGCGTGGGTGACACTGATATTACAAGATGTCTTAGAGAACTTTCCCCTCTCTTAAAACACTTGGTTTTAATCAATTTTCTGACGAAAACCTATTTCTTTGTGGAAAATCAGTAGCTAAGCAACTCAACGGCCAGTTCAACCCTCTCTTTAAGACGTTTGACAGAGCAGCGGGGGAGGGGACGCAGGGCAAGGCCTCACGGGCTTCCAGGCAGGAGCACCAGGCTCGTCCGACGCAGGGCAAGGCCTCACGGGCTTCCAGGCAGGAGCACCAGGCTCGTCCCCAGCTTTGTTGCTCACAGCCAGTGTGACCTGACACCAGGGAGCCTCAATCCCCCTATTCTGTCACTGAGAACAATACAACATATGCTGTGGGGTGGTGGTCAGGATGGCACGAGGCTGGCCGAGGTGAGGCCAGTGGGCGTCCTGCACTTGGTAGGTGGTGGAGCTAGGATTGTGGCCAGCACAGTGGGGTCTCACGGGACCTCCACAGGGTGTGAGCATTCACTCACAGACAGCAGAGCCTGCTAGACACAGGCAACGCCAGCCTTTCTGAGCCTCGCCCTGGGCCCCGGCTTTATCTAACTTTGACCTTGTCTTTAAAACGGCAGTGAGTTTCAGCTTCTTTTTTCTTTCTTTCTTTTTTTAACTTTAGAATAAAAATAGCACAGTCCAAAACCACAAACGCTGACCACTGTTTTTTCCCCCGGAGCCTGTGTACATTAAAAGTGCCTTGACCTCAGTTAACCACAGCAGTCAGCCCACCTCGGAGGCAAGGCCTTCCCTGTCTAAGCACACACTCAGACACACACAGTCACAGGCAGAGAGTCACACTTAGGCACAGACACACTCAGATACACACACACATTCAAATGGACAGTCACAGAGAGACACACGCTCAGACACAGACACACTCAGACACACACAGACACAGATATGCAGACTACACCCAGATACACACACAGGCACACTCAAACACACACAGACACCCTTAGAGACACACAGTCATAGACAAACACACACTCAGACACACTCAGAAACACACACAGACATACCCAGACATACAGGCTACACTCAGATACATACACAGACACATGCAAATACACACAGACACACACAGATATACACATGGACACTCTCAGATACACACACAGTCACAGAGAAACACACAGATACACAAAGACATACACTCACACACACACACAGACCCAGACACAGAGAAACACACACTCACGCAAAGACATTCTCTGATACATATGCAGACACACAGAGACACACTCACAGACACACCCACACAGCCCTTCTTGAAATGGATGCTTAAGCATTTCCCAGGAGAAACCACTCACAGGCCTTCCATGAAGAAGTCAGCAAGGAGAAGAGCGACAAGAAGACAAACTTCTGTGAGAAACTTGACCATCCCAGGACCTCCTGCTGGCCCTGGCTTAGGGAGGACCAGCAAGCTGGAGAAGGTGATGGTGGCTGAAAAGCAAGCTTCCAGGAGGGACCTGCTCCATCCACTTCCTTGTGTCCCTCACACTCCTGAGCCCTCTCACACATAGCCTCCTTATGTATGAGGACAAGACAGTGATGTATGCCTCATAGGGAAGGAGGAGAAGGGAGGGGGGCTCAGTGCCTGCCCTGAAGTAGCGCAGTGTGTGGAAGCAAGGAGTTAACCCACGCAGAGCCCCTGCAATGGCACTCGGCACAGAGACATACTATTACTACTAATAGCATGTGCCACAAACTGTATGAAGGCCCAACATACATAGACTCATTTATGCCTTATAACAACCCTCTGAGGTAGGTGTGAGCCGTATCTCAACACTATAGGGGAAGAAACGCCACTTATGATGAAGGGATGAAGCCACTTGCCCCAAATCTCACACCCAGGGAGTGATGGAACTCAGATTTGAGCCCAGGCAGCGGGCTCCACAGCTCCGTGTTGTAACCACTGTCCTTGTCTCATGCCTGGGGTCATGGGTCACCTTCCTGTCCCCATGTGAATGTGAGGCGACAGCAAAGTGAAAAGGCCATGGATCTGGTCCACGCAGATCAGACTTTCAATTCCAGCTCTTCCCATCACCACTTTGCCAATTACCTTAATCCTTTGAGCTTCCGGCTCCTAATGGGGATATTATGGACAACACTGAAAGAGTGGATGTGCTCAGTAGGTGAGATAAAAAACCAAAACCAAACCCACAGCCATCAAGTCAATTCCAACTCATAGCCACCCTAGAGGACAGAGCAGAGCTTCTCCACAGGGTTTCCAAGGCTGCAAATCTTTACATGAGCAGACTGCTACATCTTACTCCCAAAGTGCTGTTGGTGGGTTTGAACTACCGAGTTTGCAGTTAGGAGCCAAGCTCTTTAACTGCTGTGCCACCAGTGCTCCTTATTAAATGAGATAATGGATGTAAAATGCCTAACATGCAGTTAGCACTCAATAAAAGTTAATTTTAATTATTATTTACTCATATTATTTATCCATATATTTAATTCCTACAGTTTAATTTACTATCATAACTAAAAAAAAAAATTGCTCCATTAACCCATCATTACCAATCAGGCTGACGGCAAAATCATTGTGATTTCTGTCTTGGAGCCTCTTCAAGCTCACCACCGTGGGCCTCAGCTTGCAAAGCTGATACAGAGGCGGCACATCTATGTCACTATGAGACCACACACCGTCCGAAGCTCCCTCTGCTACTATCATAATTTCCACCACCTGTCTATTGGTTTGTACTGTGGTGTCTTGCATGTTGCTATGATGCTGGAAGCTATGCCTCCAGTATTTCAAATACCAGTAGGGTTACCCATGGTGGACAGGTTTCAGTGGAGCTTCCAGGCTGGACAGGCTAGGAAGAAAGGTCTGGCGATTTACTGAAAAGTACCTTCTGCCGTGGAGTCAATTCCAGCTCATAGCGCCCCTACGGGACAGAGTAGAACTGCCTCATATGGTTTCCAAGGAGCGCCTGGTGGATTCAAACTGCTGACCTTTTGGTTAGCAGCCATAGCTCTTAAACACTACGCCACCAGGGTTTCCTGCTGAAAATTAGTCAATCAAAATCCTACCGCTCACAACAGAATATTGCCCAATACAATGCTGGAAGACCAGCCCCCTAGGCTGGAAGGCACTCCAAATATACAGTGGCTGCAACGGTGGCTTTGAGCATGCCAGCGATCGTGACGATGGTGCAGGACTTGGCAATATCTTATTCTGTTGTACTTGGGGGCACCATGAGTTGGCACCAATTTGATGGCAACTAACAATAACATCACGATTTGGTTCTTACTATGACACTTGAGGTTGGGTTTAGGTAGGGAGCACTGTCTCTCGGTAGGGGTAATTTGTGCTCTGCCACACCTAACCTGAACCCAAGTGCTCCAGCTGCAAAGCTGGGCTTCTCTTCATGGCTTCTCAGTGTCAGAAATCAGGCGTGTGACCCTCAAGTCCCGACCAGGCCACTGGGACTTTAGAAACTTAATCACCTTTAGCTGACTTATTGGCTGGACTGATATCAATGACCATGTATCACTCAGAGTTATCAGCCCAATACTTATTTCAAGTCTATTTTATTCCAGGCAAAGTGAGGAACAAAGAAGCGTAAGTCCCAAGCCTAGGTTAGGCAGATGTTGTGTCAAAATATGAACTGTATCCAGCAGGACACACATGCTAGTGACCTCAAAACAGGCTCTGTATGATTCATGTCAAGGAAGGGCCAAGAGTTCTCATGCTTTGAGAATTCAGAGACGGGAGTGATTCCTGAGCACTATGTCTTGGAAGAAGTACAACCAGAATGTTCCTTAGAAGCAAGGATGGTGAGACTGCGTCTTACATACTTTGGGCATATTATCAGGAGGCATCAGTTCCTGGAGTAGGACATCACACTTGGTAAAGTAGGGAGCAAAAATGATGAAAACCCTCAACAAGATGAATTGACACCGTGGCTGCACCAATGGGTTCAAACATAACAACGATCATGAGCATGGCGCAGGACCAGGCAGTGCTTCATTCGGTAGTACATAGGGTTGCTATGAGTCGGAACTGACTTGATGGCACCTAACAACAACAATGACAACATGGGGTCCAGAGGAAGCTGCACAGAGGAGGCAGGACTTGAGTGGCCTCTCATGGGAGGGAGTGATTGGAGGAAAGGAGGGAGGGCGGTGGCTACTCCTGGGGGAATGAGTGGGGATGGAAGGTGGGCACAGAGGCCTGATTACACAATGGAGCTATAGAGAATAGGAGATGGGTCTCACTCACCCCAATATCCCCAGAACAAAGCCTGGAACTCAAAAAAATTAAGCATTGAATGAGTGAATGAATGCATGAATGAGCAGACCACTTAATTCTCATGAATGAAGAGAGGAATCTGCGTGGAGAGCAAGCGAAGGATACATTTAAAGGACTTCAAATCCCAGGCTAAGCTAAAGGCGCAGTGTAGAAGGTGCTGAGCCCTGGGGTGCAGGGCAGGTATCCTTCTGCAGTAGGAAGTCGCTAAAGGTTTCTGAACAGGGTATCACCAAAAGCATTCTGGGGAGGTCACTGGGTCATTTGTCTTTGCATCTTTGGTGCTGAAAATGGTTGGTAGTGCTCAGTCAGCCCTCTGTCAATGACTGAGCGTGGAAGACTCCTAGATATGAACTCCTTAATGGCAGGGATTGTGAGATATTTACTCTTATACCTCAGATCCTAGCACAAAGCTTGGCGCATAGTAAGCTTTCAATAAATACTTCTCGAGTAGAACTGAACTAGAGTAAATGGCTGAATGGTAGGCTGACCAGCTGAGTGGCTGGGATGACCTGCACAGGAGAGTGGAGGGGGCCCAGCAGAAACTTATTATGGTCTGGGGTTAAAGAGATGAGGGCATGGACCACAGTGCCATTTCAAATACCTACACCAGATCCCCCTTTAAGAATGAGCCCAAACCAGGGCCTCCAAAATAGTGTATACCTGGCAAATTGGGGAAGACTACTGAGTAACTGAGTTACTGAAAAGCCAAGGTAGCTCAGGCAGAGAGCTCTAGAAGTTAAAGGTGTGTCTTCACCCTTGCTCCATTCCCTTAGGATATCCAGCCAAGGTGTTTCTCTTGCCTTCTTGAAGGGCTTTAAAACAAGGTCCTGGTACTAAGTTCTGATGCAGAACAGCATGTGAAGTGTAAAGTTTGAAGGAGGCTAGGGGGTGGTTACTTCGTGTGTGTGTGTGTGTGTGCGCGCGCGTGTGCGCACATGCGTGCGGGTGTGTGTTAGGGGGTTCCTAAAAGGGAAGCAGAAGAGAATTAAACATTCATAAAGTAACTTTTTCAGAGCCAGCACATTCAACATTTTCTCTTTTTTTTTTGTCTTTTTACTCTCTTAGTAAAATCTTTTTTTTTCATCTTTTTTTTTAATTGTGCTTTAGATGAAGGTTTACAGAGCAAATTAGTTGCTCATCAAACAATTAATACACGTATTGTTTTGTGACATTGGTTGCCAACCCCACAACCTGTCAACACTCTCTGCTTCTCTACCTTGGGCTCCCCATTTCCATTCGTCCAGCTTTCCTGTTCCCTCCTGCCTTCCCATCCTTGCCTCTGGGCTGGTGTCCCCATTTAGTCTTGTATACTTGGTTGAGCTATGTGTATTATTGTTTGTTTTATGGGCCTGTTTAATCTTTGGCTGAAGGGTGAACCTCAGGAGTAACTTCAGTTTAGAGTTAAAAGGGTGCCCGGGGGCCATGCTCTCGGGGTTTCTCCAGTCTCTGTCAGACCAGTAAGTCTGGTCTTCTTTTGTGTGTTAGAATTTTGTTCTACATTTTTCTCCAGCTCTGTCTGGGACCCTCGTATTGTGATCCCTGTCAGAGCAGTTGGTGGTCGTAGCTGGGTACCATCTAGTTGTCATGTGCATCTTCTCATGTGGTTCTCACATCATGGCAACCCTATAAGTACTATTATCCCCATTTTGCAGATGGACAGTCTGAGGCCCCAAGTGGATAGGTAATTTGTTCAAGGTCTCAGGCCTGGTAAGTAGCAGAGCCAGGACTGTAAAACGTGCACTGTCCTACGCTGTACTCTCTGTCCCTGGAAATGAAAATAACTAAAGTCCATCACAGATCCATATCCTCCAGTCCACTCCAGCGCTTGCAGGGTGGCGACTCATAAGCAAGACCTTTGCAAGGGTGGCCAGGACAGTGGGGGAAGGGGTGGGAGAGTCTGGCTTCTCCCTTGGCAGGAGTGCCCCATGGAGAGCACTGTCACTCAAAGGCCCTGGCCGTTCCAATTGTTCCCACATCTTGGCCGTTGTGAATACGGCTCCAATGAACATTCACGTACAAGTTTTTGTGTGTGAGCACATGATTTCATTTCTCTTGGGTTTATACCTAGGAGTGAAATTGCTGGTCATGTGGTAACTCTATATTTATCCTTTTAAGGAACTGCCAAACCGTTTCCCAAATGGTTGCACCATTTTACATTCCTACCAACAAGGTATGAGAAGGCCCTTTTCCCACCTCCTCACTTACTTTCTGTTATTGTTTGTTTAATATAATAGCCATCCTAGTGGGTGTGAAGTAGTAGCTCACTGAGGCTTTGTTATCCATTTCCCTCCTGACTAGCACTGTGGAGCATCTTTACAGGTGTTTACTGGCCATTTGTTTCTCTTCTTTGGAGAAATGCCCATTCAGGTGCTTTTCGCATTTTTCAAATTGAGTTATTTCTATTTTGTATTGAGTTGTATGTTTTCTTTATCCATTCTGGAGGCAAGCTCCTTCTCAGCTATATGGTAACGCTGGAAACACTTTCTCCCGTTATGTGGGTTGTCTTCTTACTTTTTCGCTGGTGTCTTCTGCAGCACCAGGTTTTAATTCTGATAACGTCCAATGTATCCGTTTTTTTTTCTTTTGCTTATTCTCTGCGCTTTTGGTGTCATACTAAAGAAACCATTCCCTAACCCGAAGATCAGTGGTCTCACTGTGCATTCTGAATAAACATATCTTTAAAACCTTAAAAAAAAAAAAAAAATGTGCTGCCAATCTGCCCTCCAGGAAGGTTATACCTTGGTTGAGTTTTATTTGCAAACCTAAATGACCCACCCGCTGTGTCTATACGTGGAGGAACTAGAAGGAAGGTACCAAACGTGGTGGGCTCCCTGGGTGTTCCAAGCACTTTGCAATCTGTTCTCAATTTGTGCTCACTAAGCCTTTGAACCAGGGAAGGGGGATAGGGCCCATTTCATTAAAGAGCGACACAGACTCAGAGAGGACAACTTCCCAAATCACCCAACTGCCTGGAAGTTGGATTCAGGCTATCTGTCTCTAAAACCACTGCACCACCCAGCCTCCTCTTCCCAGTCAAACGAATAGGGGTGGAGGTAACCATCCCTTCTCCAGACACCTTTGGCAAACTGCTTTCCACAAGGCTTAGCTGCATAAGCTAAGCCCATGGAGGTGCAATGTGGAGGCCCTGCCCAGAGACCCACAGCGGGGGTCTCTCAGGTACTTTGTCAGCTTAGAAAATGGAGGGGAGCCAGGCCTTGGCCTTGTCCCTTTAAGATGGAGCCTGCTCCCCTGTTGTCTTTTCCCTCCAGGTTCTCGCAGACTTGACAAAATGTCTTTTTCCGTCTGTCACAAACATTGTATCTAATTGCCTCAGTCACGTTCTGGCTGTCAGGAACCATTTAAATGCTTTGCACTTGTGAATTTCTGATTCCCCAGGCAAAGGTGTCACACTTTAAAAAGGGACACCAGGAGTGATAGCCAAGGCAGACTGCTCACTTACTACAAAGGAATTTAAAATGCAGATTCCTGAGCCCCTCCCCTCTTCTCAAGGAGCACTTCACACACACACATTGGGCATGGTTCCTTTTAAAAATAATTTCATAATTATAACTTGCGAAAGAGCCTAAATGTTTCCTTCCAGTCATTTGTCCCGCCAGCTTTGTTTCAGGGAGCAACTGGCCCAGGATAATCTAGCGCAGCTGGGACTGCGTAGCCCTGAGGTGAAGTCTTGGCCTTTGAGGAAACCAGCCTGGGGGTAGATCGTGGCTTTGCTACTTGCTTATTCTTTGGCTTTGGCCAAATCACTTAACCTCTCCAAGCCATGAGATTCCTCCTTCAGCAGCTTAGGAGACAGCATGCCCTGTAAACCCAAACCAAAAAACTCAACGCCTTTGAGTCAATTCTGACACATAGTGACGCTACGGGGCAGAACAGAACTGTCCCACAGGGTTTCCAAGGTTGTAATCTTCAGGGAAGCAGACTGCCACATCCTTCTCCCTCGGAGTGGCTGGTGGGTTTCAATCAACAAACTTTCACTTAGTAGCCAAGCGCTTCACTACTGCACCACCAGGCTCCCATGACCCTGCAGGCACCTTGATGCCAGACTTCTCACCTCCAAAACTGTGGGAGGATACAGTTCTATTGTTTCAAGCCACCGTTTGTGGTACTTAGGGCAGCCCAGGAGACTAATGTAATGGCCTGGAGTGTTCAGAAGAGGTAAGGGCTGACTCCCTGGGCCTGAGCAGAATTGGGACCTATCAGAGGAGAGCTTTCCGAGGAGGCATGGCCTGGGCTGAGTGGAAGGTCTGATGGACGCCACGCAGACAGAATGCGTGAGCGGCGTCAGAGGTGGGCAGTCATCTGATGCCCTGGAGGGGTCATCTGAGGAGCAGGTGCCTTGGCAACAGGCTGGGCAGGGCGGCGGGATCTTGGCCTGGAAGGCCTCCCTGTGCACCACATTAAAAGGAGTGGGTGAAGAGCCACCATTTCCTGGGGAGTTCAGTGAGGGGAGATCTGGATTCCGGTTAGAAACTGGGAAAGCGGAGCTGGCCGCAGCAGTGGGGGGCCAGGCTGGAGGGAGAAGCCTGCACCGGAAGTGGACCACCCAGGATGATAGCCTCACATGTGGACCAGCAGGGTGGTGTGGACACTCTCTTCGGGCTCCTGAGGTCAAACTGTCTAGTCTGCCAGTGGAACCAAAATCCCTGGCCCTGGCCTGGGACTCTGTGGCTGCAGCCTGGACCCCACTTCCCACCCTCCTCCCACTAGGCCTTGGGCATTCAGATGGGCTCAGCATTTCCCGCACCCCAGCCCACTTCCTCATCTTGTATTAGCTCCAGACTAGTTGCCCCCAGAGCAATGTGAGCTCCCAACCCAGCCCTCTCCCTGTAATGAGGACAGCCCTGCCAAGCTCTGGGCTGTCTCCCCAAACTTTCCCTAAGGGGACACTCCTGTGGGACTCTTGCTAAGGTTCTGATCAATTTCTAAGTCCTAACTAAATAGGTACACACCTGAACCCTTCCTCTTCTTAGCTCCTGGAATCCATTTCACATCATTCCCAACACCATCCGCTTCAAATTTGCCAGGTGAAAACAAGTATAAATCATTATTATTCTAAAGAGAAGTAGAGAAATAGAGGATGGACTCTAGGGTTAGAGAAATGTTATCGAATCCTGGGTTGGCAACATGGTAGCTGTGTTATTCCCGGGCAAGTGGCTTCATCTTTCCGGGTCTTGGTTTCGTCATCTGTAAAATGGGTATATACTGTCTCAAGGTGGTGCAGCATCAATAGCGTGGTCCATGGGCCTGTCAACCCAGGTTCAAGTCTAGCGCTCCCTCTTACTGGCTGTATGTCCTTAGGAAAAAAGCATTTAAACTCCCTCTGCCTCAGTCTCTCCAAATGTAAAATGGAATATAAGAATAACGTTTACCTTTTTGGTTCGTTCCGGTGAATTGAGGAGATGGACATGTAAAGTGCCTATACGTTGGGTTTCCAATAAATAGTAGCGGCCATCCAAATCTGAACTGATACCCAGAGTTCTTTTAAAAACTGAAGGACCTAACAGTTTTGAAAAATACTTTATAACGTGGAAAGCAGATGGCAGTTATTATTTATAATACTATTGCTACTCAAACTAAAATAAAAAATAGTAATAATAATAATGCAATATCCTCCAGCCTGGACAAGGCATTTGGGGTTGACATTTTGTTTGGGCCAAGGGTTGTTTCTGAGCACCAGAGCTTGTCTTCCCTTCCTTCCTTTTCTTTCCAAGGCTGCCTCACAGTGTAATTAGTCCTGGCTCAGTGGGCAACGAAGCGTGATAACCAGGTGACATCAGCGTAAATTCCATCGAGGGTCCTTTTGAGCTTGCTGCCTGGGTTTTTGGGGCTCTTTGGATAACAACAACAGAATCTCGGCATGACTTTTTTAAAAAAGCGTATTTCACGGAAATACTGAGGCGTCGTAGAATGAGAGAGCTGAAGAGAACTTTATAAAAACCATAACAAGGCTGTTACTGACCTTACCCTCACTTTGCATTGTTACACATTTTGAGGTGGCTGGACAGGTTTTCCTGTTATTAGTGTTTATGAGATGAAGATTCTGGGGCAGAGTGGTTAAGTGGCCAGTCTGGGTCACGTAAGAGGAGGAACTGCAGAGGCCCGGTATCAAACGTCCAGACTGTTCCCACTATCCTGGAGCTGCTGTGCTATCAGGCTAATTCCAGGAGTGGCTCTGAGCACCTCCTGAGCACCAGATGCCTCAGGGCATCAGAAGGTGATTAAGGCAGCATTCTTGCCTTAGAAGTCTGCAATCCACAGAGGAGAGTTTCTTTTTCTTTTTCTGCTTGCTCTCTCCCATTCTCCTTCCTGCTTTCCTTAGTCCCAGTACATATCTGCTTGTTGCTCCTGCCTGGCCACCAAGCTGCTAGTGCTCGGTGTAGATCACTGACGAAACAGATACGCTCCTGCCTTCGCAAAGTTTCCAGCTTTTGGAGGTCAAAGCAGCACAGAGATCAGGGAAGGTGGAGTGTGATGACAGATCCTTCGGAAAATACCCTTCGTGACCCTGACACCCATCACCACCATGCACTGACTTGTCTTTCTCACAGGAAGGAAGATTTGGGCACTTGTCTTTGTTCTTAAATATAGGTCACAGGGATTTCTCTGCCCCTTCCCAGAAGACCAACCACCAGTGGCCATCGAGTTGATTGTGTTTCATAGTAGAACTGTGCTCCATAGTATTTTCAATGGCTGGTTTTTGGGAAGCAGATTGCCAGACCTTTCTTCTGAGGCACCTCTAGGCGGACTAGAACTGCCAACTTCTCAGTTAGCAGCTGGGTATGTTGTACCACCCAGAGACTCCTTCCAGAGGCCAGAATATATATCACTTTAACCACTGCACCACCAGGGCTCCATACATAAAAATATGGGTAGTCCCCAGTGTGTATATATATATATATATGTGTGTGTGTGTGTGTATATACACACACACATACACAGGTAGTTCCCGACTTATGATGTATTCAAGTTACGATGAACCACACTTATGATAGTCCATTTTTGGTTATTTTGTATATCTTACTGTTAGCCATATGCACTACATACAATGTTGGGAGCACGCAATTTGCTGACATTATCGTTCTGAGATGTTGTGATCCAACCCTCAAAGACAAATAAAGATTGGTTTTATAAAGATACTGCTAATAAAAGGCAATAATAATCAAAACTGAAAAAAAAAGAATTATTCAGTTTACATCAGAACCAACTTAAGACAGAGTCATTGGAACACAACCCTGTCACAAGTCGGGGACTATGTGAAAGCTGGAACCTGTGTAAGGTGGAAAACCTGTCAGAGAAAGAAAACTCAAATATTGTCCACTTCAACGAGTGACAGAAGAGTGATAAGACCGCACCCTGTCAAAGGAGGAAAACATGTGAGACCCAGAAAAACAAGGCAGTCCTGTTGTGCTCTGGCTCTCACAGGTTTCACTGTGTATATACCCACCAAAGGAAGGTACAATGTCATGTTGCAAAATTCCTTGTGATGCTTCTGTTAGTCTGTTAGTCGCGTGGTACACAAATGGGGTGTACAAGACAATCCATTGGCATGCAGGAAAAAAATTCTAGAGTGTTTATTTATAAACATCATTTAAGAAATCTTATCTTTTTTAAAATAGTTATTTTTATGTTTATAATATATATCTTAGCAGATTCATCTATTTATCTAAATAACGACTAAATATATATGCAGGAGCCCTGGTGGTGCAATGGTTAAGCACTTAACTGCTAACTGAAAGCTCAGCGATTCGAACCCACCGGTGGCTCCACAGGAGAAAGACGTGGCAATCTGCTTCCATAAAGATTAAACCCATACCATCAAGTCGGCTCCTACTCATAGCGACCCTATAGGACAGAGTAGAACTGCCCCACAGGGCTTCCAAGGAGCAGCTGGTGGATTCAAACTGCCGACCTTTTAGTTAGCAGCCATAGATTACAGCCTAGAAAATCCTATGGGGTGGTTCTACTCTGTCCTAAAGTGATCCTATGAGTTGGAATCACACAACAATAAGAGGAAATTAGTTAAAAAACAAAAAAGCATAATTTCCAAAACTGAAATAAATTGGGCCCCTCTTCAGAGATCCTCCCCCTGTGTGGAAAGCCTGCTGACCTCTTTTTCATTCCTCACCAAAATCGAGAACATTGCCATCCCCCTTCCCCCTGTGAGGATCTGTTGTGCAATGACAGAAGAGAAGCTTCAGTGAATCAACACATTTGTGCAACCTTGCACAGCAGAGAAGTACTGTGGAAACGAAGCTTCTATTTTTTTCTTTCCTGAAAATAGAGATAGCGCGAAGAGACTGCCAAAGAAACATACACATTCAGGTCCCAGACCACTGGGGAATTCCCCTCATCCATAAGCTGGACAAACGGACCACTTAATCAACTTTGGAGATGGTTCCAGAAATACAAACAACTCCCATCTCCAGAGAAACAGTAGTTTGCTATCCCCCTAATGATGACTCGATGGCAACTAACAGCAACAGTGACATTGCTGGTTAGCTTATTGTCTTCCCCAGAAGCAAAAAGTCAATATTCACAATTTATGTGCTTTTGTTCAAAAGACAAAACCACATTTGTTCATTTATTCACTCAATGGATAATCATGAATGGCCTCCCCTGGGCCAGGCTCTGGCTTCCCAAAGCTTCTGCTCCAATTTGAAAAGAAAGGAGGGCATTCATGTTCAGAGGATCCCTGTGGCGCCCCTTGTACCATGCTGGGTAGTTTATACATGGTACCTATGGGTCCTAAGGAAGTATTATTAGTAACACCACTTAAACTCAGAAACCAAAACCAAACCCATTGCCATTGAGCCAGTTTCAACTCAGAACGACCCTACAGGACAGAGTAGAACTGCCCCAGAGAGTTTCCAAGGAGCGCCTGGTGGATTCAAACTGGGGAACTTCTGGTTAGCAGCTGTAGCTCTTAACCACTAGGCCACCAAGATTTCCTTTAGACTCAGAGAGATTCAGAAACCTGGGCAAGGTCAGACAGCACCTATATCCCTTGACCCCATCCGTTTCTCTTGAGTCCAATAAGCACATGTTCGATCCTGGTTGTGCGGATAAACCTACAAGGGGCATCTGAGGAAGGAGCAATCGCTTTTGGTTGGAGGGAGATCTGGGAATACATATGGACAAGGTGAGCCCTGGGTTGAGCCTTGAAATAGCATTTGCCCAGTGCCCTTGCAGAAGAGAGGGCATCCCGCACTTGTAGGGAAGGTCAGCAGTAAAGGTCAGTGATGAGGAGATGGGAAGTCTTCTGAAGCGCAGAGAGGAAAAATGTCCCAGGAAGCGTGGGGCACGGAGGTGACATCGCAGGAGATGGAGGTGGTCATGTGAGTGGAGAACAGACCATGATGAGCATCGAATGCCAGGAAAAGGGATGAAGTTTGTCCCGTGGGAAACAGGAGTGTTTGGCGGGTGCTTGAGGAGGGAGGGAGTGACGGGCCTCAGGTCTGGACTGGGAATAATAGAAGCATCAGAGAGGTACAAGTGCGGAGCCTTAGTGGGAGGCAAACGTAATAGTGACAGTGAGTTCACCCTCCAGAAGCAACTGAGCTAGACCCAGGTGGTATTGTTTATCAGGTAACTGGCTCCGTGTGAGTCACTTAAACTCTGTGAGCCTCAGGCTCTTCAAGTGAAGTGCAAACAGAGAAGTGGAAAAGAGGTAACGTGGGCAAGAATCAAGTGTCTTCCCAGCTTTCTTCAGCTTTCAGCTCCCTTTCCCTTCTTTCTGCTCCATGGACACAACACGTGCTTCCAGCCCCAGACCTTTACCCCTGCTGTTTCCTCTACCCGATGGCCCTTCCTCCTGATCTTCACTCTGACGTCACTGTGGGCTCATTTCAAAAGTCCCTTCTTCTGGGTGAGAGTCCCACACTGCCCGCATTCCCTCAGCCCCTGCCAGGCCATTACTTTCTCTATAGCAGTAATGCAACACCTGAAAATTCCTCCTTACTCATTGCCTTGTTTATTGGCTGTCTCCTCCTCTAGGATAAAGTCCCATGAAGGCAGGGACCTTGTCTGGTCCATTCCTAACTCAGCACCTACGGCAGTGCCTAACACACAGAAGGTGCTCAATAATTATGTACTGCGGCAATGATTGAATGAATGAATGAGTCGGTACTTATCCGGCCACAGAAGGGACATAAACTTTACTCTCATAGACTTTCTAGCTTGCGTGGGATCTTGAAAGTCATGCAGTCATACAGTTTAACCCCATTAGATACTGGAACCCTATCAACACTTTTGTAGCACAATGCTTTGCATTCAATAAATGCTTATTGGCTTCACTGCCTAGAGGACTGACTGACACTTAATTTTCTGCGTCAATGGGGAGCTTCCTATTTCCTGAGGATGCATTTTTCTTCTTCTAACCTTTCCCACATTTGTATTGAGATTAGGAAAAACACTTCCAAGCACAACTAGGAATTCGCCAACACTAGACCAAGCTGTAACTCTGACCCAGCACGAGCCTTCAACATCACACACCTGCCTCAGAGACTGTGTCACCTTAGGGACTCTAAGCCTCCTCCACCTGGAAGCCCTCCCGGATCTGAAGCTGGAGAAATGGGCTTCTTGTCAACTGGGTTAGGAGTCCTGCCGACCCCCACTCTGGGGAAATGTGACAAGTGGCTTTGGAGGACTTGAAGTGTGTCAAGGTAGCTGTTTACGTAATCGAACATTTCATGTCCATTGAGGTCGTGGCTACATACTCATATTTAGTTGAGCAATTCTCAGCCCATAGCTGGGATGATAGGAATCTGCCCATGGCCATGAGTCTGGGCCCTAAGAGCTAATTAGTTTGCAAAGTCCTCAGGAGATCAGCCACTTTCTGCACAGATGGACCTGGGTGTCTTTGTATGCCACGTACCACAGCCTCCCAACACCGTGTCACCACCAGTGAGTGAAGCCTGGGTTTACCCAAGATTTACACTCAAAGTCCTTGGTGGAGGGCATCACCTGCCAAATGTTTTGGTCTTTGTCTTCTTTGCTGACCCAGAATATCCAAGACCTCTAACTCTGACCATGCTGCTGGGATGGAATTAAACCCGCCTGGTCCTGTCTTGTTGCCAGCTCTCATGTGGACTCAGGAGATCTGGAGTCCTGCTCTTTCACCTCTCCTGGCTCCCTCCTGCCCCAGGTCTTTCTTTGTCTCACTTGGGGCCTTGATGCAGGTGATCGTCCCCTCTACTAGATCATAAAACTCCTTGAGGGCAGCAGTGACACCTCATTTAGGCTAAATCTGTGTATTCCCTCCCTGTCTGTTCCTCAGCCCAGGTTATACATATAAGTTTGCAATAAATGCTTGTTAAATCTATTAAATCAACAAATATGCAATGGGCACTCTATTGTGTGCTGGGCCTTGGGAGACAGGGATAAAAGGTGTCTGGCTGTGAGATCCTTGAGTGTAAGGTTTTGTCTTGTCCCCAGCACAGTGCCTGGGACATAGTGAGTGCTAACAAATGTTTTTTGGATGGATGGGTGGGTGGGCGGGTGGGCGGGCGAATGGATGGATGGATGGATGGATGGATGGATGGATGGATGGATGGATGGATGGATGGATGGATGGATGGATGGATGGATGGATGGATGGATGGATGGATGGGCAGGTGGGTGGCTGGGTGGGTAGATGGATGGATGGATGGGCAGGTGGGTGGCTGCATGAGTGGATGGATGAATGGATGGGCAGGTGGGTGGCTGCATGAGTGGATGGATGGATGGACGGACGGACAGACAGACGGATGGATGGATGGATAGATGGACGGATGGATGGACTGACGGATGGACGGATGGATGGATGAATCAATCAATGCCTAAATAAATGCCAACATTCTTATATTCAAGGACTTCTCCATAGACTAGGAGAGAAAAACGTGTGAACTGTTGAGATTCAGTATGGAAAGTGTTTGATGGCGGTCAGGGTGAAGTCCTGTAGGAACGGTGGGAAATGGTGGCAAAGGAAAGAGACAATCCTCTTTGAGGCCTTTGATGCAAACTGTCTACCTTCTGCCCTCCAGCTAGGCCCGACTCTGCTGGGCAGGGAGGCTCACCCACTCTCCCTCCCCAGCTCAAGCACTGCCTAGGCTGGAGATCTCTGTCCCAAACCCCCCAGGCCTCCTGACCAGACCAGACACTTGTTCTCCCTCTCAGGTCAGCTGTGCCAGGGTGGAGGGGGCAGGCAGAACAGCCAGCTCACAAGAGCCTCGCCCTAACACACTGCCCCAGGGACCACAGCCTGGCCTGCTGTAGAGCCCAGTCTGTGTGAAAGCGAGGGATCTTCTGGGCCCCATGCAGTACTTTGCACCTTGCAAGGGAATATTTTCACAGGTGTCTTGTTTAATGAGTTCAGAACCTCTAGGGAGCAAGTGAAATTCAATGGTTCTCAATCAGGGGCGATTCTGCCCCCCAAAAGATGTGCCAATGCCTGGAAACATTTTTGGTAGTCACACCTTGGGGCGGTGCTACCAGAATCTAGTGGTTAGAGACCAAGGATGCTGCTAAACATTCTACAATGCACAGGACAGTCCCCCACAACCAAAAATTATCCTGTCCAAAAAGCCAATGGTGCCAAAGTTGAGGACTACCTGGTAAAATTGGAAAACTGCGGATCAAAAGCCCCGAGTCTCTGGACTCACAGGTGAGCGCATGGCAGAATTGACTGTCTCCCACTCTTTGTGATCTATAGCCCAGGGCTCAGACTTCCACACCTCCTCACTCTCTGACACAGCCCCAGCTTCATCCAGCCACCTGTAAGGTTTTAGGAACTTTTCCTCAAACCTGCTCTCTTGTTTCCTCTCAGCTACTTTCATGAGGTGGGGGAACGGGGGGTGGTGGTGGTGTCGTGAATCACCTAGGATTCAGAAAGTCATAACAGCCTCCCTGGTCACCCAGTTCCCCACAAGAAAGGGGCTGAGCAGAGGCTGCAACCCCTATATCTGGGCCTCCAGATTTCGGGCTTCTCCTCCTGCAGCAGCTATCCGTACCTCCACGGCTTCTCCAGTTTACAGAACTTGTGCTTTGATGGCAACAGGACAGGCCTGTCTGCTTGCCCGCCTCTGCCAACAGACGTGAAGTTTCCTGAGGACTCGACTGTGTCTTTTCCCTGAACCTCCAAATGTTCCTTCTGGAAGCCTCCCACGTGTCGTCTGTCCTGTGTCTGGCTCCTTCACCTCCCACAGGTCTCAGCCCAAACAACACCTCCAACACCACCCCAGAACCCCACTACAGCACCGCCATGCTGCCCACCTGTGGAAAGTAGCACCTCAGGCCCCTCCATCAAGTCAGCCCAGTTCCTTATCTTCACAGCAGTTGCCAGGAGTTGGGGCCAACTCAGTGGCAGCTAACAACAAGAGCAGTCACCACAATCACAATTGCCTTAAACCTTTATCAGACGACTGTCCCCACCCCCACCCCCACCCCCATACACGGAAGATAAGCTCAAAACAGAAAGGTTTTTCCCAGTTTTTGTTCATGGCTGCTGAATCTCAGTGCCTGGAACAGCTTTGCTCCGTACATTTTTTATTGGATAAATGAAAGAGAGAATGAATTCTGAGGCTAACTCAACAGATTCTCAGTAAATGTTGGTTGGTAAGTCGCTACAAAGCTCACGGCCTCTTCCTCTAAGTGGGAAGCCCCTGGCCCACTCCGCGTAGATCTGGGGTGGGATGCCACTCCTGCATATTCCTACCTGTCTTCTCCTCCTCACATGTAAGCAAACGACCCCCTCGGTCTTTTGCAGTATTTCCTCCTTTCCTTTCCAGTCTGCTCTGCCCCAGCGGGTGTTTTCACAATCGTCTAAGGCAGCATATATCAAGTACAAGTCCCCTTCTAAATTTAGAAGCAGCCCCGATGTTTTTAATTCATCTGAGAAAACTGCAGTTTCCAAATGACTGTCTCAGGGTGGCTGTGTCGGCCTGGCCGGGTTGGGGCTGTGTGTCTCAGCCCCAGACTCTGGTGCTGGCTCTGTTTGGGTTTGAGCTGTGTGGTTCTGGGCAAGTCACTCGACCTTCTGAAACTCCGTCTTCTTTGTGAAGTGAGTGGTGCAGTCCAGCGTTCCCAGAGGGCCACCGGAATGCTGTCATCTGGTGCTCGGATCAAGCAGGCAATTCCCACACAATCTTGGAGGTGGCATTCCAGCCACTTGGACCCCCTTCACCAACAAGCCATAGGCCCCAGGCACTTGAGTGCCCCTGCTTAAGACTCACACGCTATGAGTTGGGGAGGTTTTTCTTTTTTAATTTCAAACCCACCCAAAAGTTGAAAGGGTTGTTCAACGCATGTCCATATACCCTTTGCCTGGATGCACGTAGTGTTAACATCTTGCCATGCCTGCTTTCAACTCTCTCATTCCCTCTCGTCTTTTTCTCTATTTTTTCATTCAGCGAATCATTTGAAAGTTGCAGACATCATGACACTTGATCTCTAAATACATCTTCTAAGAACCAGAACCTTCTCCCACAGAACCACAATATCATTATCGAACCCAAAAAATACTATCAGATATGCAGTGTGTATTCAAATGCCCACACCCCATCCCAATGTTGTTATTTCTAGCTCTTTTCCCTGACCCGGGATCCAACCAAGGACACGTTGCGTTAAGTCGCCAGGTTCCTTTGGTCTCCTTTGATCTAGAACTATCCTGGGGAAGCTCACTATTTCGTTAGCCTCCAACACCATTCGCTGTGGCAGCTACAGAGGCGGAGTGTGTCTCGCTCAGGATGCTGTTTTCTGTAGAGGGGGTTTGACACCCACTTAGTTCAAGCCCAGCCAGGCCGAGAGGCTCTGCACCAGGGTCTCATTTGCATCAATACAAGGAAGCTGCAAATATTGGGAAATGGAAAAAGGAGAAGTTGCCTCTTTGAGTCACGGCTTCATTGAGGTCAGCGAGCTCCAGGGATCCAAGAGAATAGTCTCACAGTCCCCTCTGCCTTTCAATTAGAGAAAAAAAAATTCAAGTCCCTGGAAGCCCAGGTGTGGCCTGGACATTCAGAATCAAGCTGCCTAAATTTCGCAGTACTTTGTTAGAAATTAATAAGGGCCTCTCTCTTCCCTGTCCTTGCAGAGAGAAATCTGCTCCAAGTGGTTACTGAAAACAGGAACCCACCTTTCTGCAAGCCCAGCCTGCCTTCCTCGTTTCTAGCAGAGGAAGTGTGTGGCTGGCTGGTGTGGCAACTGCCACGCGCTCTTGATAGCATGGGCTTCCCCAGGCTCTCAGGAGGCCCGGCCTCTGGCTCATTCCGCCCGAGCGGCAGCAGCTGATGGGGAGGCCGTGAGGGGGCTCCTGGCAACTGCTGCCTCCCAGGGGAGACCATACCCAGCTTTTGAAGGTATCTTGGGGCAGGTGGCAGGGGCTGGGTGGGGAGGGACCTCAGGACATCGCAGACACACTGCTGGCGGGGTTGACTTTCTGGGGACAGATGAGAGCTCGGTGAGCAGAGGGCAGGGTAGTGCTTTAAATAAGGCTCCAACAGCTAGCACGGTGCCCGGCCCCCGGCCCCCGGCAGCTGCTCAGGGCGTGTTTGGTGCATAATTCTAAGAAAAGAAGGGCCGTGGGCCTGGGAAACTCCGCCAGAGGCGAGCATCTTTTTACAGAACGGCTTGGCACCCAGCAGCCTTCTCACGAAGGACAGCTAGCCTCTGTTTGCCATCAGATTCCTGGCTGCGTAGCCGTGGGCCAGTCATGTGAGCCTTTCTAAAGCCTTTGCGTTTTCATCTGTAAAATGGGAATAAAACCCACTGCTGTCGAGTTGATTCTGACTCGTAGCGACCCTGTAGGACAGAATAGAACTGCCCCATAAAGTTTCCAAGGCTATAGTCTTTGCGGAAGCAGAGTACCACATCTTTCTCCCACAGAGTGGCTAGTGGGTTCGAACCACTGACCTTTCGCTTAGCAGCTGACCGTTTAACCACGTTACCACCAGGGCTCCTTCAAAGTGAGAATAATGACAGCCAATTCACACAGGAATTGAGCAGATTAAATGAGTAAATGCACGAAAACTACCTAGGCCAGTTTCAGACACACGCAGGTGCTCAGTAAAAGGTACCACATGGGACCACGATGTCTAAAGGTGCACAGAGCCCAGGTGGGCTGAGTCATCGGCTGTAGTGCTTGCTGGAGAAACGGGTGTGTGGACCTTCTTTGGGGAGAAGCTAGGGAATTGGCGTAAAATGGATAATTATCAAGGTAGGTAGTCAGGGCAGGAGGCTAAAGCCAAGCCCAATATAGGAGTTGTATAAATTCTGAAAACGAACTGTTAGAGTTGGGAGAGATTTTAGAGAACTAGAATTATCTGCACAGAGGGACCTGGGTATCTTCATGGCACACTCTACATTCTTTTAGGTGTCTAAGTATTGAGAAAGCCTGGTGTTCGGGTGATGGCTTGGGCCCAAATTGGGACTCTGTGTGTGTGTGTCTACCATTCTGGGTGGCAGGGGATGGAGTTACATGAAAAGTTATTTTCATACAATCCTCAGAACAATCCTGTAAGATTAAGATTATTATTTGCTTTTGACAAGTGAGAAAATGGGGCTCAGAGACTTGCCTGTGTCACACAGCCAGAAAGAGACTGAAGTTCTGAGGGGCTCTAAGGGGGAGGGCAGAGCCCCAGCAGGATTAGCAGCTGAACGCATAATCACTGCGCCACTAGGGCTCCATGTGAAGGACAAAGGTATGTAGGGAAAGCAAGGCTCCTCACTTGGAAAGCAATGCATCGCATATTCTACAAGTGTCCGTTATGTGCTTTGCCCTGGGTGCTGAGCCACAAGTTTATTCAATGAGGCTGTGGTCCTTTTGAAACTGAGGAGGTAGGCCTGAAGGACAGTTCTGGCAAAATCTGTTACAACTGCTACTTTTCAGTTTGGAAGAATGATATTCAAGAGTGCTTAATGCGCTCTGCAAAGTAGAATATAATAATAAAACTTTGGAATAGACAGACTGAAACAAGAAACCTTTTTAGACTCTGCCTCTTAGTCTACAATCAGGCTGGGAAGATGGCATCGTAGAAAGCACACAGCGCTGTAATTAACTGCACCTGGCTCCACATTCTCACTCAGCTGCTTATAGGCTGTGTGACACTGGGCAAGTCGCTTTACCTCTCTGAGTGTTAGCTTCCTCTTCATAAAAAGAAGATTATCATGGTGTTTGTTGTTGTGTTGTTGTTGTTAGTCACCGTCGAGTTGATTTCGACTCATGGCGACCCCATGTGTGCAGAGCAGAACTGTTCCATAGGGTTTTTGAGGCTGTGATTTTTTGGGATGTTTTGGAAGCAGATTGCCAGGCCTTTCTTCTGCGGCACCTGTGGGTGGGTTTGAACTACCAATCTTTCAGTTAGTAGTCCAACACTTAGCCATTTGCGCCACCCAGGTGTTTAAGAAGTCTAATTATATGCAGTATTATTATAAATAATATTATTATGTAATATTTATACAAATAATTATATGTATATTATTATATACGGTATGTAGATACTAAATACTAAATAGCGGCCGATGTTATTCCTAAGCCAAACATCTAAGGTACATCCAGTCCCTTTGGTATTCCTAGACAATAAGCAGTAACCAAAAACCCAAAACCAAACCCACGGCTGTTGGGTCATCCCGACTCATAGCAACCCTCTAGGACAGAGCAGAACTGCCCCCTAGAATTTCCAAGGCTAAAATCTTGACGAATGCAAACCGCCACATCTTTCTCCCACGGAGCAGCAGGCTGATGGGTTCGAACTGCTGACCTTTTGATTAGCAGCTGAGCACTTAACCACTGCATCAGCAGGGTTCCTTAAATAGTAACACCTTCTTAATAAAGGAAAAAACAAAACCTCCCCACTCGAAGAGTCACAAGGCCTGACGATGTACGTCCAAGGGGTCTGTGCTGCACTTGAAGACTTAGAAATCATTCCTGTCAGTAAACCCCAATCAGCTTTCTGCATTCATAGATGCTGATGGTTGTTAATTTTTCATTTCACAGGAATTTATTTCTTCCAGCTCTGAGAGAGGCTGGAGCTTAAAATTCTCACTAAGAATTTCCAGCATGTTGGACCAAACAGTTTGGTCCTTGACAGCAACCTGAGGAGACCCTGTTATACCTTTCTCCATCTATCAACCCCCCCACCCACCCATCCACCCACCCACCCACCCACCCATCCGTCCGTCCGTCCGTCCATCCATCCATCTATCCATCCATCCTTTTACTCATTAAATGTGCATTAAGGCCATACCACCTGACTGACTTCCTCCCTTTCCCCTAGGAGTCCCAAAAGAAATGAGTACGCTTTGTCCAAACCACTTCCTCCCATCTGAGAACCACCAAGGGAGGGAGCAGTTTATTCCGGTAACTCTAGCTGCAGACAGAAACTGTGGGGCCTCAAGGGCTCAGTGGCTTACTCTTGTTGTCAAACAGCTTTGCAAAGCCATACTCTCCAGCTTGGCACCTGCCAGGCATCCTGGCACCATGGCAGGGCACAAAGAGCTTCAGGAGAAAATGGAATTGTCCTAGGTACAAGGGGACCATTTCAAATTAATCAGGTTGCCCGTGAAAGCAGATCACTGCCTGCTTCCGCGAGGCTAGACACTGTACGTACAATACCTTCATCCAGCCAGCCAAATTAATTGAGCACTTATTATGTGCCAGGCACCTGCTAGGTAATGGTTTTCACTGAAGAATATAACAGACATGGAGTCTGTCCTCACAGAGTTTACAACCTGGTGAGGAAAGAGGTGGGTAGTAAACCTTAAAGAAACAAATACACGGTTACAAGTTGTGTTATGTGCTATGAAGGAAACAAACAGATCCCAGGGACAGAGAACAGAGGGGGACCAGTTGAATCAGTGACGTCTCCTTAATTCTCCCATTAACCCTGGCAGGTTTACAGATGTGGACAGGAAAAGTTACTAACTGCCACATTCCCTGCCCCCTCCACCACCACTCAACTCCAGCCCATTGCAATCGAGTCGATTCTGACTCATAGCCACCCTATAGGACAGTTGAATTTTGCCTGATAGGGTTCCAAGACTGTAATTTTTTTTTTAATTTGGTTGTCTTTTTTTTTGCTGTTGATATTATTTTTGTTTTATTTTACTTTAGATGAAGGTTTACAGAACTAACTAGTTTCTTATTCAAGTTAGTACACATATTGTTTTGTGACATTGGTTAACAACCCCACGACATGTCAACACTCTTTCTTCTCCACCCAAGGCTGTAATCTCTATGGGAGCAGACTGCCACAACCTTCTCCCATAGAGCAGCAGTGAGTTCGAACCACCGGCCTTTAGCTTAGCAGCTGAGTGCTTAACCACTGCGCCAGCAGGGCTCCTTGCAGTCACATGAGAGGTTTGAAATTGGCCATGGTGGGAGTATTTACACCACAGAAATTGGCACCCACTACAGACGAGCCGAGCCCACCCCCACCCCACGGTACTAGCACATCACTGAGCCATTCTCTCTCCGTGGCGCACGTTCCTTCAGTTCTCATCTATTCCTTTTTTCATTTCCTTTATGGAGCATCTACTGTGTTCCAGCCACGAATAAAACCAGACGATCACTGCTCTCCAGGAGCTTACAGTCAAAAAAGTGGGCGAGGCAGGCGTTAACCACACAAATGACTGTTTTTTAGAGGGCAGGGCAGGGTCCCTGAGGAGGGAAGGACTGAATAGCGAGCTGAAGAAAAAGCAGCACAGTGGTTCTCATGTTAAAAATGCCCTGGATCACTTGAGAGAGGCAGGTGCCAAGCCCAGTGTGGACCGGCCGCCTGGGACCACAGGGCAGGGCCTGGCACTAGTGTTCTGAGGAGCAATTCACCCTGGAGTCAGCAGAGGGCTCAGCGTATGCAAATATCCCATTAGCTGAATATTGCCTTCTTCCTTGATAAGTTCATGAGCAGTGCCAGTGATTCACATGTATGAATAAAAGACAAAACTGAGTCTTGATGGGAAACGTCAGGTGATAAAGAAATCACTGATTTCACACCCCTGTGCCTAGACAGCCTTCGGCATCTCCACAAAAGCCTCCGTCCACCTCCTCCTGCTCGCCTGAAGCCTGTAGTCCCCAAACATCCATACCTGAAATGACCAAAAATGGCCTCTTTCATAGTCACCGTTCACCCATTTTGTGTACTTGCTGGTATCAAAACTGCCAGTGTCTATTACATGGACCAGTTTACAGGTAATATATGTGTCCAGAGCCTGGCCTGGGCATAAACCCCATTTACAACATGGCTTTTGTTGGAATACGTGTTCTGGGTCCCACGGACTCACAGACTGGGTGGCACTAAGCCCCCTACCCCTCTGACGGCTCCAGAGTAGCGAGGAGAGCTCGCTATAGAAACGCTGACCTAGAAAAGAAAGGAGGTAGGGGCGGGTATTTTGATTCCAGTGAGATCCTAAGGCGGACTCCACTTTACACACACTCCATCGAGGCTTTTACGGGACTGCCTTGCGGTGTATTTACCATAGCAGAGAGAAGGGCCGTGGAGAATCTACCAAGTGCACAGCTTTCTACACGTACTGTCTCTAATCCTCACTTGTGAAAACTCTGCAAGGCAGATGTGTCATGTCCGTTTTCACAACGAAAGCAACAGAAAGAAGTTAGAGTGACGTAATAAGGGGTGAAATTGAAATTTGCCTTAGTATCAATAGATCCCAAACCTGGCTCCTTCTGTGATATCCTAAAATTGCCATAAAATGTTTATAAAACGCACCCATCCTAATCTGTTTTTAGCATCAAGCCTCTCTGTTAGCCTGAGTGTGAAATCCCCTCCAGGCACCCAAGAGAAGGGGACAGACACGAGCTTGTGGACTTGTGCGTCAGACGTTGCTAGGACCACCACGGTGATGATTCTCAAGCCAGCTGACAAATGGACAATGGCTCTGTTGGGGTGGGCAGAGCACTAAACAGGGAGTCATTGGCACTTGATCCAAGCTTACTGTGTGACTTTGAGCCAATTGCCTGCCTTCTCGGAGCCTTTTTAACAAGGGGGCATTGAATTGTTATTTTTCAGTCTTTGCTTTATGATATCCTAGGACTGGGGTGTCCTGTCAGGAAAGGTGGAGCCCTGGTGGTGTAGTGGTTAAGAGTTCAGCTGCTAACTGAAAGGTCCACAGTTCAAATCCACCAATTACTCCTTGGAAATCCTATGGGGCAGTTCTACTCTGTCCTATAGGGTCGCTATCGCAAGGGGTTTGGTTTTTGTTTTGTTTTGTTTTTTTCTCAGGAGAAGTAGATGGGCAAGAGGGCTGAGCCCCCAGGCCCCTAGACAGCAACTTGTTTTTACCTGTTTTATGTGTTGAGCTTCAGGAGAACCTTTCTTTAAAACACAGTTTTGGACCAACAGGTCTAGAATATCTTCTCCTTGGAGGGTAAAGGGCTCTGAGTCAGGGTCAGCCAGGAGGAGAAGGCTGGGGTGGTGGGCGCTGCTCGCTGAGCTGGTCACCTGCTCTCCATAGTGCCTGGCTGGCCAATGCCTGGTGCCCACAGCTGTACTGCAGCCTCCTCCGCGGTGCAGGGAAAGGAGGACACAGTGGTGGGGTGGGCAGGGGGCAGGCCTACGGCTGCACCTGACCCTGCAAGCAGAGTCGGACCAATGTAGGTCATGGAGCAGAAGGCCGCTGGCAGTCCCCAGACATGTGCTCCGGGAGGCGCACCTGTTGAGAGGGGTCAGGATGTGGTGGGGTGCCCCGGAAATCCTGCAAGGTCCTTGGCAGGGAGACCAACTGATGCTAAGCCCCTTGTGTTGGTCCTTGTTTTCCCTAAAACAGAGTGTCACCCACAGGTGGCGCTGAGTCAATCCTGGGGGACCGGCCACTGTCATGTTGGGGCGGAGGGGGGGCGGTCTGAGGCGAAAGAGGCCTGATTGGCTCGACCCCTTCCCCATCACATGCGAGTGCTCTGAGGCCTGAGAGGAGCAGCAGTTGGCTCCAGCTTGTGCAGGAAATCAGCTGGCCACCGAGTACCCCCAAGGAGTCCAGCTTCAGTAAATTTTTAGCTGCCATTTACCAAACACATCTCTGCTTTGGATAGGACCTATAGTTTAATTCTCAAAACAGCCCTGTAGGGCATGTGTTTATATCCCAAATTCATGGATTTGAACACTGAGGCTCAGAGAGGTGAAGTCACTTGCCAAAAGACACACAGCCAGTAGCTCTGGGAGTTGGAATTTGAATCCATGCCTTCCTGCTTTAAAAAGCCTTCTCTAAGTCTCCTTTACTCTTTCCAAGTTCTGTTTCAGATTATAAAAGCAATCCATGCTCCTGACAGACAATGCAGACATTCTAGAAAAGTGTAAAGAAGAAATTGATAAACTCGCCTATAAAATCACTACCAATCAGAGAGCCCCTGGCGAGTTCCCTTCAGCATTTTCTATGTATATATGCGCATGTTGTTGTGATTGCTGGTTGTCAACAAGTAGGTTCTGACTCATGGCGACCCCAAGTGTGCAGAGTAGAACTGCTCCACAGGGCTTTCAAGGCTGTGACCTCTGGGAAACAGATCGCCAGGCCTGCCTTCCGAGTCACCTCTGGGTGGGTTTGAACCACTAACCTTTCAGCTAGTAAAACAGTCAAGTGTTTAAGCATTTCCGCCGCCCAGGGGCTCCATGTATATGCAAGGACAGAGTAGAACTGCCCCACGGGGTTCCCAAGGCTGTAATCTTATGGAAACAGGCTGCTACATCTTCCTCCTACAGAGTGGCTGGTGGGTTCGAACCACTGACCTTTCAGTTAGCATCTGAGACCTTAACCACTGCGCCACCAGGGCTCCTTATGTACATGTACAGGCATGTTACATTTTCATAAAACTGGGATATTATAAACAAGCTTTGTATCACTTGTTCCCACTTTTTTCTTTTCTTTTTTGGCCCACAGCTTTAATTCTTTAAAACAATGAATGCTATGAAAGGCTGGACAACAAACATTCCACAGGGTTCACCCTGCCCTTTGACCACACCAGGCCACCTAAGAGTGGCCGTGACAACAGGGGCCTGAGCAGCCTTCGCTGGCCTCTCTCTCCTGTCCCTCTGCCCCTTCCAAGTGGAACCCCAGACCCAGGCTTCCAAAGACTTCCACGGTAACATCCAAGAGACTTCTCAGAGTCTCTGTGTCCCTTTTATTAAACATTTCCCCCAAGTGTATAGTTCTTGAAATTTGCTTTGATAGCTGCTAAAAATCACTTTTCTGTTGCATTCTTAGACTGGGCCAGAGGGCAGGAAAACAGGGTAGAGTTTCACAGGTTTTAGAGTTCGATCTGGCTTTGAGTCCGAGCTTTACCTCTTACTAATCTTAAAAGCATGGACATGTTACTTAGTTTTTGAGCCTCGGTTATCTCATCTATAAAGTAGGGTTGCTGGGAGCAATCCAGGATAGGATGAATATAAAGTGCTTAGCCTCGTGCTGGAGTTCCTGGTGATTGTAAACAATTAATACACTCAGCTGCTAACCAAAAGGTTGAAGGTTGGAGTCACTCAGAGGTGCCCCAGTAGAAAGGCCTGGATACCTATTTCCAAAAAAACAGTCACCAAAAACCCTATGGAGAGCAGTTCTACTCTGGCACACATGGGGTCACCATGAGTTGGGGCCGAGTTGGCAGTCATTGGTTACTGGTCAGCCTCATGCCTGACATGCAGTAAAACAGCTGGTCAAAGGCAGTGGTGGTGGTAGTTCTGGCTGTTACTGTTGTTGTTGAAGTCACCCCTATGGTGGACAGTGAGATTCTCCATTTGCGGCATCTCCCTCCAGTGCCTCAGAAGGTCATGTGAGGTGGCCTGCAGCCGGTTATTAATCCCAGCCATTGCCAAGGTTCCATCTCTGATTTTAGCCCAGAGCTGAGACCTGCCCTCTTTGGTCCCAGTTCCCTGGGTTCTCTCTCCCCTTTGGTACAACACGAAGCAGCATCTTCCTTTCCAACAATGAGGCCTAGGCCTTAGAAACACAGGGTGAATGGGGTACAGAACTATTGTGGCATGGCCCAGGGAGGGAAGGTTCTGAGAAGCGTGACCCCCAGCAGGTGAGGCACAGCACACAGTAATGCATTCGTGATCTGGGCAAACAGAAGCCCAACCAGAGAGGCGCTGCCAGCAGGCACCACACCCTCACGCCAGGTGCCAGCTCCCATGGTGGCCAACTACACACTGACCACAGTCCCTTGGTGATCCGTCCTCCCTGTTCAGACAGTGGTATGGTCCCAGGCAAAGGACGTGGGTTCAAAAATTGGGAGGGGAGGTGGCAGTCCTTGCCTCTCTGCTCTGTGGTCTCCAGCTCCGGGACCTGAGCAAGGGAGCTAACCAGGCAGAGTCCACACAGAGCAGGCGACAGAGGACCATCGGCCCCCAGGGTGCCAGGGGGGATTGAATGCAGGCCTGACTAAACTGTCCACCAGAAGTGGGCATTAAGGACACACAAGCTGCCTTCACTCAGCCCTGAAAATATGAAGACAACATCTAGAGTCTGTCTAATAAATACCAAAGCAGTTGGGTGAATTCTGACTCATGGTGACCCCACGTGCAACAGAGCAGAACTGTGCTCCACAGTGTGACCTTTCACAGGGAGATCATCAATGGGCGTGACCTTTCAGAAGCAGACCATCAGGCCTTTCTCCCGAGGCACCGCTGAGCAGACTCAGACTTCCCACCTTTTGGTCACTTGCTGAGCATGTTAACCATTGCGTCATCCAGGGACTTCTGTCTGATAGCAATTCCTAAGAATAAGTGATGTAGCGTTTTTCTCTTAGTCATGATTTTCCAAAAGCCACTGAATCTTGATTACTGGAATTAAAAGACTCTTTCTCTGGGGATCATCATTCCTACTCATTTCATTTTTCAGAAGAGGAAACCAAGGCTCAGTTTTCAAAGGTCACGCAAAGATGACAGTGTTGGTCCAAAGACAGGATGGAAAATAGGAGGTGAATCTCAGTTATGACCCCTTATCCTGGAGACCTGAGAGTTACACCACACAGGAAACAGAGATGGAGAATTCTCAGAGCCAGTGTTAATTAATCACCTATTAATTACCTCACTTCTCCTTTGCTCTTTTCTTTCTGTTCCAAGATGTGATTCTGTCTCTCGCCCTCTCTCCCACCTCCAGCCACTGCAAAAACCTGTCAGCGATTAAATCAAATTGTTCAACCATTTCAATAGGGAGACTCCCACTTGCCTCTCTGGGGCTTTTTCATTTGTCTCAAATAAAAGCCTCTTTCAGACCAGTTAACTCCTTCTTGGAGACTTTAGTAAGTCAGTGATCAAGCCATGAAGGGGCTGTTGGACCCTAATGGATTTTTCTGACTCAGGTGGGATATACAGTAGGCTTATAGCCTGGACCCAGCCCTGCTGGCCCAAAGGGTGGGCTCTGCCTGGCCAGGCAGAGAAGGCCAAGTGCGAGAAACAGAGAGAGAGAGAGCATGTTAGAGCAGAAGCCAGGCTCCCAAGCATCTGACTCTATTCTCTTCACCTTGTCACCCTGGGTTCATGTCTTTCCTTGGATGGACCTCAGTTTCCCCATCTGAAAAACGAGAGTTGCAGACCTTTTATTCCTGTCCTGGATTCCACAAATCCCGCCAAGGTAGCACCTAACGCCTGGGAAGAATTTTAACATTGCTGGAAAGGGAAGGGATGTTAGAAATCTCTCTGGTGAGAGCAAGGTTTTTTCTGGACGGGGTTTTCTGGAGGTATGACCTAAAGGAAGGACAGGGATAGGACATGATCACCTAGTTCTGAGAAACCAGCCGGTGAAAACCCCATGGATCCCAACGGTCCGATCTGCAACTGAGCGGGAGGCTGCTGCTGGACCGGTCGGACAGCGTTTCTTTCAGTTGTGCGTGGGGTCGCCGTGCCTCGGAGGCCGGCTCCACTGCGGCTGACAACTTACAACACGCCAGGCTGGGAATGGGAACAAGGCAGACCTGTCCCTGCCCTCCGGGGCTCAGAGTGAGGGTCAGGGTGATGCTGTTAACAGCTAACTGCCCAGCCCACGTGAGGATCAAACATGGTCCTGGGTGGCAGAGTAGGGCTGAGAGAGGGAGGAAGCAGGGCCTGAGCCCAGCACTGGGAGGGGCGTCACCCTTAGACCCTCCACTTTGTTTCCAACAGAGCTTATCCCTCTCATCACCTAGGGGCTGACGGGGAACAACAGGTCGCGCGTTTAGCTGCCATCACGTCGCCCCTCCCAGCCTCCATTTCTGAGGTGCATTTTCAGTTATATTTTTTGCAAGCCTTGTAATTACACTGGGAATATCACAATTATATTCCAACATATTATACTGAGTTAAAAGTGACAAATTGTCCACATACACGTTTAAAATATCATTAACTTTTTAGAAACACACACTTTGGTTTTCCTTCTTTCATACCCACCCTCCCAAAATAGAAGGTGGTACAGATCTCTCTCAACCTCTGAAAGGCCTTGCCCTGAGACCATAGATCTTTTTAGAACCTGAACATGGAGGACTTAGGAAAAGGATTTGAGGCTGGGGTGGGGGTTGGACTGGCTGACTTCTGGACCCTTTGGAACTTGTAAGATTCAGACTCCAAGCTGAAGATGAGGAGTGAGTGGAGAACAAGTGTCCAAGTGGGTGGACACCTGCTGAGGGAGCAGCCTACCCCTCATCCTCTTTGTCCCTACAAGACAGGAATCGCTACATCTCTCTGTGGGTGCTCCCTTCTTCTCTGTGCTTCCAGCAGTCTGGGAGATTGCAGATAGCCTTAATTCTGCCATCATCCAAGTCCCTTTTCTAAAATGCTTGCATGAGGGCCCAGGATTTCAGCATTTACCATTATGGACAGATGAGGAAATTCATTCTCGACAGCAACAACTAACACAAACTGTACACCAGGCCATGTTCTAAGTGTTTTGCACACTTTATCCCGGTTAATTCTTGCAGCCACAACCCAAAATTGTCCTGTTATTTCCTGAAAAAGGCAGAGAAGGGTCAATAACTTGCCCATGGTCATCTGACTTAGAAGCACAGAGCCAGCATTCAAGCCAAGGTGGTCTGGTGTCAGAGCTCCCTCTCATAACCATTACAGAACATACAGACCAGAGAGTCAGTTAGCATCAGAACTTCAAATCCCAGCTCCAGTGGACAAGCCACTTCTCGCCTCTGAGATTCGGTCTCGTTAATTGCAAAGTGGGATCGTGATGTAGGGAATTTACAATGATCAAACGTTAACAGCAGATTTAAGAGTGCTGCAACCAGTAGCCTGTTGCTGGGGAGTCAATTCCATCTCATGGTGACCCCATAGGTATCCAAGTAGAAACGTGCTCTATGGGGTTTTCAGTGGTTACGCTCTTTTCGAAGCAGAGAGCCAGGCCTTTCTTCAGAGGTGCCTCTGAGTGGATTCAAACTGTCAACCTTTTGGTTAGTAGACAAGCTCTTAACCATCTGCACCACCCAGGACTTGGGTAGCATATAAAGTGTGCTGCGAATACACAGTAGTGTCACAAAGATTTCCTTTTTCGCTGTTTGTTAAAGCATGTTGAAAAACTCTAACAAATGAGAAAAAGCAGAAGGAGAAAGCTCCCTTTGCTCACCCCTTTAGCTGGTAAAACCACACAAGGCCTGAGGGTTAAGTGCCCTGAATTCCTCGTGAGTGGAGTGCCTGGCAAAGTGGAGAGATTTTTCTGGGCAATCTGAAACAAGGCCCAGCTTTTCGCCATCACACACCCACCCTGCCTCACTGTGCTCAGCCAGGGCGCGGGGGAATGGAAACTTTTGCCACCAACAGTACTTGCTAGCAACTTCCTTCTGTGCGGTTTTTCTCTGCCATTCCCTTGATAAAAGTACCCGAGCTGCACCCATGTAACCCACACTCACGAATCTCATCTTCGCATACCAACAGCTGCCTTTCAAGAAGCAAGCTGCTGGAAATGATGCACGATGCACTCTAAACTGGGTCATTCTGCACGCAGAGGGCTCAGGGCTCAGCTGAATTTCCCTGTGTGTCTCCTGTGCCCTAGGCTCCCAGCGGATCCGATTGCCCGGTGGGGAAAGAGAGAAATGGGGAACAGCGTGAAGCCTGCGCCTGCCCCACCCGAGAGGCCTCTGCCCTGCCCAGATGGTGAGTCCACCTTCTTTGTATGGTGCTGAGCTCTGTCCACAGGACCCTGGACCCACAGCCGAGACTGAGCAGTGGTGGGTGGTTGCTGACAGTGGCTGAAGCAGAGCGATGGGTCCTGAGGGGTCACCGTGCTTGTCCCCCTCATTTTGTCTATGGTTAAAATTGTTCATGAGTAAAGTTTCAAGGGACCTGGGGGTTAGCGCTCCTGAAGGATGCTGAACCCTTGGCATTTTGAGATGGATCTTAGAGATGAGTGGTTGAATCCCTTTATTTTACAGTAGGGGAAATGGGCCCACAAAGGGATGTAGGTTCTTGTCAGTAGCTACTTGTAGAGTCAGAATTCTAACGCAGGCCTGTCTGATTTGGAAACTGAGGCTCTTGTTCCCACACCCTGCCAGCCCTCCCGTCTGAGGGAAATGAGATAAAATATTATCATGGACATAATTAGCTGAGAAAGAGCTTTTCCCTATGACTTTACTAAGCTAGACACTACTCCTGTTAGGTCGTCCTGAAAATAATGGAGCCTTCGTGTTCCCCTGGTAGGATTACAACGTGCCAAGCATTTTAGGGGAGGTGCAACCTTACAAGTTAATTAGCAATAAAAAAAAGTCAGCCTTCTGGAGAGATGCCAGGTTGAGACAGACTTCTTTTGTTTTTTTCCCAAATTTTACTTATTTTGGTGTTGTTAGAATATCCACAGCAAAACATGCACCTATCCAACAATTTCTACACATACGATTCAGGGACACTGATTACATTCTGCGAGTTGTGCAACCATTCTCACCTTCCCTTTCTGAGTTGTTCCTCCGTCATTAACATAAACTCACTGTTCCTAAGTTCCTATCTAATCTATGGAGTTGCTATTATCGATTTGATCCCATATAGATAGTTATTATAAGAGCATAATGCTCAAGGCTGACTTTTTTTTTTTTTTTTTACTAGTTAAGCTAAGCTATTATTGTTCGGTTTTAAGAAGACTTCAGGGGATATTTCTGGTTTAAAGTTTAAAGATGATCTCAGGCTGAGACAAACTTCTGATCTGACCGAGTCCTTTGGCAAGTGGCCAGAGGTCTGGCAGGTGATTATCAGCAAGCAGGGCCCAAAGCATGCACTGCTGTGTCCTGGCCCTTTCTAACACCTTGGCCATGTTTCTCCGGCTTCCTAGTCACGTGGTCGCAGGTGGGGTACACACACCGTGTGGGTTCTCTAGGAGAGTTGGCGGATGATGGCCAGCGAGGCCAGGTGGTCCACTAGGGTCCACAGAGCGGTCACGGGGGCACCTTAGCACACGCTACCCTCCCTCCTTACATCACAGGCTTTTGGGGGTTGCTCCCCTCTTCTAATGTCTTCCCAGCCCAGCGCTGACATGAGAGTGGGCGGAGCCAGGCTACTCCGAGGGCTACTCATTCTGGCCCCTTATAAAAAGCCTTTTCACTTTTTCCAAATGAAGACACCGGATTACAGTTCACAGCCCTTCAGATTCCCCCATCCCTCCCTCACACACATTCTCTCAGATGCAGGCATTCCACTGGCTCTTCCTCGTCTAGCCCAGCAACTCCCCCCAAATCAAAGGGGAGAAAACAAAGAGAGTGCACCCCAGAGCCCAGGAGCCCAAAGCACATGATAAGGTGAAGTAGAGTTCTGAGCACTCCTGGCTGAGAAGGGGCCCTTCCCTCCTGTGCAGATCTCAGAGCAGGCCACAGTTAGGGCAGAGCACTGGGCCTGCTGCTGCCTCGGGGCTAAGTCTGGCTCCTCCACCTTCTCCAAACTGGCTCCAGCCACAGCTGCCTCATCCAGTCACACCAGGTACTGTGGGGTCGATTCTGACTCATGGTGACCCCATGAGTGTAAAGGTAGAGCTGTGCACCGTAGGGTTTTCAGACATAGATTTGCCTCTGAGTGGTCTCAAACTTCTAACCTTTTGGTTAGAGACTAGACCGTTAACTGTTTGCACCATCCGGGAAACCTGACATTGTGATGATCAGGGCCCAGTCAGCTTAGGAGGCACCCCCGACCTAAGCCATTTTGTGGTGTCACCTCTCAGACTGGTGCCAAGGGGTGGCAAGCTTGAGCAAACTCCATGAAAACATCGACCTCCGAGGACTAGCTTATTTGCTTTATTTTTCCAATGCAAATCTTCATGAAATAAGTTTCTCTTTTTCTACTGTGTGGGTGGGGGGGGGCGTCACCTTGAAGAAGGAGGCAGAGGGGTCTCCCCTGCCTTCCACCCCCCAGGTTAAAAGAATTCCCCAGGTCAAGCCCAGTGTGTGATCCAGGCAACCACATCAAGTGCTGGTGGGCTGCCTTCCTCCCCCACCCCTGAGAAGTTTCCCTTGTGATCAGCCCTGAACTTTATTTCCTCTTTTGTTTTACACCTTCTTGAATAAAGGGGAAGGGGGAGGTGCAATGGAGGCCGGTTAATTAGTCCTTATCTGCATATTGCAGAGGGCCGGCTTTTCAAGGAATGAGACAGCTACTTCTCCTCAGCTTACTCGGTGAGTGTCAAATGCAGAGCCGGTGGTAGCAGCTCAGAGCACGCTGATTGCTTTAGGCAAACAGGCACTGAGAGGTTCCTCTAACTTACTGTTCTAGCCAAGAGCTAAAAGCCCCAAAGTCCCCTGGTCCTGCAGGGATCTGCAGGTGCCTGAACTATGGCCATTCAGGTAGACAAGTCTCCGAGCTTTCAGGAGATCATTCTGCCCCAAGCCAGGAGTGTGGATGCTTTGGGAGAAAGCTTTGACCATCCATTTTCTCCTAGGCTAAGCTTTCCAGAGCGTTCTTGATTAGTCTAGATTCCAAGGACGGTGCAAATGGTTAATGTGCCTGAGCTGAAAGGTTAGTGGTTCCAATCTGCCCACAGGTGCCTCGGAAGAAAGGCCTGTCGATCTCCGTCTGGAAAGTCAGCCACTGAAAACCCTACGGAGCAGCGTTCTGCTCTGACACACATGGGGTTGCCATGAGTCAGCATCGACTCAGTGGTAACTGGTTTGTTGTTTTATTTGTCTAAGGTCACAAAACCCACAGAGGCAGTAGGACTTGGTGGAAATAAGACAGGTTTCAGAGGCAAAAGACCCTGATTGGGCTTCAGGTATTGTCCCTCCCTCTGGACAGGTGTGATCTTAGGTAAGTCACTCAGCCTCACAAGGGACTTGGCTATAAAACAGAGACAGAACAACCCCTCCCTCCCAGCAACGCTGCAGCACAAAGAGCTGCCTGATGTGTCCGTAAAAGCAGTAAAAAAAAAAAAAAAAAAAAAAAAACTCCATTTGGGGTTATCTGATTGCAACAGGCTGGTATTAAACAGCCAGTCCCAAATGTTGTCAAGTGCTGGAACGGGCGATTCCAAGTAATCCCAATAGTTCACTTTACTCCACAGCTCTGCACAGGCTTCAGACTCCTCCTCTGGGCAGGCACTCGACACACCACAGGGAATTCCCAGAGTGCAAGCAGCGGCACATTTCCATCCTGAGAAGAGAACTCAGAGTTCCCTGTGATCTTTTCCCCCTCTTTGTTTCCTACCTTCCTATCCTCCACCTGAAAGAGACAGGCTGACAGATGTGGCAATGCAAATGCGAAAGCAGGTCAAGCCCTTTCTTGTAAGGCCTGGTGAGGATGGAAAAAACACGGCATTTACATACCTAGCTAGGCGGCTGCCTCGGTGGAAAGAAGGGGGTGGGCGAGGGCCCGCAGAGGAAGCCGGGCAGGGAAGGCTCAAGGCCTGGCTTGGAACTTCTCGGTGAGTAGTCCTCAGATCACCTGCATCGGAGTCAAAACCAGAAAACCAAGCCAGTTGCCATGGAGTCAGCTCTGACTCACTGGCGACCCCATGTGTGTCGGAGTAGAACTGTGCTCAGTGACTCTGACCTTTCAGAAGTAGGTTGCCAGGCCTTTCTTCCGGGGTACCACTGGGTGAATTTGAACCACCAGCCTTTCAGTTATTAGCCAAGTGCATGAAGCATTTGTGCCACCCAGTAACTCGGCCAAGTTAAAATGCAGACCTGCTGATCAGAACCAGGTGATGGTGGGCAGGAGCAGCAAGCTGATTTTTTTTATAAGCCCTTCAGGTGACTCTTATGAAAAACCCAGACCTGACCAGTTGCCATGGAGTTGACACCGGCTCACAGCGATCCTCTGTGTCTCAGAGTAGAACTGTGCTGCATAGGGTTTTAATGGCTGAACACTTGACCCAGGGATTCCAGGTGAATCTTAAACCCCCTAAAGCTTGCAGACACCAGACCTAGCTTTGAGTCTGGCCCTGACGCCAACACACAACACACACAATGAGAAAAGAGAGAAGGTAGCGTGTCTCCTGAGCGGCTCTGCGTGCTCATTTGTAACGTGGGGACCATTACACCAGAGCTGCTTAGGCTGTTCCTTTCCCAAAAAGCATCCCATAAGGTGATGTGGACTTGAACACGGCAGCCTTTGTCCTTAGGCTGCTCCACATCTTTCTGCCAGGTAACTGGTGCAGAGTGGGGTGCAATGCATGCTGGGTGAACGGGCAAATGTTTTGTAACTGTGCGGCTGTGAAGCTCAGCAGGGAGAGAAGGACAGAACTCTGGTAAACCAGGGGAAGGCAGCTGAGGGACATTGGAATGGCGTTGTCTTCAGGCATAGGGGCCTGGGTGCCGTGGACATAGCTGATGGAAGGCAGAGAAAGGGAGCTGTAGGTCCTTGTCTAGTCTGACATTGTACAGTTAAGCTTTTTAACTAGCCCATTACAGGTTCAGGGTCAGGATGGGCTGACTCTGGGTGCAGCCAATCTGACCTTCCGTGGCTGGAGGCATATTTTGTCATCTTCTAAGATAGAAGCTGTGAAGAAAACACTGGGGGAGGAGGGGGCATGGGATTCTCACTGAACTCCAGGGCCTGGGAGGCTGCTATCAGCAGCTGTGGGACTTTGGTTAGGTCCAGTATCTTCAATTGCAAAGCAAGAAGGCTGGCTTGGTGATCACCAAGACCCCTTCCACTGGGATGCTGCATGAATCTCCCAGCGTTGTCAGCTCTCTGAAGGGAGTGCTTGATCAAAAAGAGTTTCCACCTGTCCTAGGTGGCACTAAGAAGGGTAAGGGGGGACCTGTGGTTGGAAACTATGGGGAGATGGCATCCGAGTCAACCAAAGGAATCCTAGTCACACCTACCTGTTACTTGTGCTTGCAGGGTACCAAACACGATCCCAAGTGGTTCACAAATATGAACTCTTAAGTCTCACAACCACATGAGGCAATCACTGTTAGCATGGCAACTTTAGAGTTGAAGCACAGAGAGGTTAAGTTCCTTGCCCAAGATCACACAGCTCATGAGTGGAGATCTGGAATTTAAGCCCAGGTGGCCTAGCTCTAGAGTCCTTGCTCAGAACTGCCACAACAGATGCTTGGAGTGGGTGAGCTTTCCAGTGCCCTCACTCTTCGGAGAGTGGATGGTGCTGTCTAGATGGAGAGAGAGTTTGCTTTCCAGATTTAGTCACCCAGACCCTCAAGTGCCCCAGTGAGGGACACCAGGGACCAGGATCCCATGTCAGATCTTTGACTAGAAGATCCCCATTTCCCCATGTGTGGTGGTACCCAATCATTCAATTTTTATATAATTGTATGTTTAGTAACTACCACGCATCTGTCAGGTTGTTGTACTGTGGTGGTTTGCGTGTTGCCATGATGCTGGAAGCTATGCCACTGGTATTTCAAACACCAACAGGGCCACCTGTGGTGGACAGATTTCAGTGGAGTTTCCAGACTAAGCAAGGCTAGAAAGAAGGACCTGGTGGTCTACTTCAGAGAAAGCTGGCCAGTGAAAACCATGTGAATACTAGCGGAATACTGTCTGATCCAGTGCCAGAAAATGAGCCCCTCCGGTCAGAAGGCACTCCAAATACGAAAAGAAAAAACGAATCCTCACAACTAGACCCATAAGCAACATCACGATAAAGGGAGAAAAGACTGAAGTTGTCAAGGATTCCATTTTACTGGATCCACAATCAACACCCGTGGAAGCAGCAGTCAAGAAATCAAACTCTATAAAGTGTTAAAAAGCAAAGGTGTCACTTCGAGGACTAAGGTGCACTGGACTCAAGACATAGTATTTTCAATTGCCACATACACACACGAAAGCTGGCCAATGAGTAAGGAAGACTGAAAAAGGATTATAAATTGTGGTGAAGAGTATTGAATATACCGTGGACTGCCAGAAGAAAGAACAAATCTGTCTTGAAAGAAGTACAGCCAGAATGCTTCCTGGAAGAGAGGATGGTGAGACTTCACCTCGTGTACTTTGGACATATTATTAGACCAGTCCCTGGAGAAGGATATCATGCTTGGTAAAGTAGAGGGTCAGTAAAAAGAGGAAGACCCTTAATGAGACGGATTGACACAGTGGCTGCAACAATGGGCTCAAACACAGCAACGACTATGAAGCTGACTCAGGACGGGGCAGTGTTTTGTTCTGTTATACGTAGGGTTGCTATGAGTCGGAACTGACTTGATGGCACCTAGCAACCTAACAACAACAACGTGTGTAATGAATATTATTAAAAGAATATAACTAACCCATTAAACCATGACTTTCCATTGCTCAGAATGGGGCTAAAGTTTTAAAAAAAAAAGAAAGTGAATAGATACAAAGAAAAGCATTGTAAGTAAATAATAGTATGGGTGGTACTCAGCTGTGACAAAATAGTGTGGCCAAGGGCTCTGTCATCAGATCACCTGGTTGTGAAACCTGGCTCTCAACCAGTGTGTGCTCTTGGGCAAGTCTCTGACCCGCACTGTGCCTCCATGTCCTCATATGCGGAATGAGGTAGTAACAGTGCCAACTGAACGGTGAGGCATGAGGACTAAATGGATAACACGCAGCCCAGGGCCGGACTCCTAACAAGCACTCCAGCACCACGCACCATGCTGCTGGTAGAGATGGTGAGAACGAGGCTGGGGGTGGAGGAAGTGTAATGAAAGCACCTCGAGTCTGGGAAGTCCTAGGTGGCTCAGGCAAAGCTGAAATTCTCAGGCGATGGAGCCGAGCAGATTGGCTTTGGCCGTTTCCTACTTCTGCTCTGTCCCAGCTCCACCGTAGCATCTGAGGGTGCTGAGACCCAAAACAACCTTAGAGTCATCTAGTTGAAATCTGCTCCATTTAACAGATGGAAAAAGCAAGGCTTTGGGAGAAAAAGATTTCTGGGCCACTGTGTCTCCCTTCATAACCCACAATACAGCCCTTCACGTATAAATAAGAGGGCCCACAGGCACAAGCCATGGCTCACAGTGACTCCTCTCAGGCTAGTCTGTTTGGTTAGCAGTGTGTTTCCTGAAAAAGATAACTAAGGCCTGCTTCAGTCCCTCAGGAAGCCACGAGTTTGGGCATGACTAAACCAAAAAACCAAACTAAAACCCATTGCCATCGAGTGGATTCCGACTCATAGAGACCCTATAGGACAGGGTAGAACTGCCCCCTAAGGTCTCCAAGGAGCAGCTGGTAGATTTGAACCGTCAAGCTTCTGGTTAGTAGCGGAGCTCTTCACGACTGCGCCGCCGGGGTCCTGGGGCCTTGACTAAGAGGAAGGCAAAACCAGAAGCTGCAATCCCTGGTTGTTTAGCTCCTTGTCCACCAGCTGTACTGAGCTGCTCGCGCCAGCTCTGAAGTCTCATTTGTGCTCAGTCTTTGTCCTAACCTGCTAAGGATCGAGTATTAACTAGGAAAAGCCTGGTGACTAAGTGCCAAGGACGGCTGTGAGGCTTAGTGAAGTGACCGTGGCTTTGAAATCCTCATGAGCTCACTGGCCATCTTACTAAAACTCTTGCAGCCTTGGTTCCTGGCCGTTTCAGTGGGAATAGCTGTAGGATATTCAAAGTACCGAATGGCTAGTATTGCTAGACAGTTACAACCAGGAGCTACTGAGAATGTTGTCAGTATTTACAAAGAGATGGTAGCAATGTTCCAAAGGGCAATAATGCAAAAAAGGGCCCGTCCTCTTTTGACTCAGTGATTTTTGTGGCTAGTAAGTTCTACATAGGTCTCCTTCCTTTTTGGGGCTCATTTCCTGTTTTAAGTTTGTGTATGTTTTGTTCAACCTGACTCATTTTTGAGTTGAACTATCAGCAAATATTTGGTCTTTGAATTTCATCTTCTCACGAAATGGAGTTTGTTTTTAGATGATGAGACCATTTTCAAATTTACACTCCTAGAGGGTTTTCAGACTTCAGAACACTGCCAGCTGAAATTGGTCCCGGGTTATGGGATGATAACCTTATCCCTAAAAAAATGATACTGCTGCCATTTTGTTGAGGCAGGCCCGGTACATACGATGCATCATTAATCCTAAACCCAATCATAGGAGACAGATTTTGATATTCCCATTTTTATACACGAAGAAATCAATCAAGCTCAGATTAGTTACAAGTAAATCTCTCCCCTACTCCCTGAGCTGTTAAGTGGTGGGGTGGCGTTTTAAGCCAGGCCTGTCTGGTCTCAGAGCCTATCCACGTTCTCCTGTAAACCTTTGGCATTCTCCTTTTGTGCCCTGTGTGGGTTTCTCCTCTTCGCGTCTTTATCTTATGTCTGCCCTGATCCCGTCAACTGCCCAGCGCCCTCTTCTCCAGGTGACCAACTCACGGATCTGATTCCATCCAGGTGCCCCGCTCTCCATAAAACCACGGGGGTCCAGGAGGGCATCAGAATATGTCTGAACCAGGCTTCGAACCCCTGCTGAGAACTTGCCTTTCCTTCCCAAATATACTGAATCAGAATCTACATTTTAACGAGATCTCCAGGTGACTCTTCGGTATAATAAATCTTGAGAACCAGCGCTTGACTAGTGGTTCTCAGAATTGGTCCCTAACCAGCAGCTTTAGTATTACCTGGAAGCTTGTTAGAAATGCAAATTCTGAACAGGGAACTTGTTAGAAATGCGAATTCTCAACAGAGAACCTGTTAGAAACACAAATTCTTAGCAGGGCTTCAAAGCCCAGGTTTGAACTTTTAAATCTCCCAGCTTTCATCTATTTCACTGTAGGGACCTAGGCTTAGGGAAGACTGGCTTGAATCCAGGCATAAAATCTTGCTTAGAATGGCTGCCCTCTCCGCTTAGTAGAAGGTCAGCGAAAAAGGGGAAGACCCTTGAGAAGATGAACTGACACAGTGGCTGCAACTATGGGGTCAAGCATAACACGGATTGTTAGGATGGCGCCGGACTGGGGGGTGTTTCATTCTGTTATACACAGTAGGGTCGCTGTGAGTCAGAACCCACTCGAGGGCACCTAACAACAACAACCTCTCCACAATAAGTTACAAACCAAATTTCCATACATATGAGTGACTTTGTCCTTTGTTTTTCTAATGCTGGTGATAAAGATGATGGGGATATGAATGAAGTCCCCTGCAAGTGACAAGGCAAAGTCCATTCCCTTTAAATAAAGTCCAAATGAAAGATTTCCTCATGGGTTTTCCAACGTTCTAGCCCCAAAAGCATCACGGTTATGGAAATTCCATAGGAAATTTTGTTATCGTGAGCTTGAAATTCCCTGACCTCTTGAGCAACCCCCTCATTTCCCCACAGAACCAATTGTCTTTTTAGTGGGATTTTGTTTTTGTTTCTGTTTTTAATGTTACAAAAGATGGCGTTCTCTTTCACATCTTACTCTGGAATGAGACATTGAACCCCAAGTCCCTCCATAGGCTGACAATCTATTTCAAGGATCTATTATTGTCACGGGAGGAGCTCTGGCAGCACAGTGATTAAAGCACTCAAATGCTAACCAAAAGGTTGGTGGTTAGAACCCACCAGCTACTCCGCAGGGGAAAGATGTGGCAGTCTGCTTTCGTAAGGACGACAGCTTTGGAAACCCTATGGGGGCAGTTCTACGCTGTCCTATAGGGTCACTATGAGTCGGAATCAACTCAAAAGCAATGGATTTGGTTTGGGGTTTATTATCATCACAACCCAGAACGGATAACAAATCCTGGGCCTCTTGTTTCGACACTAGCCTTACACAAAGGGCTGGTTTTCTGATGGCCGCCCTCCCTGCTGCTCCCCCCCAGATGGGTTTCCTTCTGCCTGGATGGTTGTACAAACCCAGCACAGGGACAGTGTGAGGCTGGAGGAAGTGTATTAGGCCCCTCACTGCAGCGGCCCCTTCCAGGACCTGTACCTAATTTTGTGTTTGTAATTTCTTTCTCTTTCTGAAAGAGGACCTCCAAATTTGCATCAGCTTCATGCCCCACGGCATCTGGATCCACCCTTTATGAGAACTCAGGACTTCTGACTACACCCCACCCCGCGCTGCATGCATACACACACACCTCCTGGGCCCACCTCTAATAATTGGGTAGGGCCTGGGCTGTACAAGGGAAGGAAACCTTTTCTTTTTTTAATTGTATTATGCTTTAGGTGGAAGTTTACAGGTCATTTTAATTTCCCATTCAAAAATTTATACATATATTGTTTTGTGATATTGGTTGCAATCCCCACAATGTGATAGCATGCTCCCCTTTTCCACCCCAGGTTCCCTGTGTCCATTCGTTCAGTTCCTGTCCCTTCCTGCCTTCTCGTCCTGCTTTTGGGCAGGAGTTGCCAATTTGGTCTCGTATATTTGATTGCACTAAGAAGCACTTTCTTCACGTGTGTTATTGTTTGTTTTATAAAAATTATAGGCCTGTCTAATCTTTGTTTGAAAAGTGGCTTCAGGAGTGGCTTCAGTGCTGGGTTAGCAGAGTGTCTGGGGGCCATAGTCTCGGGTGTTCCTCCAGTCTCTGTCAGACCATTAAACTGGTCTTTTTTCATGCATTTGAATTCTGTTCTACATTTTCCTCCTGCTCTGTTCAGGGCTCTCTGTTGTGATCCCTGTCAGAGCGTCTGAAGTGGTAGGAAACCCTTTTCTTAATTTACCAAAGCAGGTGGGGGAGGCTCCCCTACAGGCTCAGGGCAGAGCTGTGGCAGGGAGGCCTAGGCTGAGCTGGGCCCACCCTTCCTCGTCCCAACTCGGTTCTTCCTCAGGCACCCTGACGCCTTTCAGAGGCCGCCCTTCCATCTCTCGGTCCTATAGGGTTCACAGTCGGCTGTGACTCAGTTTGCCAAGGGGATAGCACATTCAAGCACACTGGCCCACTGTGATAACTTGGTTCTGATTCATTTATCAATCAGTAACCACACCCCTTACCAAAACCCTCATCTGTATTTCTCACACATTCCCATATTTAATCTCTCTTGCAACTCAGTTTGTCCTGAGGCCCGGTGAGTCTGTGGTACGGGCAGAGTCTGGAGGTTCCAGCACGCGGATGTCTGGACCCTAGAAAGTGGCCGCTTGGGGCCACCATGCCTGTGTGCTGGGATTTCTACAGATTTTCCTGGGGTGAGGTGCAGGGATCGCCCCCTGCCATGATTATTCGTGTGTCATATAGGTCGCGAGCACCACAGAGCGGGAGCCTTAGACTGTTTGCTCACCAGCACTTGGCCTGTGCTAGGTGCTCAGTAACAACTGCCAAAGGAATCAATCAGCCATAAGTTATCCAGAATCTTGAGTTCAGATGCCCAGCTAGCAGATGGAGTGATAAACACCGTAGTAAGCCAACAGTGGGTTTCCTGATTTGTAAGACCTGTCATTTCCCCTCAAATGTACCCCAGTGTTTCCCTGCATCTAATCCGTATGCTGGGCAAATAATCCAAGAAGCTGGACTATCAGAAGAACGGGACATCAGGATTGGAGGAAGACTCATTAACGACCTATGTTATGCAGATGACACAACCTGCCTTGCTGAAAGTGAAGAGGACTTGAAGCACTTACTGATGAAGATCAAAGACCACAGCCTTCGGTATGAATTCCACCTCAACATAAAGAAAACAAAAACCCTCACAACCTGACCGATAAGCAACATCACCATAAACAGAGAGAAGATGGACATCGCCAAGGATTTCATTTTACTTGGATCCCCAATTAACACCCACGTAGGCAGCAGTCAAGAAATCAAACAACATATTACCTTGGAGAAATCTGCTGCAAAAGACCTCTTTAAAGTGTTCAAAAGCAAAGATGTCACTTTGAGGACTAAAGTGCGCCTGACTGAAGCCATGGTGTTTTTAATCACCTCATGTGCATGTGAAAGCTGGACAACGGATAAGGAAGACTGAAGAAGAATTGATGCCTTTGAATTAAGATGTTGAAGAAGAATATTGAATACACCATGGACTGCCAAAAGAAGAAACATATCTGTTTTGGAAGAAGCACAGCCAGAATGCTCCTTAGAAGCATGGATGGTGAGATTTCATCTCACATACTTTGGACATGTTATCAGGAGGACCAGTCCCTAGAGAAGGACATCTTGCTTGGTAGACAGTCAATGAAAAAGAGGAAGACCCTCAACAAGATGGATTGACATGGTCGCTGCAACAGTGGGCTCAAGCATAGCAATGATTGTGAGGATGGCACAGGACCAGGCAGTGTTTCCTTCTATTATACATAGGGTTGCCATGAGTTGGAACTGACCGGATGGCACCTAACAACAGCAATGTGCCTGAATTATGACAAAATCACTAAGGATGTGGAGCAGGGATTTTGCTTAGTGGCAAAAAGCAGATTCCCACCTCGTCACTGTGCCTCTGCTCTGTAGGCAGCTGCACTCACATGAACCAACTAGCATGCCTTCCTTTCAGCACACACACGATGAAAAGCACTCCATTTTTCTCCTCCTGTCCCAGAGAAAGCCCCGATTAAATAAATCCCCAACGATGTGCCTTACATTATGCAAAGAGGGAGTACGTTGCTGAGCCTCAGAGTTAGTGCCTCCCCATCCTGTTGGGTCCTCAGACCTCACTAATCATAGCCCTACCCCTCATCCCAGGTCACAGATGGAGACCCACGAGGCCCAGAGAGGGAGGGGAGCTGGCAACTCCCTCCTGAGTCGATGAAATCAAAGAGGGTGTCTTTATAGCACCTTATCATTCATGAGGTGCTGCACACGCTCCTCTCATCTCATAAGGACCCTGGAATGAGGGATTATTCTCCCCATTTTAAAGATGGGGAAATTGAGGCTAGTAGACGTTGCCTGAGGTTGCCTGTATCATTAGATGCAGGGGGCCGACCCTGGAGCTGGGTCTTGTCAGATGAGAACATCAGGGCCAAGTCACCCCTGAAACTAGCAGCAGGTTGCTTGACCCCCAGTGCAGGGATCCCCTAAGCACCCTCCGCTCCCAGGGCCACCTTTTTGTTCCCTGTGAATACAATCACAGCCTCTGGCCTTGTTTCCCCAGGACTGGACAATGACTTCCTCGCTGTGCTGAGTGACTACCCATCTCCTGACATCAGCCCGCCCATATTCCGCCGAGGAGAAAAACTGCGGGTCATCTCTGAGTGAGTCAGCTTTCCAAAATTCTCAGGGTCTTCAAAAGAGGGTGTACTCAATTTGGGTGGGATGGCTAGCTTTTAGTTATAGCTGTCCAATTCGCATCGCCCCTGGTTCAGTTGTGAGGGGAGGCTTCTGGCTCACAGTGTGGCCTTCCTCCTTAATGCTCTCTAACCTTCAATGGCTCTCCATTGCCTGCTGGACAAAAAGTAAATTCCTTAACCTGGGCCTTTGATACAACTTATGGCCCAGCTTCTGATTATCTTATTGGCCTCACTTCCCACTCCACGCACAGGCTTGATATTACATATCTGTACGCACTCAGGAAGGAGGATTCGGGGATCTGAAAACACTTCAGATGTAATGAATGAAAAATGTCACTTTTTACCCTGTTGTCTCTTCAGTCTGATTCAAAAAAAGGTATAGAGGAAAATAAGGGCTCCGAGTCCCTTTTACTTAGATTCCCACTGGTGTGGACACATCCTTGGTAAATTGTAAATTAATATAACGAACATGTATTTTTAAAAGCTCCCAACCCCCGACCATCAGTTGGGAGTATTGTCTGCTGAGCCCTGAAAAGCAGGTATTGCTGGAATGTGGGAAAGCTCCTAGATTAGCTTGGAATGGGAATATCTGTTGTATAAATAGACTGAAGGACCGAACTTTCACATGGAGAAATTCAGGTTAACACGGCCAGTGAGACATCGTAAAAAGGAACGTCCCAACCTGCCCCACCATTAGTTAAGCGTGATTACTGTGGTTATTCATTCATATCTAATCTGATAAACCTAGTCATATCTGATTACTCATTCCTCTGCTTTGCCATTTACCCACCTATCGGTCCTATCTGTTTTGCTCTCACAGCGAAGGGGGCTGGTGGAAAGCCATTTCTCTTAGCACTGGTCGAGAGAGCTATATTCCTGGAATATGTGTGGCCAGAGTTTACCACGGGTGAGTACATTGCTCAGATAGAATTAATAAAAGATGATATTTATGCCGGTGGCTCAGAAGATTGCAGAGAGATTGCAGCATGGGATAGAGAGAGGGCCGTTCACATTCTCGGGTCTGTCAGTAAGGACAGCAGTGACCTTGGGCTTAATCCCTTTCCCTCTCTGGGAATCAATTCCCCCGTCAGTAACATGAAGGCTGTTGGACCCGTCAGCTGTAACACGGGGTTCCTGGAACATAGCAGTAAACACTCAGGAACTGTCATCATAGGACGCAGTGTAGTGTAGTGGCTAAAAGTCAGTCTGCCACTGTCACCTGCTGGTGATGACGCTGGGCAGACTACCCAACTTCCTATGCATCAGCTTCCTCTCCTCCTCTGTCGAAGAGGGGTCATAATGTGCAATGATGCCCGTTGCCGTCAAGTCTATTCCAGCTCACAGAGCTGCCCCATAGCGTTTCCAAGGAGCACCTGGTGGATTCGAACTGCCCACCTTTTGGTTAGAAGCCAAGCTCTTAACCACTGTGCCACCAGGGCTCCATACAATGGTAGAAGCAATAATATACGGTAAAACCTGCAAAAGCTGGAGGCTGTGTAACATGAAAACCTGTCAGAGAAAGAAAATTCAAATCTTTTCCACTCACAGAGAGTGACAGAAAAGTGCTAAGACAGCGACTGTCAAAGGCAGAAAACGTGCGGGAGTCCCAGAAAAACAAGGCAGTTGAGTTGACTTCTGGTTCTCACAGGTCTCGCTGTCTAATGGTATGGCCGGAGTACAGGGTTGTTAGAAGAATTAGATGGGAAAGCACATGTAGAGTTCTTAGAAGAACAGCTAGCGTTAGAGTAAGTACACAGTAAATATCAGCTATCTCCTCGTCAAATGCGTATTCAGAAGCACAGAGAACGCTCACAGACCTAGCTGGACTAGGGGATAAGTCCAGCAAACGAGAAAACAAGCACAATATTTTTTGTACAGTTGTGCAGCTGAGGCCATTACAGCAACATGGTTGGCTTTGTAGCCCAGCAACCCTGGGTTCAAATCTTGGCCCAGCCACTTCCTTGGAAGGGCCTGGGTAAAGTAACTCACCACCTTGAGCTATAGCCTCCTCATCTGCCAAGCTATCCAGCCCGGCCCTTGGCCGGGAAGCATGTATATAGGACGTGAGAAGGAAGGGGGCACCATGTCCATTTGAAAGTGTCCAGAAATAACTTCTGACATTCAGAGAGGGACTTTGCAGGCCGCGTGCTCAAGAGGCGAAGTAGCGAGAACCGCCTGAATATTTTATGGAATGGAACTCAGTGCATTTAATTGCATTATTAATGATTGCAATTATGAATACCAAAACCATTTTCAAGCTTAGGATGATGAAGGTGACAATTAGTGGGGCAGTAGCTGCTATGTGAGTTATGGTCTGCAAAACACCTGAGACACAGGGCTCTTCTCAACCATCTGGGCATCACTGATCCATTCATGCATTTAGCAAACATGTAGCAACACCTTTATGTTTAAGATGTGGAGCTGAAATCTGGCAGGAACTAGGGGTGGTGAGGAACCCAGACGAGGAAAAAGTAGTCTTAACCCTGGGAAGCTTCCAGGGTAGCAGATGCAAGAAAAGTCCTTAGAATACAGACTAGGAAGAGGGGCAGGGCAGGGAATCTGATGGCCCAGAAAAATCCCTTCCAATCCTAGCCCTATTACTGGCTGATATGGTGACTTAGACACATTATTTAGTCCCTCTGAGCCTCAGTATCTTCATCTGTGAAAGAAAGGTAATATTTGCTTTCTTATAGGGTTGATAAGAGGATTAGATTTCAAGTATTTAATATGCCATGTGGTCCACCATTAGCACCCATACATGGTAAAGCTGGTTATTAACTGTTTTATTTATCTTTATTTTTATAAGTGGAGTTTCATGTAAAGACTTGAATGCATAAATGTTTGCACATACACTAAGACAGTTAATATGCCAACGTTGTGCTGAACTAAGGGAATAGCTGAAATATTTGGCCAAATACAGCAAAATCATGACCTTAGTGACCAAATCAGTCGGGGTGATGAGAATGTAAATGAACAGAATCTGATGCGACGTCCTGGTCTTCTCACACATACTGCTTCAGTGTTCCAGTGATCTGCCTGTGCTATTGTGAGTCCTACAGGGGCCGCAAGCAGTAAGCAATTCATAATGCTAAAAAAATTAAAAAAAAAAAAGTTGCCATTGAGTCGACTCCAACTTGTGGAGACACCATATGGAGTTCCTGAGTGGTGTGAACAGTTAAGTGCTCGGCCACTAACCCAAAGGTTAGCAGTTCCAATCCACCCAGAGGTGCCATGGAAGAAAGACCTGGCAATCTACTTCTGAGAATTCAGCTACTGAAAACCCTGTGGCACACAGTTCTACTCTGACACACATGAGTCAGAACTGGCTCGCTGGCGACTGGTACCTTGGTCACAGCACACGCTAATTCAGACATGTTGACTAAAAGCCAGGGTCCATTCACTGAAGTGCTTGAGACATGGGGTCGTTGAAACAGTGATGTCCTATTGCTTCCCAGTCCACACCAGCCAGCTGCTAGCAAAGCGTTTGCTTCCAAACAGAGCCAGCCAAGCCTGCTCTGCAGACTGAGAAAGGGCCCCCTCTCTCTGGAGCGTAGATTCCTTTGTGTATGGAGCTGCCTTCTAGAGAGTATTCAGGAGGGTCTGCTCTCATGTGGGAGGTGAACGTTCCATTGGAAAGGTGAGCCACAACAGTACAGCTGCTTTTTGTTACTGCCACATGGAAAAAAAACAAGGGACACATATAGATGCAGAGCACAATGACAACAGTCTTTAAAGTATATTAAACAAAGCAAACAAGAAGGAAATACAGTCACTGCAGAGCGGGGATTGGTCAGTTGTTGATATCACACACCTCTTCGTTTATTCCTTCTTGTGTCCGTTCATTCATTCAACAAACATATGCCAAGCACGATACCCTGGACACAAGGACGAACAAAAAACGGACAGAAACAGTCTTTGCTCCTATTGGGTGCTCAGGGAGGGGCTTGGCAGTCGGAGGCTAAGGGAGACAGACTTTAAACAAGCTACCAGACAGGTGCATGCATGTGATAGGATACAGGAAGTTTACATTCCAGTTGGCATTTGAGACACGAGGTAAGGAAGACACTTTATGCATCTTTGTGTTCTCATCATCCAGTGGGATACCTAGCACATAGCAGGTACTCAGGACATTTTATTTGAAAGAATGAATGAGTGAATGAACAATTAGTTGACTGCCTTCCTCTGTTAATTCCTAAAGCTTTGTACTAACTGGACCTACATCTTAGGTTTTGCATTTCCACCTTTTTTGGGGGGGGGGCAGAGGGCACACTCAGGGTGCTCATGGCTGTCTCCCTCTTCCCAGCTGGCTGTTCGAAGGACTGGGCAGAGACAAGGCTGAGGAGCTGCTGCAGCTGCCAGACACAAAAATGGGCTCCTTCATGATCCGAGAGAGCGAGACCAAGAAAGGTGAGCAGCTGCAGGCTCGTCTTGCCCTGGCTGGGTCGGACAAGCAGGTCTTTTTCCCTGACTGACTCATTACCTGGCTTCACTGTCCCTCCTCCTACGACTCAAGCAGACCATTCTGACGTCATTAGCTCCCTGGAGACCACACTCAGCCGGTGGGGTCAGCGTAAAGGCAAAGGGATGGAAATAGACAGCCAAGACCTGGCTGGGCGCAGCCACGGGCCCTGACCAACACCAGGCCCTGCCAGCTCCTGTTGGAAAACTTTCCAACAACTGAGAACAAAACCAAACCCAGGAGTGGGCAGCATGTTTGACAGCGGGACCTAGGACTCTGGAGCAGACCTGCCTGCACGCTCATGCTCTGTGACTTAGGCGTGTTATTTACCTCTGAGCTCAGTTTTCTCATCTGTAAAATGGGGGGAAAGTCCCTCCCTCGTAAGGTTATGCTGAGAATCAAATGACTAAGATTTGTAGTGCTTCTCCTACACGGAGGCCCTCAACATCCGTGCCTTCTGTGCCCTTAATTAGCTTAGGGCATCAGGACAAGCAAATGCCTGTTCTTATGTATTTACCATGATTTTTATCATAATTTCCTTGCATCTTGCTCATTAAGAATTTGGTAACACAGAAATAGCGGGGCCCTTTGTAAGGGTTTAGAGCAAGGGCCCTGAACTCTGGTTTCAGCTGCACCCATTAATAAAGAAGCCGCCTCCTCTCTCTGAGCCCTGGTTCCCTTACCTGTAACATGGAGTTAGCAATTGTAAAGTGCCTAGTACAGTACCTGGGATATAGTAAAAACTATTGTTGTTGAGTCGATTCTGACTAATGGAGACCCCATGTGTTACAGAGTAGGACTGTAGGGTTTTCTTGGCTGTAATCTTTACGGAAGCAGATTGCCAGGCCTTTCTTTGGTGGTGCCGCTGGGTGGGTTTGAATGGCCAACCTTTCATTTAGTAGTCGGGCACAAACTGTTTGTGCCACCCAGGGACTGTGGGATGTAGTTGCTGTTGCTGCTGGTGGCATTGAATCAATTTTGACTCCTAGCGACCCCATGTGGCAGAGTAGAACGGCCCCGTAGGGGTTTCTAGGCCGTAATCTTTATAGAAGCAGATCACCAGGTCTTTCTCCCATGGAGTCGCTAGGTGGGTTTGAACTGCTAACCTTTTGGTTAGCAGCCAAACTTATGTAGTTAGTACTTAAGAAAACTTGTAGGAGTAGAACAGTTAACAGCTAAGACTTTCCCAGAAGAATAATAGTAAATTTTTAAATATTGAAGATTTTTTCAAGTTCCCAACTTGCTTCTCGTACACTTGCTATCACAGAAGACAAAATGCAGTGTCTGAGCGTACTTCCCATGCACCTACTAAGAGTCAGAGCTGCCTGATCCTGGAACCCTTCACCCACATGGGCGTCAGGTTTGCTTTGGGGAATCGAGGACCATGCAGACAATGGGATCACAAAACCCAGAACAACCTTTCTCTCAAAAGTTCTGGTAGAGAACAAGATGGAAACAAAGGCAAGACTTCTTGTGCATGCCCCCGGGGGTCCCCAAGGCAGGACCTGAGGCACAGTCAGAGCCTCCTAAGCTGGCCCTGAGAGAGGGGAAGAACCGAGCACTTCTAAAAATAAAGAGGTCGTCAGGGAGACGTGCAGCAGGGCCATGCCGGGGTTGGGCGGCAGGCCCTGCTCATCGGCTATGCAAAGTTTCATGATTTTCCACCTGTCACCCTCAGCCTGCTTACCATACTTTCAGTCCCAATGGCATTACCAGAAAACACATGTCAGGTTGACTCAGAGGGCAAGCCTGGGCAAAGCTGGAATACCCACCCAACTGCTCCTGAGAGGACAAAGTCCAAACCCCAGGTTTGCATTCTCAAGCCATATCAGTCGGGGCTCCGAGCCTCAGTTTCTCCACCTATCAAATATTTGGGGACAAGAGAATTAACGGAGGTGTTGCTTGGAGACTGCCCAGCCCTCTTCCCAGCACATACAGCAGAGGCCCAATAATCCCTGGTTCCTGCCCCTTCCCACTGCCCAAGCGTCTCTCACCCATGCAGCCCAGATGACAGGGCAGGTAGGGCCATTAGCCATGACCCAAGTCCAGTCCCCTCACTTTGCATTTGGGGAAAATGAGACAAAGACAAGAGAAGACGCTTGCTCAGTCATTCGAAATGCTGGTTTCACTCTTACAAACCCACATAGGAAATCACACTAAGAGAAATGGCACACTCAGGACATCATGGTAGGAGAAATGACACACAGGACATCACGCTAAGAGAAATGACACACACAGGACATCATGCTAAGACAAATGACACCCAGGACATCATACTAAGAGAAATGACACACACATAGGACATCAGGCTTTTTACATGTTTCTTAGGGATGCTCAGAAAAAGGTCTCAGCTGCCATTTTTTCCAAATTTCTTAGAGAATCAAGCATAAGTCAAGGGAGTGGGGACCAAAAAAGGGGACATAACTATAAGCCCCTCCCCTCAACTGTGCGGATGGGGATGTGGTGGGGCAGTGGCTCGAGGGAGGAAAATGGCAGAGCATTAGAGGGATACACAGTAAGGACTTAGGTACGCCCGTAGATGCTGAGCTACAGATGGCAACCAAGCAACAATCATTTCATTTGGCCTAAGAAGCCATATAAGGATGCGGCAACACCCCAAAACTTACTTCAAAAGGCAGAGAAAACTGCGTACGTAAACACCTGTGATCGCGACATGACTAACCATGTGGGCTGCTAAAATAACATGGCCAGCTCTCCTTGAAACCCTGTGGGGCAGTTCTACTCTGTCCTGTACGGTCCTATGAGTTGGAATCGACTCTATGGCAATGGGTTTGGTTTGGTTTGGTGGTCTCTATAAGGTGCCTACTGAAAGATTACCGGTTCAAACGCACCAGCTGCTCCATAGGAGAAAGATGTGGCGGCCTGCTTCCGTAAAGATTACAGCCTTGGAAACCCAATAGGGAAGTTCTACTCTATCCTATAGGTTTGCTAGGAGCCGGTGTCAACTTGACAGCAATGCGTTTTTTTGTTTTGTTTTGTTTTGTTTTGATGGTCTCTAAAGTAGTCCCTGGCTGTGTAGTGGTTAAGTGCTACAGCAGCTAACCAAAAGGCTGGCAGTTGGAATCCACCAGGCGCTCCTTGGAAACTCTGTGGAGCAGTTCTACTCTGTCCTGTAGGGTCGCTATGAGTTGGAATAGATTCCACAGCAACAGGTTTGAGTTTTCTTTCTTTTTTGGTTTTAAAGCAGTCCCTGGAAACCCTGGTGGCATAGTGCTTAAGAGCTACGGCTGCTAACCAAAAGGTCAGCAGTTCAAATCTGCCAGGCACTCCTTGGAAACCTATGCAGCCATTCTACTCTGTGCTTTAGGGTCACTACGAGTTGGAATTGATTCCAGGCAATGGGTTGCTTTTTTTTTTTTTTTTTTAAGTAGTCCCTGGGTAGTGCAACTAGTTAATGCCTCATCTGCTAACTGAAAGGTTGAAGGTTCGAGTTCACGCAGAGGTACCCCAAAAGAAAGACCTGGTGATCTGCTTCCAAAAACTCGGCCATGAAGACCCAACAGAGCACAGTTCTAACCTGACACACGTGGGGCGCCATGCCTTGGCGTCGACTCCGCAGCAGCTGGTTTTGGGTGGTCTCCAGTCAGTGAGCTACGGAGTTGGAGGGCCATTGCTTAAGCCACAAGGGTGCCGTGTCCAGGTACCCCTGTTCTGTCACAGTGCTGACAGAAACCATCTCGCCAGCTGCTCATCCCCAGGCCAGGCGTGTGGAGCAGCACCGATTTGTTCTCTGCTTTCCTCAGGTTTTTATTCGCTGTCGGTGAGGCACAGGCAGGTGAAGCATTACCGCATCCTCCGTCTGCCCAACAACTGGTACTATATCTCCCCGAGGCTGACCTTCCAGTGCCTGGAGGACCTGGTGAATCACTACTCAGGTAAGCGGCCCTCCATTAGGACCACCACACAGCCTGCTTCGCTGACTTCCCTGTGGCACCGTCAGTCTAAGTGGGGGCAGAGATGGGCACGGGTCACCTAGAATGCCAGGTCCTCTAGACTTGCTCTCGGCCCATACTGCCCTCTTTAGAAGCTCCCGTTCTTGTTCACTCAGGCTGTACGTTGCAGGCTAAAGCAAAAAAAAAAAAAAAAAATCTGCTGCTGTCGAGTCAATTCTGAGTCATAGCGACACTACAGGACAGAGCAGAACTGCCCCATAGGGTTTCTGAGGAGTGGCTGGTGGATTCAAACTGCTGGCCTTTTGGTTAGCAGCCGAGCTCTTAGCCACTGTGCCACCAGGGCTCCGACTAAAGCACACTGCCTGGGAATGCTGCCATAGTCAGGCCAACACATGTGACCTCAAATCCGTCCCCTCTCCACCTGTAAGCAAAGCAAATTAAGATGTCTCCTTGTTCATAACCGCAGACAGCTTGCACTTTCCGAAGTGGGCCATTGCACTTTGGGCCTCTGGGGCTTTGTTCTGAAAGGCCGCATATTTCCCCTTTTCTGCATGTCAAAGTCCTCCTCATCCTCCAAGGCCACGATCAGCACGCCTCCCTGATGAAGTCTGTCCTCGAGTTAGAATCGTTGTCTGAATTCTCTGCTCCGTAGCACCCGGTATTTTCTCCCGGCGCTCTGGTCGGGCCACCTTGTGTTCTGATTATGTTCTAATCTGTATCTCCCAACAAGCTCTTAAAGATGAGACATTGTATTTTATTTATTTCTGTGTCCTCCCTGGGCCCATCCTCCAAGATGCTGGGAGCCTAGGGTGGTTTTCACGGAGGCAATGCCGTAGGGCAGAGTCAGGAAAGAAAAGGTCGAGTTAGACTGTGAAAGGCCTTGAACGCCAGGACAGGAGTTTGAATTTTTTTGTATGGAAAACAGGCTAAGCTTCCATATAGTGCAGTGGTTAAGAGTGAAGCTCTGGAACCTCTATGTTCACATCCCAGATGGGCTTCTTGTTAGTTGGGCGGCCTTAGGCTAGTTGCGTGTCTCCTTGTGGCTTTCTTTCTTCATCTGGGTGAGGCAGACACTAGTGGCTCCTGCCACGTTGGGGTGTGGAGTCTGTGGGGACCATGCTGAAGAAAGCCCCAGCATGTTCACGTGAGCCACCCTAACCCTTAGCTCCCTTGACTCAGCCCGAACTTCTCATTCTTCCTCCCTTCGTCTGCTGCCCTGGAGGAAGGAAGAGAGGTTGCTTTCTTTCGCTTTGTTGGTGCCTTCCCACTTCCAGGTTCATTATGTCTGGCCTCACACCCTCTGGGCATCTTTGCTAGTGTTTTTAGGATGCAGGTCTTGAGCTGAAGAAGCAAATGGCATTTCAAGACGCAGATGGCCTTTGGTTGTCACACTTGGCCTCTCAGAGGTCTGTTGAAGAGAAGACAATGGCTACTTGGGAGAGACAGGCCGAAGCTCCCACCTGGGCTTTGCCAACTCTGAGCTGAGGTCTCGGGCAAGGCCCTGCACTCCTCAGGGCCTCAGTGCCCCCCTTACCGGAGTGCATGGGAACAGCCCCCTTGCAGGAGGTGGTAGCGATGACGAATAATAGCACAACCATTTATGTAGTGTGTCCAGGACAACCGGGCTCATGGTAGATACAAAATTAATCATAACAAATATTACTCCTGTGATAGCTGAAAACCTAGCAGTTAGCTAAAAATGAAAGAGGAAGGGAGTCCTGGAAACAGGTAACCTTTAGTGATTATGAGTAAAAGGTGGTTGTGGTATTGGCTTTTAATAACAACCATCTGAGGGGTGTGGATACCAGAAGTTTTGCATAGACAGAAGCAAACATGGAAAGGAGGCAGCCCAGCAAACCTTGTACAAACAGGGGGGCCTCAGGCTCCCAGGCCAGGGATGCCCCAGTCCACCTGGCAGCTGTTCGCCCACTGGGGGGATCTTCCACCAGTGCAAAGAAATGCCTTCCTTCCCAAAACACATCCCTGGCAATTGCCTTGATAAATGGATCATAGGTATCAGCTCACCTCTGCAAATAACTGACAAGGGTTTGAAAACCTGAAATTTTTCTTATGCCCTTCAGGACCCCAAAGTGGAAACAATACAGCTAATTTTTACCTCCCACTAGATGCAAAGGGTTAAAGCACTGGGCTGCTAAAGGAGCTTGTCCCAGGTCACACGCTAGTGGGTGCCAGGGCACAGATTAAGCCGGGCGAGTGGACTTCTACGTCCTGTGCATTAGTGTGTTTTTAAAATAGGCTAATGGCAGGTTTCATGGCATTGCACTGGGCAAATCAGCTATAAGAGATCTCTTTATAGTCTCAAAAAGCAAAGATATCACTCTGAAGACTAAGGTGTATCTGACCCAAGCCAAGGTGTTTTCAGTTGCCTCACATGTGTGCAAAAGCTGGACAATGAATAAGGAAGACACAAGAAGAATTGATGCCTTTGAATTGTGGTGTTGGTGAAGAATATTGAATATTCCATGGACTGCCAAAAGAACAAACAGGTCTGTCTTGGAAGAAGTACCACCAGAATGGTCCTTGGAAGCAAGGATGGTGAGACTACATCTCACATACTTTGGACATGCTGTCAGGAGGGATTAGTCCCTGGAGAAGGACATCATTCTTGGTAAAGTAGAGCATTGGCAAAAAAAAGGAAGACCCTCAACAAGATGGATTGACACAGTGGCTGCAACAATGGGCTCAAGCATAATCACGATTCTAAGTTTGGCACAGGACCAGGCAGTGTTTCGCTCTGTTGTGCTTGGAACTGACTCAGCGGCACCCAACAACAACAACAGTGGAAGGGTGGAGTCCTGAAGCGGTGCGAACCAATGGTTTAATGCACTCAGATGCTAACCAAAAGGCTGGAGAGTCAAGTCCACTCTGAGGCACCTCAGAAGAAAGGCCTGGCTATCTATTTTCCAAAAAAAAAATTCAGCCATTGAAAATGTTATGGAGCACAGTTCTACTCTGACACACACGGGGTGGCCATGAGTTGGGGTTTACTTGATGGCACCTGGTTGGTTATTGGGTTCTAGTCAATGAAATGGGTTTGGATCATATTTCTGTGGCCCTGAGCATGTGACTTGATCCCAGGATCCTCAGTTTCCTCATCCCAAAAATGGGCTTGACAATCCTGACCACACAAAGTTGGTGTGGTGACTCAGTGAGAGAAAGTGTGGAAGGGTGGCTCAGTGCCTGGCAGATGTTACACGTTTATGAGTGTGAGTTCTTTTGCTCTTTGTAAAAATTTCTCTTTTCACTCAAGTACTAACCTTGATAAGGAAGGGCTTTCATGAGGTTTCCCTGCCTGGGCTGGAGCTGGCCTGGGCTGGAGCCTGTAGCTGATTTCTCTAGAATTTGCATCTGGCTTCATCTCTCTCACCTCCTAACCTCAAGGTCCTTTCAATTTCCAACCCAGGACATGTAATTATTTTAGATTCATATCCAATTAAGCTGTCCTCCTACCTCAAGGTCTGATTTCTCATTTCTCTGTGCATGCCTGTGTGGGTGGACACTCGAGTTCACAGTGAAATTCAGACTGAAAACCCTGAAACAAGGCATTACTGATGGTCACCCTCTGAGAGCCTGGGCTTGCTGCTGCAGCCACAGCTCCCTTTTGTTCTTTAGCAAGGATACGGAGGGCTCCATCAAGAAGGTGGAAAGCTCGCCGGGGTCATCTAGGCCAATAGGTATTACAAAGTTCATAAAGAAAATGTTCTACATCCAACTTTGGTGAGTAGTGTCTGGGGTCTTAAAAGCTTTTGACTAGCCATCTAAGATATATCTACTGGTCCCATCCCATCTGGGGCAAAGGAGAATGAAGAAAACCAAAGACATAAAGAAATATTAGCCCAGAGGATTAATGGACCACAAGTACCACAGCCTCCACCAACCTGAGCCCAGAAGAATTAGATGGCGCCCAGCTACTACCACCAACCCCTCTGATAGGGATGGAAAGAGAGGGTCCCGGACAGAGTGGGAGAAAAATACAGAGCAAAATTCAAATTCACAAAAAAAGGACCAGACTTACTGGTCCAACAGAGACTGCAAGAACACTCCTGAAGTTCACCTTTCAGTCAAAGATTAGACAGATCTATAAAACAAACAACCACACACACGAGGAACGTGCGTCTTAGTTTAGTCATGTATATGAGACCAAAAGAGCAACACCTTCCCAAAAGCAATGATGAGAAGGCAGGAAGGGACAGGAAAAATGGATGGATGGGAACTGAGGTGTGGAAGGGGAGAGTGTTGACCCATTGGAGGGATTGCAACCAATGTCACAAAACAATTTGTGTATAAATTGTTGAATGAGAAATTAATTTGCTCTGTAAAGTTTCACCTAAAGCACAATTAAAAAAAAAAAAAAAAAGAAGGTGGAGGGCATAGACCGTCTGGGTGCAATGTGCCTGTATGCACATTCATGCTCAACCTGGAGATGGACTCGCTCTGGGCCCCAAGGTGACCCACTCTGCTAGGGGCTATCCACATTTCCATCCGTGGACCTTTCATCTTGCTGTGACATGAAAAGCACCAGGGTCCTCAACCTGAAAAAGGCTACACGGTATTTCCTCAGTCTGTACAAACACCTGAGGCACAGCCAGAAACAAGTCCTCTTCAAAGAGATGGAGGTTACCTAGATCCTAACGTTCCCGGAAAGATGACAGGCCCTGGAAGCTCAGATATGCCACAGTAGCCATAGATAAACAGAAATGAATTTAATTTTCATTCTTTTTGTGCATGAATATCTAGGGTAAAGAAGAGAGACTTTCCTCCATTCACTCTTTGTCCATTTTCTCTCCTTTGCTCTTCATCTTCATTTTTCTCCAGCTTCCCTTCCCATGTCTTTCATCCTTTTTGTGCTTTCTTTACTTTTCCTCCTGGCTTCCTCTCTCTCCTTTCCTCTTTCCCTCTTCTGTCTGCCTTCCTTCCTTCCTTCACGCCTTCCTTCCTTCTTTCACGCCTTCCTTCCTTCCTCCCATGCTTCCTTCCTTTCTCTCGTTTCCTTCCTTCCTCCCACCCTCCCTCCCTCCCTTCCTCCCTCCCTCCCTCCCTCTCTCCCTCTCTTCCATGCCTTCTTTATCCTCCTTTCCTCCCACAAATGTACTTGGCTCACCAATGCTGTACTAAATGTCTTTCTGTGTACTTTGGGGGAACGGTACTGAACACAACCCATCAGTGCACACAAACCTCAGCCAGTGCATTGGTGGAAGGAACGGTGCCTCAGCGAGAGACCGCTGGAAGCTGTGCAAGTTTGGGGTCGGAAGCCGTAAGGCGTTTGAGGGCAGAGTCTGGATGGATTCCCCTCTGTGCACAATGTTGCCTGCCCTGTCATAATCATCGGCCCCTGGGCACCCTGCCAGGAGTTCTCACCTGTTAGCTCATTCCTCACATCACGTAGGAGGAAACTGCGGCTCAGAGAGGCTAAAGGCCATTTCCCATCAGGACTGACATCCAAACCCAAGTTTGGCCAATTTTAGATTCTAAGCTGTTTTTTCTCTCTGTGCCTGTGATTAAAGTGCTTGAGTGCCAACCAAAAGGTCAGTGGTTCGAAACCACCATCGACTCCATGAGAGAAAGATGTGGCAGTCTGCTTCTATAAAGATTTACGGCCTTGGAAACCCTATAGGGTTGCCATGAGTCAGAACTGACTACAACATGGCAGTGGTTTCTGTTTTGTGGTGTCTAACTAAGTGTAGGGTATGTTCAGGGTACAGAAACATTTCTTGAATGATCAATGCATACCCTCAGCCCTGCCATTGCCCACCATACCCCTTTCTAAATCCTGCCCTGTTTCCCTGCAGGAACGACCAGAGAGCTATGCTGATGGCCCCATGCCCCTCCCCACTGCGGCGTTCCACATGTCACTAACCAGGTGTCCTTTCCCTCCCCAGAGGTAGCTGATGGTCTCTGCTGTGTGCTCACCACGCCCTGCCTGACCCAGAGCACAGCCACTCCCGCTGTGCGGGCACCCAGCTCGCCTGTCACCCTGCGCCAGAAGGCCTTTGACTGGAAGAAGGTGGCCAGGTATGGGGCATGGTGTGTTTGTGTGTGTGTGTGCATGTGTGTGCGTGTGTGTGTGTGTGTGTGTGCACGTCCTCCATGAACATGGGAGCACAAAGCTGGCATGGGGCCCTGCTGGAACATGGGGTGGGCACCCTGAGCAGCTGCAAACTTGCCAAATCTCACAGACCCTGGAAAGCACACTGGGCCTTACAGCCTGGCAGCTCCAATGCCTGTGGACCTCTGGTTCAGTGCTGCAAACACTGAGTCACTGTTCTTTGTTAGCAGTGAATTTTCTAGTTGAGCTATATCACCTAGCTTCATCTAATTGTTAGAATCCTAGAGAATAACATACAAATAAATCTTGTGTAAATTTATCGCTATTTTAAACCCCTCTCAGAAAGCTTACACTCAGCAGGGGGATATGGCAACTCTGTACTTTCTGCACAATTTTTTTTATAAACCTAAAACTACCCTAAAATGTAAAGTCTATTTAAAATATATATAGTCAGTAGTTTTAGCCATCCAAGAAAACAGTGGTTCAGAGAGGTAGAGTGATTTGACCAAGATCACACAGCCTGCATACGTAAGACCCAGAATTAGAACAACCCGTTAGAGAAATATTAACCAAGCTCTTTGTTTTTTACTTCCTTTTCTTGTTCTCTTGTCCTCCATCCCCTCCTCCTGCTTGGTCCCTCTCTTCTTCCCCTTCCTTTGCCTCCATTCTTCCCACCCCCAGAATGCAAGAGGACCCCGAGGGAGCCGAGAACCCACTGGGCATAGACGAGTCTCTTTTCAGCCATGGCCTGCGGGAAAGCATCGCCTCCTACCTATCCCTGACCAGTGATGACAGTGCCCCCTTTGACCGGAAGAAGAAGAGCGTCTCCCTGGTATACAGCGGAAACAAGAGGAAGAGCTCCTTTTTCTCCTTGCCGCCCTACTTTGAAGACTAGCCTGAGGCCCATCGCCATGGCATATGCCAGAAGGAATAGGGTGGCCAACTATCAGCTGGGAACCTGCAGAGAGGCAGGGTCCCCTGGTCCCTGGAGACCCTTGCGTCTTCCACAAGCCGAGAGGAGCCCACGGGGACTCAAACTCTCGTCTTCTCCACCCACATGGTGGTGAAAGGTGCCCCTTCCAGGTGTCTGATCAGCATGGCGATGTTACAAATGTTGAATTATGACTCAATCGGGCAATATTTCAGAAAAACCCCACGTGCATGCATGTGTGCGTGTGATATGTATGTACGCACTCCACCAACAAGTGCGGAAGGACTGCTCTCCAGCAAACTGCCTAATTGGTCACACATTGTGATCATTCAAGAGAACTGCAGGAGAAAAGCCTGAGAAGAAGGCGAACCACAAACTGGTGGCCTGGCAGAAGACCTGGGCTTGCAAAATGCTCCCTGCATTGAACTTTTTTAACCCATGTGTGCAGAGACCTTGGGAATACCCCTCTTTTTCTTTGAATGGAACTCGGTGACACTAAACGTTAGCCTTCCTTATCAGCTGGCTTTGTGAGACAGTGAGAAACCCAGGGAGAGGCTGGGGTTGGAAGGAACGTGGAGGCCCCTTGTACAGACCCGAATCAAGAGATACCTTTGGCAGACTTCTGAGACAAAGCCAGATGTGCAGACTTGAGTGGCCTCCCCAGTTCTGAAGAGGGCAAGGCAGATGGGAGAAGGGGAGGCTGTAGGTGGGGAAGTGAAGGGGGGGAGCGGCCTGGAATGGCACAGGGTTTCACGACGCCCAGTCAGGGCTTTGCAACACAGAAAGCGTGTCTCAGGTTGCTAAGATTCTCGCCTATATTAATGCGTCAATCATTCATTCATAATTGCCTAGAGAAGCACTGTGTTAAGTTCTGCGTAAGATGCCAGTTAAAAACAAAACAAAACAAAAAAAAAACAAGATGACTAAACCCTAGCTCCCAGCAGAGACACCCACAGTGTAGACTGGGAGAAGGATGTATAAACAAATAACATAAAAATAATGTGAACGCGTGGAGAACTGTGGGGTCTAAAGCGGGAAATCAGCTCCTGGCTTCGGATGGGATGGGGAGCAGGAGAGGGGGGATCCAGGCACCCTGATTTAGCTGGATCTTCAGAGAGTGTAAGGATTGGCTGGACTGACGAGGTGAGAACTGTTGGATGTTTTTCAAAAAAGAAATTGATAAGAATCGCTATGAGTCGAAATCGACTCAACGGCAATGGGTTTGGTTTTTTTTGGTTTCCAAAAGAATTAATCTATCCAGTGTTTTATTCCCTGAAGGGTCTGGCATTCATATGAGTAAAAATGCTGAGCCTGAGGAAACATGACGAGAGAGTGGCTTGATCCCATAGGACATAATTTTCAGTGATGAGGGAGAAAGCTCCAGGGAGGTAAAGGCAGGGGCCACCCACCAGATCCTGTGAGGAAGGGGCTGTGGAGGACCCAGGAACTCATTTCCCATGTTTCAAAGGACCTGGGGGAAGGGCGCGTGGGGTATCTCTTGCGCCTGCAGGAAGAAGTCTTTCTGGTCACCAGAAGCATCCCATGGATCTGAGGTCACCAGGCCAGTGGTGTATGTATGTGCATTTACGTGGTTGTCTGCAATTGTCAGATTCCAGTGTGTTTATACAAGGCAACAGCGTAGTTTCCTTGACAATCCCCAAACGCCTGTTACACAGAGGCCAGCCAGCCTGTAAGACATGAATGTAACACTGCGGACATTGACTTCCATCCCAGGCAGGGTGACCTCTCGGACTCCAGATGGTTGTACAGTGTCTTGTGTATCGTTTCCCTTTGTAAGTCATGTCATTGGAATGTTTGGGGGAGCACTGGGAGGGATTTCTAAGTGGGAAGCATTACACTTTGCTAAATCATGTATTTATTCTTGATTAAAATAAACCTAATACATATCTAACCCTTGGAACATGTGAGAGCTTCTTGGAGGGCGGGGTGGGGGGACAATTTATGCAGAAACCCTGTAGGTTTTGAGTTTTCAGATGAACGCACAATGGGGGAGAGATGAGAGCCACGGACACCCAGAGGGCCTGCTCTGGCTGGCACTGCAGCCTCCTCTTGGTGAGCCTTTGGAAAAACCAGATTTGTGTCTTATCAAACTTGAAGGTGGACCTATGGGATGGACCGAGGGAGAGAACCGTTCTTAGCCATTGTTATGAAAATTCTATGGCTCACCTAGGTTCTTCTGCATCTCACTCGTGATACCTGTCTGTGCTATTCGTTCTAATCATTTCTTTCTTCGAGTATTTTTTAGACACCCACTAAACACTAGATCCTGCTCCAGTGGCTGGGGCTATAGCAGTGAGGAACAGACAAGGTCTCTGGAAGCAGGAGCTTGGTATGAATAAACAGGACACCTTCCTACGGTGGTACGACTATGCAAGAAACAGCCACATGCTCCTGGATTGGAGGGTAGTCCTTTAGGTAGGAGGCAAGAGGAAGTGTGCCCCTCCCCGCCAGGGCCCTGAGGACCATGAGATGCCTGGACTGCTCACCTTGGAGTATTATGAGAAAGAGAACGAGAAAAGAATAAACTTATTTCTTCTTTAAGCTCCTCCAGTGCTGGGTCTCCTAGTTACAGAAGCTTAGCATTTTATCGCAACCGGTACAGAAACAAAGCCTATTATTATTGGCAGATGGTGAGGTAATTTCATAGAAAACTCAAGAGAAGCAACAAAGCATTAGAAGGAACGAGAGATCAGCAAATTGTACAATCAACTCATTTCTCGACATCAGGATTTGTTTTGTTATTATTAGCAGCCATTGAGTCGGCCCCCGAGTCATGGTGACCCCACGCACAATGGAATCAAATGCTGTCCAGTCAGGGGCCATCCTCATGATCAGTTGTAGACTGGACCATTGTGATCCACAGGGTTTTCATTGGCCGATTTCATTGGAACTAGATCGCCAAGCCTTTCTTCCTAGTCTGTTTTAGCCTGGAAGCTCCACTGAAACCTGTTCAGCATCAGAGCAACATGCATGTTGCCACTAACGGATGGTGGTCACACATGAGGCACACTGTCCGGGAATCAAACCCAGGGCTCCCACACGGAGGGCCAGGATCCTACCACTGATCCGCCACTGTCCCCATGTCAGGATTTACCAACTAAAAACACACGATAGGAAATTAGACTCCATTCACAATGCTAACTAAAACTATGGCATTTGTAGAAATTTGCCTCATAAAGATTTCACAAAACCTTGAGTCGGAATCGACTCAATGGCAACCAGTTTGGTTTTGGTTACAGAAAAAAGTTCAAAACGGTATGAAAATACCTAAAGGTGACAAAAATACTATGTCCATGAGTGTGGTGACTGAATATGATTGATTCATGGATACAAGGTTTAACATCACAAAAACATAATTTTTTTTTCCTGAAATTAATAAATTCCATGAAGCTACAATCAGCAGGGGGTGGGGGGATTTTTAATTCAACAAACTTATTCTAAAACATCTACGGAAACATCCAAGTCCATGAATAGCTTGGCCAAGTTTGCATAAAATGAGCACAGGAATGGGTGCTTACCCGAGGAGGTAAAAAATCACGGTGCAAAAACAGCTGTGACCAGTGCTCTGGGCCCTGCCCATCATTTTTCTCCCCTAGGTTAATGGGACCCAGCATAGCATTAGGCATGCTCTCTGAACCATGTGTTATGCTCAGAGTTAAGAAAGTACCAAGAGGATTAAGAAGTCTCTGGGAGGTAGAAAAGAAGCCCTGCTGGTACGGTGGTTAATCACTCAGCTGCTAACCAAGAGGTTGATGGTTCACCCCAACAGCCACTCCACGGGAGAAAGATGTGGCAGTCTGCTTCAGTAAAGATTATAGCCTTGGAAACCCTATTCTATGGGGTCGCTATGAGTCAGAATTAACTCAACAGCAAAGGGTTTTTGGTTTCAGCAGGGTGGTACAAATGGTTAACACACTCAGCTGCTAATCTAAAGGTTGGGTAGTTCAAGTCCACCCAGAGGCACCTCGGAAGAAAGGCCTGGCAATCTACTTCTGAAAAATCAGCCATTGAAAACCCTATAAGGCACAGCTCTACTCTGACACACATGGGGTCACAGTGAGTCAGAGTCAAGTCAACAGCATCTGGTTGGTTGGTATTTATAGCTGAAGAATACAGGGTTAAGGGTTTTGCCCAAGGCCTAGGTCTTAACTCAAGCCTATCTGGTCCTAGCCCTGGGCTCTTCCTCTTAAATCCTGAGACCCCAAAGAAGCCCCAAGGTCCTGGGAGAAGAAGCCTCATGGAGTGGTAAAACACGGTCCCTGACAAGGCTGCTTCTTCACTGTCTTCTTCAGTAGGTCATTAAAACTCTGGGAGCCTCAGATTTCTTATCTCTAAGTTGGAAGTAAAATAAAGGCCCCATGTCAATCAGTGTTAGCAATCTGTGAGGTAATATATTGAAAGTGCTCAGCGGCCCCCAAACATGCTAAAACAAACAAACAAAAACCATTGCTGTTGAGTTGATTCCAAATCATAGCAACCCTACAGGACAGCGAAGAACTGCCCCATAGGGTTTCCAAGGCTGTAAACTTTACAGAAGCAGACTTACACATACTTCTCCCGAGGAGTGGCTGGTGGGTTCGAACCACTAAACTTTCGGTTAGCAGCCGAGCACTTAACCACTGTGCCACCAGGGCTCCTTGTGCTAAACAAATATATTATTAAATTACTATCACAGGAGTCTCTCTTGCCTAATGTTTCAACATTTCTGGCCCCAAGATTTGCAAAAAGACTTAAGATTTAATCTAAGGATAAATCACCATCTCACATTCTTTCGCCTAACATCTGCTGGTAAACAGCACATTTAAGAACCGCTAATATATTGAAGTATTTTAGTTCTCTCCCTTTCAAATAATTTCACAAGCATCCCCCAAGATGGTTGGGAGCAGTCGTCAAAAAAAAGCCGCCTCTAAATGACTAAAACAGACGGGAGGGTTTATTTTTAAATACACTGCCATTTGTTAAACCAGATTAATTTTTTAAAATCCCTCAAAACACCTAAATCCTCAAAATGAAAATTCTGCATTTGGAGCCTGTTAGAAGGTTGTTTGGGAATCTTCTGGGTCCTTGTGAATGTCTGGTTTCTGAGAATGCCCTGGAGAAACCTCTCCAGGACCAGCACCGCCAAGTCAGGAAGGTCTGCATCATGCATTGAATTGTGTAATCCAAAAAGATGTGTTGAAGTCTTACTTCTGCATCAGCCAATGTGCCCTTGTTTGAGGAAACAGGTTTTTGTTTTCCCCAGATGTTATCAGTTAACAAAGTCATACTGGAGTATGGTGGGTTCTAATCTGAGTGACATTTTATAAAAGAGGACAGACAGAAGAGCAGAGTCACGCACGGAGAGAAGACAGCCTGTGAGGATCACCTCCAAGCCAGAGCAACGCTAAGAAATGCTCAGGGCTACAGAAGCTAAAAGAGACAAGGAAGGACCTACCCCCAGAGCTAACAGAGAGAGCGTGGCCTTGCTGATGCCCTGAACGCAGAGGTCTAGCCTTGAGAATTTTGATAACACCAACGTCTGCTCTTTAAAGCCACCCACTTTGCAGTATTTCACTGTGGTAGCACTAGGAGACAAAGACTGTTTGTTTTCCACACCAGGAATTTGAAGACTGTTTGTCTCAGGCCTCCTGCCACTAAAATGGACCCACTTCAGAAGGGCAGCTTCAAGAAAGCTGGAATCAAAAGACAAGGGATACAAGAAGGGGATGGGAGAAGGGAACAGGGGTGGCCTGTGGGCCCTGGGCCCCAGAGCAAGCTCTGAGAACTCCGCCACTCCCATGCTCACTCAGGGCCCAGATGTTAATTCCTGAGTGTCTACTATGTGATACACTACGTAAAGGACTCAGGCAGCTGCGGAAAGCAAGGCCTGCCCAGCCCCTGTTCTCCTGGAGCTTACAGTCGTTTGAGGGAGACAGAGTTGGCACTAGTAATAATTGTTAACCGATGGGAAATCATGATCAGTGCTATATAGGAGAAGTGCAGGCTAGCATAGGCCATTCATATGGGGTCCAGTTCTCTGCAGAAAAGTCTAGAAGGCTTCCTGGGAGAAGGAGGACAGCAGATAAAATGGAGGGTGAGAGAAACCTGCTCCATGAAGAGGAAGCAGCCTGTACAAGGCAAAAGAGAGTGAGGACTCTTCAGGGTACATGAGCAGGCTCCTGTGGCTGAAGGAGAGAGACGGGGTGGCAGGTGGCACCACTTCCTCTCAGGAATGGTGACAATGCTGTTCTAGCCATCAGTCATGCCCGAACAATGACATTTCTCCTGCCCTCCTTATGGCCAAGCATTGGACCACAGGAAGGCTAGACAAACTGGGTGTACTCATATGACTGGCCTGAGAGGAATTCAGCCCATGGTGTTGCTGTCATTAGTTCACCATAGCTCCTTAATTTGTGTTACTCAGCAGTTGTCTAATTGCTTTCTTGCCCCACATAAATTCATCCTCCACCCAGCACTAAGGGAAATCTTCCTGAAGCGCAGCTCTCAGCAAGTTTCCCACGTGCTTACAAACCCTCCAGTGGTCCTGCGTGCACTCAGGATAAAGCCCAAACTCTCCAGGAGGATCTTACTACTCTCTTCTTCCCAGCCTCATCTCACTGCCCATCTGGGATCCTTCCCTCCAGTCACACCCGACAACTTGCAGATTCCTGTGAACAGCCAAGCTTTCTTCATTGCCAGGCCTTGGCCCATCAGCAAATGCCTACACAGCCCTCCGGAGTCAGCTCAGACATTCCCTCCCTGGTAAGTGTTCTTGACACTCCTTCCTTCCCCTGTATTTTGGCGGTACCTTCTCTATGAAGTGCCTTAAGCCCTTCTTTTAAATATCTGTTTTAATTGTCCTCAATCCCCCACAAAGCTACAAGCTTCCCGAGAACAGGGACATTTATTATTTACTGTGGCATTTCCAGCACCTAGCATAGCACCTGGCGCAAACTGGATGCTCAATAAAATAAGGAGCTAATCAGTGTCAGAACAACAGACACAGGACGTATGCTGTGATCAGCTGGGTTATTTCTGCCATCATAGTCACTGTCATCATCATCAGCGTCATTATTTCAACAGTGTCATCATCACCTAGCAGAGGCTTCAGGCCATCCAGGAGAATCACAATCAGTGAGTTCTATTCTTTGCTTGGCAATAGTTGACTTCATTCAACAGTCAAGGACTAAGTGGACCAATAATGAAGCAGAAAGGACCAGTGAGATTAAAGAGTCACTCAACATTGTTCTCCAAGGAAAATACACCAGAACTGAATCTCATAGGGGATAAAGCATGGGCCATCACAGAAACCAGACAGTGTAAGAGAGAGTCCAAGTTCAAACACAGAGACCATCAGGGCATCAACACTGGGAGGTGGATAAGGCTTATCTGGGTTCTATTCCTCTCCTGTGTGGGTGATCTGCCCGATGTAGTTCAGCTTTTCTGGGCTGAACTGTACCTTCATCCTTACCTTTTCCTCCACCAGCAAGCTTCTTATCCTGTGTTCCATCCCCTTCTTTTCGTCCGTCGACAACAGACTGACTAAAGGTTCAGAGCCAGTAAACCCAAATGAGGTACTCTCAGGAAAGAGACCCCCTTCACCATCTAGAATTGTTGTCACTTTAGATACGAGTGGGAAGTAGTTAGGAGAGCCCTTCTGTGTCCTGGAATCATGCATACATGGAAAGACGTCCATAGCAGAATCCACACTCAGGACAAAGGATGAGGGAAAACCATTCAAGTCAAATGGTCTCTGGAGGCAGTGAGAGCCACCTCCCCTGGCCAGCATCTGCAGTGAGATGAAGGCAGAACAGGTGACTCACCATCAGCACAGCCCTTCGGAAGAGTCGGGCATCCACAGCCCTGGTGGTGAGAAGGTGGATGCTGGCCACATCAGCCCCGCCGCGGTCTGCTGCCAGGGACACGCGCCGAGGATCCCCACCAAACTCTCTAATGTGGGTCTGCACCCAGGTCAGAGCCGCCACCTCGTCCTTCAGCCCCCAGTTTCCACTCACTTCGCTGGACCCTTCAAAGAAGAGGAAAGCCTTTTGTAGTGACTCTTGCAACCTCAGATTTAATAATTACAGTCTTGTCTACACCAGGTCCAGGTTCCACGGGGGGGACTCGAGCCCTTGACCCCACAGTTCTGGATTGTTGCTTCCAAATACAGTATAGGACAGTAGCAAGAATGTGGTCTTCAGAGCCACACAATCCCTGGCTGGAATCCTAGCTTTAGCCTTTGCTGGCTAGGAGACCTTGGACATGTCACTTAACCCTCCTGGGTCATGGCTTTCCTGTAGGTAAAGGAGGGCATTGTCTGTGGCCAGGTACGTGCTCAGATTACAACTCATGCATGCTCACACCACCCCTTGCTTAGCACAACCAGTGCGAGGGAGACAAACCTGCCCCACAGCGCCAACCCCACATGCCTCCTTCCTCTCTGGCCAGACTTGCCCAGCTATTGATCCCATGCCTTCCCACCTCATCTTTTGTGACCTCCCAGTAGTGTTCCACCAGGTCAATCTCGCTTTCCTTCTTTCACACAATTCAGTAAATACTTGTTGAGAGACAGCACCATGTTGTTTTGTTTTGTTGTTGTTGTTTAATGAAATGATTCAGATACAGAGTAGTAGAAGTAGTAGTAGTTCATCTCCTTACCTGTTTAAGACACTACATGTCCTCATCCTTCTGGTCTTCCCCCAAACCCAATGGATCCATCCTCCTTATCAGTCTATTCCCCTGACTTGTCCTTCTCTGCCAAACCCTCAGATGCAGACCTTGGTTCCGGTTTGATGTGAGGCCCGCTTCTTTTCTGACTGCACTGGGCAATGTCATCAGGTCCCATGGCTTCAATTACCACCTGCATGCTGATGGCTCTTGGATGTCTGTCCCTGCTCTGGACTCCACATTTCTACACGCAGCTAACACAGTCACCAAGAGTTCATCCAGCCTTCTGAGCCCCCAGCCAGCTGCATCTCAAGTTTACCTCCTTCAACCACCAGCTGTCTGCCAGCTTGTCATACTGTGGTGGCTTGTGTGTTACTACAACACCAGAAGATACATCACTGGTATTTTAAAAAAAGTAGGGTCACCCATGGTGGACAGGTTTCAGTGGAGCTTCCAGACTAAGACAGGCTAGGAATAAAGGCCTGGCAATCTACATCTGAAAATCAGCCAATGAAAACCCTACAGATCACCACAGAATATTATCGGATAGAGTGCTGGAAGATGAGCCCCTAGGTTGGAAGGCACTCAAAATACATAGTGGCCGAAACAATAGACTCCAGCATACCAAGGATCATGAAGATGGCACAGGACTGGGCAACATTTCATTCTGTTGTACATGGGGTCGCCATGAGCTGCCAACTCACAACAACAAGAAAATGGGGGTAATAGTACCTACCTCATTGTGTTGCTATGAGGGCTAAATTGGTCAACATTTCTAAAGAGAATAGACAAGTGCCTGGCATAAAGTACTGGCCATAGAAGTATTTTATATTAATTAAAAAAAAGAAAAGTTAGGTCCCAGCATTAGCTCACTGATGCTGTTGGTAGAAACTGCCTCCGTGATGGCACATCCGCTAAGCAGGATCCGCTGCCTGTTCTTCTGGTTAGAGGGTCAGGGGCCCTGTCCCTGCTTGTCATGGTCCTCAGAGCCCCTTGCTGCTCTGCTCTGTCCAAGAGGGAAGGGCAGTCGCGGTGCACCCAAAGTCCCAGGGCTGTGGAAATGGTCTCCTGTCCTCCACCCCCGGCCCCTCACTTCCTTCCAGCTGCTCTTTCCATCAGGAGCACCAGATCCTTTCACATGCTGTTGGGCTCGGCTGGCTCTTGCTCTGCAGAGAACCAGGTTTGTCTGCTCAGCTGTAGGACCGAGGTGTCTGTTCCATCTGCTCCCCACCCCTTCAGAAGCGCACCTCTGGAGACTGTCAGTCTCAGGACCCTCTGGGACCATTACACTCTGGGATCCAACAGCCAATGCCAGCTGCAAGGGTTTATCAAATGTGGGGAGATACAGAGGGGGGCTCTCAGCACAGGCCCTGACCGGGTGACTGGACGATGGCTGCTGTCCAATCACTAGTCAGCTTCATTGCAGATGCTGGCCAAAGCCCAGACTGGAGATGACTTAAACACAGCCCTGCCTTGAAAGAGTCCTCATCTAGGGACAGAAGAAGGATGTGCACTTGTGACCCTGCTAGGTGCCTGGCACAGTTCCATGTGTCTGTTCTTCATGCATTGTATCTCATATAATTGCCCCACAGGCCTCACCCCTATTGTGTGGCCAGTGGGCAGCATGCAAGGGGAGCAAAGTATCTGTCCAGCCCCTGGCTTCACTGAGTGACAGAGCTGCCCGTGGAGCCCCATCCTGCTTGAATGCAAGCCTGCGCCAGGCAGGACATCAGGCTGCCCCATTGCAGAGTCCCTTCTCCCTCTTCTTTCTGAATAAGTCTCTCCCTGTCAAAGTGTGGATTTGGTTTTTTGGGGTTTTTTTAGACAAGGTCTAGTATATAAAGCAAGGAGCTGTGGTGGGGTTGTATAGTGGTTAAGCACTTAACTGCTAGCCAAAAGGTTGGTGGTTCGAACCTACCAGCCACTCCATGGAAGAAAGATGTGGCAGTCTGCTTCCATAAAAAGTACAGCCTTAGAAACCCTATGGGGCAGTTACTCTGTCCTACAGGGTTGCTATGACTCAGAATCGACTTGATGGCAGCGGGTAGTAAATAAAGCAAAGCGAAACCACGTGTGGGCTAAACAAACATAAAGGCACAAAGGACTGATCCTGCTCGATCCCAGGGTTTTTCTAGATGTCTGAGGTGGCCAGCTACAACTCGACTGTGGTGTTTCTTGTTGTCTTTGCTGCTATTGTCTCAGCAACAAGGTTTAAAGCCCAGTATGCCACTAGCGGGAGAAGCCTTGGTGGGGCAGTGGTTAAAGCACCTGGCCGCCAACCCAGAGGTTGGTGGTTCGAACCCACCAGCTGCTCCACAGGAGAAAGATGTGCAGTCTGCTTCTCTAAAGATTACAGCCTAGGAAACCCTCTGGGACAGTCCCACCCTGTCCTCTAGGGTCGCTGTGAGTCAGAATCAACTTGATGGCAATCGGCGTGGTTTTCGCTCAGGCTACTAGTGATCATGGGTAATGAAGTGTCTTAGCCTTCCTGAGTCCAGGTGTTTTCACCTGTGAACTGGCCACAGGATGCTGGCCTCACACAGCTGCTGGGAGGACTCCAGGAGCTAATCCGGGCACAATGTCTGGTGAAGAAAGGTGCTTGGTAAGTGTGACTGTCCTTGCTGATGGGTCTTCCTCTGAGCCCCAGCTGTGGAAGCAGTGTTGGTATGGGTCAGGAATGAGAAGGCTAGGTATGCTGGAAGCTTCTTTCCCCTCTCTTTAGGCTGCCCCAGCCAGCAGCTGGAATGAGTTAGCCTTTCCAGAAGCTCATGAATTGTCAGGAAGATTACAGTCCATGAAATCATGATCCCCTGCCCCTGAGGGATAGACAACATGTGGAAATTCACTTCTCTTCCATCTAGAAACATTCTAAGTCAAACAGTCAGCCGTGTCTGTGAAAGCTCTGGTCACCCACAGTGGGACAGGCTGATTCCAACTTGCCCCCGCCTCTGTCAGACGTCGCCTCATGTACTTTGTACACGTTATCAGGAAGGACCAGTCTCTGAAGAAGGACACCATGCTTGGTAAAGTACAGGGTCAGCAGAAAAGAGGAAGACCCTCAATGAGATGGAGTGACACAGTGGCTACAACAATGGGCTCAAGCATGACAATTGTGAGGATGGCACAGAACCAGGCAGTGTTTCGTTCTTTTGTACATAGTAGGATCTCTGTGAGTCAGAACCAACTCAACGGCACCTGACAACAACTGTCAGAGAAAGGGCAGCTGCCTTAACAAGTTGTGGTCAATCTTGTGTTTGAAGAGAAGAACAGAATCCCAGACAAAGAATTTACCTCTCATAAAGAAGAAAATATATTTTTGTGTGAATCATTCTTTACGTTCCCCAAAAGCTTTCACAAACCCCCAGTGTTCATATTTGCGTTTCATCACCACCTATGTGTGAAAGAGGGCCGGGGATTACTTCCTTCATTGTACAAGTGAGAAAACCAAGATTCAGAAAAGTCCCATGAGGGACCAGGGCCACAAAGCCAGAGAATGGGGGAGCCAGTAGACAGAAGCTGTATCTTGAGGTTCTCAGTCTTGTCCTTTAGCAGTTGACCCTGTTTCCTCTAAAGGAAAATCTGAAATCTACTCACATCCTGTTTCTCATGTTGCCATCTGTGGTGTTTTGCCTTAACTTGTCCACGTCCTGTCTGTTGTCCACACTGAAATCTCCTTCGTGGCACTCACGGCCCAGGCCACGTGGCCTGTCCAGCCCTCATTCCCACAGCCACCCTGCATGTTCCCACCTCTGGCCTGTGCTCATACTCAATGTCCCCCCACTTACCCACATTCTAGTCAAATCCTTCATTCCAGCCACTCTACCTCCCACCCGCCTGTCCACACTCAGCACACAAGACATTCCAGGTTTTAAATGTGGTGCTTGGAACACAGAGAGGAAGCCCAATCCCTACCCAAGGCCTTGTATACCAAATTACCACTTCTAAAACCCTTTCACAGGCGCTACCTCACCTGAGCCCCACAGTAACTCTGGAAGTGGGGTAAAATTATGCCCATTTTATAGAGGAGAAAACTGAGCCTCGGAGAAAGGAAGGGTTGTGTCCAAGGTTGCACGGCCAGTGAATGGCAAAGCTGGCAACTGGATCTTCGGTTCTGAGTTCAGTGTACCGGCCCCCTGGCTCAGCTGTCTGCTGCCTCTCCCACCCTTGCGGGTGGCTGGAGATGGGGAAGGAAATGTGGATGGAGGGTGTTTTGATTGGTCCAAGGCTCAACTCTGCCCTGGGAATGTGTGGGGATGGCAAAGGGCACAACCAGGGTGATAAATGGGTTCATGACTAGATACAGGGCAGGTTGATCTTCACGAGTAGGGCCAGAATGAAAGAACAGATGAGAAACGCGTTACTGGTGCAGCTCTCACTACTAGGCAGATGGTTTCTTGTGGGCAGAGGAGCTGTATCCATTCCTTAAAGCTCTCCAGGGCAGATCAACCCCTGGTGAATGCTGGTTCTGTTAGTTCCTAACCTATAACCTTCACCAAGTTACCACGCTTCTAACCTCCTTGGGCCTCAGTTTCCTCTTCTAAATCTATATACAGAATCTTGCCATGTACTTGGGACAGCTTCAGACACACAGTGAGTGCTCAATCGATGTCAACAGTCACTGTCATCTGTGATGCCAGCCTCACTGCAGGTGCTCATGAACATGCTGGACGCTCCACTGTGTGCTCAGGTGGGCTGGAGGAGGGCAGGGCAGTGAGGGGCTGGGGATTCCGGAAGAAGGGGCTGAATACACACAAAGATGAAGCCTTGGCTCAGGGAGCTGGCAGTGCCCACCAACGTCAGGACTCACCGGAACTCAGGAAGCCAAAGACGCCCACTCGGTAGCTGGCAGTGACCACAATGAGGTTGCCAACAGCAGCCAGAAAGGAGCCGTCGACAGCCAGCTGTCCTTCTCTTCCTTTGCCCTCCATGGTGTTGTGGAAGAAGATCAGCACCGAGGCATTGGGGGCCTGCAACATTGGAGAAGTAAGGGCTTTGGGGGGGCTCACTTTCAACCACAAGAGCTGGGTGGGAACACCTGTCCCATGGTAGGCACTAGACAAAGATGGGAATCCAATGCTTTACCTGCATCAGGCCTCCCTTCATCTCTTCCCTATAGGCACACTTGGCCCCAGCTCACAGATGAAGAAACTGAGGGTCAGAAAAGTAAAGATGCTTTGCACAATCACAAAAGTGAGTAAGTGGTGAAAGCAGACCCTGAGCCCATCTCAGGACACCATGCAGTCTTCCAACATCCCAGTTCTAGCCCTTCGTCCACTTCTGAGGAGCATTCTGGAGTCTCAGTGATTCCTTCCAGCTGGCCCCTCTATGATTGAAACCTATCTTGGTAATGCATGTTGTTGTTGGGTGCCATTGAGTTGATCTTGACTCATAGCAACCCCAGTTGACAGAGTAGAACTGCCGCATAGGGTTTTCTAGGCTGTAATCTTTTCAGAAGCAGATTGCCAGGACTTTCTCCCTTTTGGTTAGCATCCGAGTGTTTAACTGTGCACACCACCATGACTCCTGGTAATGGATAGCTACAATTTATTAGGCACTCAGTAAGGACCAGGCACCGTACTAAGTACGCAGGTGTGTTATTCACTCAGTCTTCAAACAGCACTGTGAAGTAGGCCTATTAGTACTATACCCATTTTACAGATGAGGAAGCAGAGGCTTAGAGACGTTGAATAACTTGGTGGTGGTCACACAGCTTGGAGGTATAAGGGCTGAGATTTGAACTCAAACAGTCTGAGTCCAGAGGCCATGCTCTGACCTGCTATGTCAGCTGACCCTTTTATATTAGAATATTATGCCTCCTATGAGGCATCTGAGACCCACTCCGGGCTGTGGTGTATGCAAGGCTCCCTGTGGGCCGTGCCCCACCCACGGTCCTGATTCTCCACTTCAAGCACAATCAGCTTCCAACACAGAAACGCTTCTGCACGGGACTCCCCTCGTGCACAGCAACCCTGACTGAGGGCCTACTTCATGGGCGCTGTGCTAAGTGCCCTCACCCAAAACGTCTGCTTTATCTCTTCTGCCCCACGCGGTAGATGCTACAGTGATGATAAGCGCCTCCATTCTACAAGTGTGAGGACAGAGGCTGAGGGGGGTAGCGGCTTGTTAAAACTCCTACAGAGACCAAGGGGCTGGCCCAGAGCTCCCACCAACCTTGCCTCCCAGCACAGTCCCCGGGCCCTTCCCTCTGTGACCTTCCCTCTCTATGTGCCACTATTTGGTGGAGCTGATTCTTACAATAGGAGGCCTCTTTAAACACCATAGGAAAGGTCATCTCCAGTGTCCTGGTTCTATTTGCTTGTGAGCCATCAGAGGGGTCAGGGAAGTGACCCTATGCCCCACTCCCAAAAGCACCCAGTTATTTTTATTGGATAACATGCCAACAGGAGAGCAGGCTGTTTGTGTGGGTAAAGTGGAGGCAGAGCGTGAAGGTGAGGGTCAGCTCTAGCCTGCTGGGACCACGTCAGAGAGGGAAATACTAAAGCCCTGGCCCCTCCTCTAAGGGTCCCCATTGTGGGGGCCCAGCACTGCCCCCCAGGGTGTGGTGTCAATGGCCCTCCCCCAAGGCGAGGATGGGGCCACGGAACACCAAGGCTGAACCGCCAAGCTCTCTCGGACTGCGAGGGTGCCGTTCTAATGGATTCGGAGTCAGGAGACAGGGTTCAAGCCTCCACTCTGCCCAGCTGTGTGTCCTTGGAAAAGTCAGTTAGTGTCTCTTAACCTCAGTTTCCACACCTTCAAAATAGTGGGGAAGAAATATATATATATATATAGCTTCCTCCTAGGGTTGACGTGAAGTCCAATGAAATCACAGACATAAAGGTATTCTATAAATTGCAAAGGACTGTCACAGAGTCCTGGCTTACACTATAGCAAAAGCAGACCTTCACTGGACACCCCTCACCTGTCCTAGCCGTGTCCTCTTTAGCATGACTGACCGACCACAGTAATTACTCACTAGCTGTGTGACTTTAGGCAAGTCACCTAACCTCTCTGAGCCTCAGGCTTTTCATCTGTGAATAACAATAACATCTCTTGGAGGTGCTCTGAGGATGAAAAGGAAGTATAAGCATCCAGCTGAATGTGTGGCACAGGCCACCAGAGATGGTCACCTCCTGCCCCAACCCCTTCCCCCTTCCAATCCTTCCAGTATGGTCTGGTAGCTCTTCCAGACTAAGCACCTCTCATACCTTTAGGTGTAATCTATCCCACTCACTCCCCTCCGACTCTGCTCCCATCCCAATGTCTCTCCTATTAGCCATTTATTGATGAATTAGAATGGGGCAGGCCCAGTACTGAGCACTCATACACAGCATAGCACCCGCCACACTCTCAGGGAAAAACACGTTATATATGCACTGCTTTATGTAACTCTCACAAGAACTGTGAGGTGGGTGCTCTTTCTCTCCCCACTTTACAGATGAGGTAACTGAGGCACATAGAGCTTGAGTAACCTTCTCGAGGCCAACAAGGTAGTGGCAGAGCTGGTTTGGAGCCAGGACTTAATTCAATATTCCAGGTATGGTGTGACCAGTATAGGGCAGAATGGGACTCTTATCATCTCCTTCACTCTAGACGCCATACTTCTATTAATGTGGCCAGTGAGACCTTTTATATTTTTGGTAGCCTCACTACAAGGCTCACTCAGATCAGCTTCCCAAGACCAGACTTCCAAAGTGTGTGTTATTCTTGGTGCTAGAAGAGGCCAGGGGACCAGGAAGCGGTGGCGTGGTCACACGCACCATTGGATCCATCAACACTTTCTGGGCTGGCATCAGAAATTAATGTTTCCTAAAGCCCATCACTTCCTTTTTCTCTCATGCCCTCTGTCCCTTCTCCAACAACAGGAAACTCAAACACATGACACCAGAAGCGTAGCGACCCCTTGGACAGTTGAGTTGGCATGGCCCGATTCAATGTCAAAGCCCAAAACCTCACCCTACAGAAATACCTCAAACAAGAGTTCACACGGAACTCCCGACAGGCATGTTCTCGAGGGGGGCTTTCCGATGTCAGTGGGTTTTCTTGGCACATGGACTAAGTTTGAATCCCAGGTCTACCATCCCCCAGCTTCGAGAGCCTGCATCAGGCAGGCCCCTCTCCCAGGCTTCACACCACTGCTCAGATGTCACCTCCTGGCCACCCACCGATAGAACCCCTCCTGGCGCTTTATGCTCCTCATCCTGCTTTATTTTTCTTGATAGTACCTATCAGTACTTAGATAGGATTACTAGATGGGTATGTATGTAAGCCCACAAGGATAGCGACTTTGTTCTGTTCCTAGCTGTGTCCCAGCACCTAGCACAGTGCCTGGCACATAGTAGAACCTTTGTAAATATGTGTTAGCAGGCTGACACCATCCACGCCTTGTGTGAGGTGGGTGAGGATGGGATGAGGCCACGTAGGTACCAGAAGCACCCTCTGTGCTCCACCATTCAGGCCTTTAGGAAGCTAAGAGCCAGCAGGAAGAGTGCTGGGGGGCAGCATGGCCTAAGTCCTCCCTGAGTTGATGAGTGAATGGATGGTGGCAGACATGGGAGAGCAGATTTCCAATGGGGAAGTTTTCAGAGCAGCAGAACCTGGGCCTCAGTACTCACCACACTCTCGGGGACAAACACGTTGAGATACAAGCAGTCTTCACTGACTCCCGGAGGTGTGGGTGTTCTGGCACCCGGCTGCCAGCAGCTGGCCCTGCAGGTACAGACCTTATGACTTCCAGAAAAAACAGCCAGAAGGAACACTCCTCATCTCCACTCCTCACCCACTGCCAAGGCCAAAGTCTACCACCCCATCCACAGCCTGGCGTCCCACCAAGGTTGAGACAGCAACACTCTCTTTGGCAACAAATCAGCTCCAGGAGGGGGAGATGGGAGAGGTAAGTGAATGCAGGGACAGGGTGCCTGTCACTCTCGGGCCATGAGCAGCAGGTCAACCCAGGAAAAGGGTGCTGACAACAATGCCACTCAGGACCTTGGCCCTTGAGGGACTTCTTTCCTTGTTCTGAGTGTGCACACCTTTCACTGGACGAGCTTCTGACCTGCTTTGGACACCAGTAGAGTCGCGGTGTGCCAGCTCTGGTAGAAGGGCTGAGACCATGCCTGGGACCACGTCTAACTGACTTATCACCCAAGCCTCATTAGCACCGAAATCCAGTGACCCAAAGTCTCCAATTACTCACCACTGAAGATCAATGTGGCTCGATCTCTTCCTCTGTCAAATGGGTATATCCCAACATGGTAATGCTCTCTAGTGAATATTTGCTCCCTTTGTTGACCAGTGATGGAGCAGTTTTAAGTTCAGGACTTTCTACGTTCCTACTGCCACTGCTCTAGGTGGAGCCTTCATCACCCCTTGCCTGGGGACTTGAGGTCCTCCTAGCTCTTCACTCCCTGGCCAGGGGCCTGCGATCTGCCCAGCATCTGGCTCTGGGTGGCAGTGACACGGAGGCTGCAGCTGCCTCAGGACAGATTAGAAGGATGCTTGTGGAGAGCAGCAATGAAGGTGGGGGGTGGGGGGGGTGGGGGGGAGAAATGGTTCTCTTTTCATGAGCATTCTGAATATGATTTGATTAGAAAAATCATAAAATTGTTCCCCGATACATCAATTAGCCATTTACAGTGGCATGCACATGGGATGAAATGGGCAAAATGAAAATAGTTGATGAGGGAGGGAGATGGGATCAGAAAGCTTTTTTTATTTTCTTTTACAAAAACTCCTTTTGATATCGTCTTTATTGAAGAAAAGGAACCCTGGTAGCTCAGTGGTTAAGTGCGTGCCTGCTAGCCAAAAGGTCTGTGGTTCCAACCCCACCAGACACTTTGCGGGAGAAAGATGTGGCAATCTGCTTCCATGAAGATTTCAGCCTTGGAAATCCTATGGGGCAGTTCTACTCTGTCCTATAGGGTCGCTACTCTGTCCTATAGGGTCATTGGAATTGATCCAACTGCAATGGGTTTATTGAAAAATAAAATAAAAGTACTTTTTAAAATGTTATTTTATGAGCTTATCTACTCTTCCTTCTCTGCTGTATTTCCCGGTCCTATTGATGTCTTTTATTGATGTCAGACATGGCCAAGAGATCGGGCCCCGACCATTGTAATATGGATGCAACCAATGTACTTGGTGTATGTTCCCCACCTCCAGGCTCAGCCCACAGAAACCTCCATGTAGACTCATCCATAGTCTTTACTGGAAGCAATATCCAGGGGGACCCTGGAAGTTTGCGCTGGAGAAAGGAAAGACGCCATTAGCCTCAGCCTGGGTCCCTGAGTCACTGAACGGAAGAAGCACTCAGGCCCCTCTAACACGACGTGGGTTTACTTGAGCAAGACACTGTTGCTTGGGGGTTTATCTGTCAGGGCCCTTCGCGCTGTCTTACCTAATACACCCCTTCTTCTGCCTTTTCCCCTTCTGTCCCCATACAACACTCAACCCAGAATGCATTGCTCTGCTCCTGAGTCTCACTTTGATGGATTAGCATGGGAGAGGGCTTCTCTGGGCACTCAGCAAAATGTGCCCCACTGAACGCTTACCGTGGCTTGGTGGCATCCCAGGAGCCGGTCCAGTTCAAGGGCTCTGGGGCCCGGAAGCGGCTCTCTGCCAAGGGCGGGGCAGCATATGGCACTCCAAGGAACTGGTCAACCTGCTTCCACGCAGTGCCCACCTGGATGGCCTGTGACCTGCCCAGCAGCCGGCCGTGGGTGGCAATGGGCACAGAAGGTGCAGACGCATCGAAGCTGAGCGGAGAGATGCCTATGGGAGGGGCAGTCGGTGGGGCATGGGAGTGAGAAATGGGTGTTCTATTCACAGGTATTCTGAATATGCTTAAAACACACACACACACACACACACACACACGGCTACTTTCCGCACCTTAAAAATGTTAGTAATTCATCCAGGCCCCCATAGCTTAAGTCTAGTCAAGCTAGTTTTCAATATATAAAAAAAAAAAAAAGATAACAGTGAAGACAGCTGCCTTTTCAAAAAAGAAACCAAACCCATTGCTATGAAGTCGATTCCAACTGATGGAGACCGTATAGGACAGAGTAGAACTACCCCACAGGGTTTCCAAGGAGCGGCTGGTGGATTCGAACGACTGACTTTTTGGTTAGCAGCTGTAGCTCTTAACCACTAAGCCACCAGGGCTTCTAAAGACATGCAAAGCACTGTGCTACTCCCTTCACCTGGCATTGTCTCAATAATCTTCCCAAGCAGCCTATGAGGCAAACACTAAGCCAGGCCCACAATCCCTTATCCAGCACCTGGGACCAGACGTGTTTCACAATCAGAATCGCGTGGGTTTTAAAAAGAACACAGCGGGCACACAGCATATGACATTCAATCCTTCCAGGGCAGATGGAGCAAGTGCCCATCATCAAACACTTCATTATTTCTGGGGTGAAATGCGTGGATGATTCAGACTCGGAAGGATAAATAAAGACCACAATCTCTTGAGTCACTTCACGTCAGACTTTGACACCAAATGGGTTGGTGGCAAATCCGCAAAAAACATTTGGTTTTGGATTTCGGAATGACAGCTGAAGGTTGGTGGGGCTCTATTCGCATTTCACAGATGAAGTTTGGGGGCCATGGGTGGGTAGCTGGCCAAGACCACAAGCAACATAGCACTCAGATCTGCACTTTTCTCTCTGGACGGCCTGCTGGCTGCCCTCTAACCACGCGCACGCCCTCGTTTACACAGGGTCTCTGCTGCCCTGGAGCCTGCGAGTGCCTGCGGCGACATCTTCTCTGCTCCTGGCTCCTGTCTGACTCCCACCTGACCTCTAAGTCAGAATGCTGCCTGCCACCTCTGCTCTGTGCTCCCAAACCCCTCCTGCCCTCCTCCCTTGTAATGCTAATCGCAGCTGTGTTTATTAGCTTCTCTGCAGCCCTGTCTTATCTCCTCTGCTACAGTTTCTTTCATTCATTCATTTAGTCAATAAACGTTTTTGGGTCCTAGCTCTGTGCCAGGTACTGTTTTTGGGGCCTATGTCTGCTTCCCCATAGGGCTGAGGGTCTCCTACAAAGGAAAATAAATAAATAAATGAACTCCCATGGAGAGATGTTGTGTGTGTGTGTGTGTGCCTTTGTTTCTAACAGGTATGTGGGTCTGCCCAGCTCCATTGTAGGCTAATTGAGAGACAAACCTAGCTGCTTTCTCTGCTTCTATATCATATATACATATTATGAACAGAGGATGGAGAAGGGAGACAGACAGACAGCCAGAAGTCTGCTCATTCTCCAGGGATTTAGTGTAATTTGATGGTTCTCAACTGGAGGTGATTTTGTCCCCAGGGGACATTTGGCAATGTCTGCACACATTTTTGGTGTCTTAACAGGGGCCAGGGGGATGGTGGTGGGTGCTCCTGGCATCGGGTGACGAGAGGCCAGGGAAGCTGCTAAATATCCTATAAGGCACAGGACAACCACCCGCGACAAACATTTGTCTGGCCTAAGATGTCAGTAGTGTTGTGGTTGAGAAACTCTTGTGTAATGTCTTTTCATGACTTCCAGGCCCACTAAGAGCCTGCAGATAGTCCATTTTGCGTTTTGGACCAGCTACTTGTTCAGAAAACTTGGTAATATTTCTGTTCCTCAACTTTCCCATCCGTGAAATGGGAATAACAGCCATCCCTACAACACAAGCATGTCAGGAATAAATGACATGATACTGTAAAGTTCCAAGCACAGCGCCTTGCACATAGTAAGTGGCCACAAGTATGCGTGGCCTTCCCTCCCTTTCCAGACTGAAGTCTTAGTGAACTCGGCCTGGTTGTCAAGGAGACAAGCATTGTGTTGAGCCCTGATTATTCAGAGAACACAACTTTGTTATAAATTGGATTTATTATCTGTCTCCCCAGTACTGTAAGGTCCAGGAGGGCAGGGATCACAGGAGCTCACTCACTGCGGCAAGCCCAGTGCAAAAGCATAAGGGGCACAGGCTCATTAGTGAAAGAATGGATCAGAAGGAAGGAGGGAGGGAGGGAGGGAGGGAGGGGAAGGAGGGAGGGGAAGCAGGGAGGGAGGGGGGAAGGAGGGAGGGAGGGAGGGAGGGAGGGGGGAAGGAGGGAGGGGAAGCAGGGAGGGAGGGAGAAGGAGGGAGGGAGGGGAAGGAGGGAGGGAGGGAGGGGAAGGAGGGAGGGAGGGGAAGGAGGGAGGGAGGGGAAGGGGTAAGGAGGGAGGGAGGGGAAGGAGGGAGGGAGGGGAAGGGGAAGGAGGGAGGGAGGGGAAGGAGGGAGGGAGGGAAGGAGGGAGGGAGGGGAAGGGGAAGGAGGGAGGGAGGGGAAGGAGGGAGGGAGGGAGAGGAAGGAGGGGGGAAGGAGGGAGGGAGGGAGGGAGAGAAGGAGGAAAGGAAAAAGAGAAGAAAGAATAAAAACCTCTCTTGTTGCAAAAAACACTGATCATAAGTTAGAACTGAAAGTGGAAACTCAGACTGGAAAGAAACAGTTGTTGCTTCTTAACCTTGCCGCAATCACAAATCGTGACTGATCTCACCCCACAGTTCATTCTCACGAGATTTCCTGTTTCCATCTCAAATCAAAGGGGCTCAGGCAGCATTCAGGACTGTGGGTGCTAACATGGCAGAATCTATCAAGGCTGGTCCTTTTGCTGGCAGGAAACAGCCACAATTCATGGGCATGGCTCCTCTAAAGGGGGGAGCAAAGGCAGACAATTATAAGAGTTAAATAATATCAAGGGAATGCACGCCTGCTCTGCCCTTCAGAGGGCTCCCAGCGAATCCCCAACTGAATGAGATCAAATATGGGGAAAGCGTTCGGCATGCAGTCCTCCCTTTTGAATGCTGTGGCAGCAATGGTGGATTTTGTCCAGGATACACACATATCTAGGCCATGTGATGACCTGGATTAAGACAATTATCAGTAGCTATACGTGTGTGCTAGCTGCAAACAAACTGGCGCAGAGGCTTACGGACATGCATTTTCTGTTCAAAGTGAGTATTTCCCGTGGAGTTCTAGTCACATAGAATTACTAGAGAAGTGGTCCTATTTGTTTTACAGGACACAAACCTCAAATTTACAGCATTCCTAACAGGACTGCCCCAAACACTAGCTACATAATGTACTATGGGAATTTAGCTGGACTAAATAATGTAAATGTCCAGCATAGAATACGACTTGAGACTGAAGTCCAAGATCTTAGCCTTCTCAGGCCTGGGAGATATTCGTGGGGTCTGAAGGCTGAGGTGGAGGAGGGGGCAGAAGAAAAGGCTTTCACTGGTGTTAAGACAGGGCTGAAGGACTGTTAGTGCTCTAGGCCAAATCCAGCCCACCACCTGGTTTTGTAAATAAAGCTTTATTAGAACATAGGCATGACTATGGTTCACATATTGTCTGTGGCTGCTTTCCTGCTGCAATGGCAGAGTGGTGTAGTTATAATAGATATTCGCCTGTTAGGCTGTAAAGCCTAAAGTATTTGTTATCTGGTCCTTCACAGAGATAGTTGGCCAATCCCTGCTCTAGGGTACAAAATGGCAGATGGAGCCAACACCTTAACGTCATTAATTTTACCCAATAAATATGTCTAATAGGGAGGTGCTTCCCACAGACCCTGAGCTCCCATGTTTCCTGGCCCACAGCTCCTACCAATTTTACTTAGTGATAAATTTATACATTGCTCTCTCTCTCTTTGCCTTTTTCTTCTCGGTGTCCCCAGCACCTAACACGATGTCTGACACACAACAGCAACTCACTGAATGCTTTCAAACTAAACTGAGCCAGGAACAACTTCCCTCTTCAAAGTGTTTATGATACAGTATCCAGGCAACATAGTTTCTTCCTGGGTGAGGACTACATTAGAAATAGGACACCTGCCTTCAAGTCCCCGTTCTGTCATCACTGGCTGTGTCAGCTCAGAGAAGTAGCTTAATTTCTCTGGGCCCCAGTCTCCTGATGGATAAGATGGGGATAAAACCCCTATCCTGCCACCTCACAGGATTAGTGTGAGGACCAAATGAAATAAAGAATGAGAAAGAACTTTGTAAACTACAAAAGAATAATAAAAGGTTGGCCTATTTAATTATTTTACTAAAAAACTCAAAGAACAAAATGGCTTTTGTAATTCATAGGAATAAATGAATAAAAGTGATGCAGGGAAGCTGTATGTTAGAAGTAGTTTTCTTACCTTCCTGAGTCTACAACTGGCACCTAGCCCAGGGTACCTTTGGCCAACTGGCCCTTCAGTATCCCAAAAACCACCGCCTGCCAAGTCACCACATGCTTGAACAGTCCCTTCCAGACACATTCAGGCTCACAGGAACGGCCACAAAGGGTCAAGGCCTACCCAGCTTCCGGTAGATGTGGGTGGCCTCCTCACGAAGTAAAAGTCGGCACCTCTGGCCCTGCAGACTGTGTGTACAGCTCTGGGTGTCAGCATAGAACATGCATCTCACAGCCTCAGGTTGAGTCTGCAGAGTGGTGACGATGCAGGCTTGGTGACGGGAACACTCTGGGGAGAAGAGAGAGAAGAGTGAGGTCAGGACCTCAGAGATATCACCTTAGTTATCCATGCATCCATGTATCTACTTATCCACTGCCACTGACCCATCCATGAATACATCCATCCATCCACCCATCCATCCATCCATCCATCCATCCATCCATCCATCCATCCATCCATCCATCCATCCATCCATCCATCCACCCATCTACCCATCCATCCACCCATCTACCCATCCATCCACCCCCCACCACCCCACCCCCATCCACCCATCCACCCATCCACCCGTCCACCCGTCCACCCGTCCATCCGTCCATCCGTCCATCCATCCGACCACCCACCCACCCATCCATTCATCCATCTACCCACCCATCCATCTGCCCACCCATCCATCCATGAATCCATCCATCCATCCATGAATCCATGAATCCATCCATCCACCCACACATCCATCATCCACCTGTCTACCCATCCAATCACTTATTCATTTGAGTACCTATTACACATCCCAGGCATTGTGCCAGGGGCTGGGAATAAAATAGTGGTGATAAAAGGAACCTAATATTCCCCTCAATCTCTATTTTCCACACAACATTTAGGTTTTTTTTTTTTTTTAATTTAATTTAATTGATAAATGTGCCCTTGTCATTTCCCTGCTTAAAACACCTCCATGGATCCCCAAATGCACTCAAAATTAAGTCATATCAGACAAGGTCTTCCATGTTTCAACCCTTGCCTTCCTCTTCAGCCTCATCTCCCTCTGTCACTCCTCTGCTTCCTCTGCCCTCTGCATAATACCCATCATGTTTCACCCGGGGTCGTGCCTTTTATCATGTGTGCCAGATACTGTGCTAGACAATTTAAACAATTCAAAGTATTCAGTCTGGAGAGCAGCCCTGAAAGTAGTGATGCTGCATTTGATTGGGCAAGTTATGCACTCCCTAAAGGCCCTATTCACTGCCCAGTCTGTGAATGGTGCCACTCAGAGCTGTGTAGTGCACGACCTGTGTACCTCTACATGGTGGCCCTGTCTACACTATAGGCATGCTTTCTGCATATTGTTATCCAACTTTGTAAAAGAATAGACTCATGGAATCTTAGAATTGGAGGAGTGTAATTGTTATCTAAGCTCAGCCTTCTTCAGAATCTAGAAGTCTGTAGAATTTCATTTTATCAAGTGATCACCTAGCCTGTGTTCAGATACGTCCAGTCTGGAAGCCCTCTAAAAGTTGTACGCATCTGTAAACAGATTTGCCTGTTAGAAAGTTCTTCATGTTCAACTGAGAAATGTCTTCTGAAACCTGGTTTTAGCTTCAGGTTCCAGCTTTGTCCCGTTAGCCTGGCTACACAAGTGTAGTTCCTCCTCACAACGATAGCCCACCAATTATCTAAGGACAGCGGTCAGGGCTTCCACACAGCTCCTCTGCCACAGACCAAACCCCTAGATCCCTCCTATGGTCTTCTTCTGGCCTGGTTTGATGTCCTCTCCTTTGCTGGCTGCCTTATCTCCCTGGAGACCTTGTCTACAGGCTGACCCTGGAGCACTACAGAGGAGACTCCTACCCAGGCTCTACTCCCCGGGTTAATCCCTTCCTGCCAGGCACCCTAGTTATCTTGGGCTCTCACGTGTGTTTCTAGTGTCAGAACCTTGAGTGGCACTGTGTGAGGCCCCGGGGTCAGTCGCCCTTCCAAGAGGTGGAAACTCCCCTTACCCAACAAACAGAGGTCTCGGGCAGCAGAGAAGTCACTGGCAGCAGCAGTGCTGATGTGGGCTACATCGAAGTACCGGATAGTTGGATCGATAATGACTGAAGAGAGGGTGAGGGGCTGCCATACATCCAGAGAGACTGGGAGAAAAAGCAGGGGACAGTCACACACAGGTTCCACTTGTGCATAACGAAGAAGGCTGCACCCTAGCAAACGTCACCAGAGGCACCTCAGGGACATCCTCCTCCTGGACTCCGTTCTCGTGTAACCCTGCCATTAAGCCTTTCTCCATCTCTCCCGTCTACAGTTATGTATAACAAGCTGCTTATGAGCCAAGCCCTGTGCCCAGGCCTAGGGATACAAAGGTAGAAAATAATAATAATAAATAAATGCAAGACTGTTTCCCTTAAGCAGTTCATAGTAAAATGGGAGAGAAGTTGAGAAGAAATCATTATAATAGTTGTTATAATGCAATCATTAGAATTTTACTACTAATAATGATAATAACAGACTTATCCATGTTAACTATATAGTATTGTTCTCGGGTCTTCACAGACACCATATTACTTAATATAAGCTCATTGAGGGAGAAAGACCCAGTGCCCTCTGTAGTGAACACTGTGGTGTGCTGCCCAGGTCTCCATTCTGGACTGAGATGCTCATTTCCCCAACTGTTGGGAAGTTGGCAGCTATTGGGTCACAGTTGACTCCCTCTCCAGGATTTGCTTTCGGTCTCGGAGACCTGCCTTCCCTCCCCAGAAACAGCCTGCACCCAAAAACTGTGAGTAAGAGGTGGTGTAACGTTTAAGCATTTGACTGCTAACCAAGTTTGGCAGCTTAAACCCACCTAGTGATTCTGCTGGAGAAAGACCTGGCGATCTGCTCCTGTAAAGATTACAGCCTTGACAACCCTAGGGGACAGTTTTACTAGGTCACATGGGGTCCCCATGGGTCAAAAATCAACTTGACAACACCTAACAACAGCATATGAAGGCTTGGCCCCTTTGCCTCAAGATGGGTCAACTCTGAAAGGCCATCCCAGTTTCAGAGCTCACTGAGGGATGGGCTGGGGCCGATGCTGCAATTTCATCGAAGTTCAACTTCTCCCCCTGCCTAGTCCTGCCCACCCCTCCCTCTTGCTTACAGGTAGTGTTACCGAGTCACACTAAACTTCCTGCATGCAAATCTCCATCTCTGAGTCTGTTTCCTGGGAAACCCCACCTAAAACATCCTCTTTTAAAGATGAAGTAAATGAGGCGTAGAGAGGTTAAAATGACTTGCCCAAGAGTGTCGAAGGTAAGTGGTGGAATTAGATTGAAACTAGGTCTTTCTATGTGTCCAGACTGTGCCTTCAGTGGCTCCACCATGCTGTCTCCCAAGGCCTGTAACACAGGACTTGGCTGTCCAGCAAGAGGGAGACAAGGTGTAGCAGGCAGAGGAGGTGGCTTGGGCAAGGGGGACGAGAGTCTGCACATCTGGGCCACCACATGCCCTGGTAGAGATAGGCTGTGGGTACCCGCGAGGATGGAGGAGGAGCTGAAAAAGCCTTCAGGTTCCACGACGCAGAAGGATTGTGGGTCTAGGTCATGGTGTATCATATCGTCCAGAAACAACACTGCTGTTGCTGCGTGTCATTGAGTCGATTCTGACCCATAGCAACCCTACAGGACAGAGTAGAACGGCCCCAGAGAGTTTCCTATGCTGTAATCTTTAAGTGAGGAGGTCACCAGGTCTTTTCTCCCGCTGAGCCACTGGTGGGTTTAGACCACTGATCTTTCAGATAGCAGCCAAGCACTTAACCTTTGCACCACCAGGGCTCCTAAAAATAACACTAAAAAAACCCAAACCCGTTACTGTCAAGTCTATTCCAACACATAAACTCATAAAAACCTGTTGCCGCCAAGACGATGCTGACTCATAGTGACCCTAAAGGATGGAGTAGAACTGCCCCATAGGGTTTCCAAGGAGCATCTGGTGGATTCGAACTGCCGACCTTTTGGTTAGCAGCTGTAGCTCTTAACCACTACACTACTAGGGTTTCCTTCTGATACATGTTGTTGTTGTTAGGTGCCGTCAAGTCGGTTCCGACTCATAGCGACCCTACACACAACAAAACGAAACACTGCCCGGTCCTGCGCCATCCTTACAATCGTTGCTACCTTTGAGCTCATTGTTGCAGCCACTGTGTCAAACCACCTCGTTGAGGGTCTTCCTCTTTTCCACTGACCCTGTACTCTGCCAAGCATGATGTCCTTCTCCAGGGACTGACCCCTCCTAACAACATGTCCAAAGTATGTAAGATGCAGTCTCACCATCCTTGCCTCTAAGGAGCATTCTGGCTGCACTTCTTCCAAGACAGATTTGTTCGTTCTTTTGGCAGTCCGTGGTATATTCAATATTCTTCGCCAACACCACAATTCAAAGGCATCAACTCTTCTTTGGTCTTCCTTATTCATTGTCCAGCTTTCACATGCACATCATGTGATTGGAAATACCATGGCTTGGGTCAGGTGCACCTTAGTCTTCAGGGTGACATCTTTGCTCTTCAACACTTTGAAGAGGTTCTTTGCAGCAGATTTGCCCAATGCAATGCGTCTTTTGATTTCTTGACTGCTGCTTCCATGGCTGTTGATTGTGGATCCAAGTAAAATGAAATCCTTGACAACTTCAATCTTTTCTCCATTTATCATGATGTTGCTCATTGGTCCAGTTGTGAGGATTTTTGTTTTCTTTATGTTGAGGTGTAATCCATACTGAAGGTTGTGGTCTTTGATCTTCATGAGTAAGTGCTTCAAGTCCTCTTCACTTTCAGCAAGCAAGGTTGTGTCATCTGCATAATGCAGGTTGTTAATGAGTCTTCCTCCAATCCTGATGCCCCGTCCTTCTTCATATAGTCCAGCTTCTTGTATTATTTGCTCAGCATACAGGTTAAACAGGTATGGTGAAAGAATACAACCCTGAAGCACACCTCTCCTGACTTTAAACCAATCAGTATCCCCTTGTTCTGTCTGAACAACTGCCTCTCGATCTATGTAAAGGTTCCTCATGAACACAATTAAGTGTTCTGGAATTCCCATACTTCGCAATGTTATCCATAATTTGTTATGATCCACACAGTTGAATGCCTTTGCATAGTCAATAAAACACAGGTAAGCATCCTTCTGGTATTCTCTGTTTTCAGCCAGGATCCGTCTGACATCAGCAATGATATCCCTGGTTCCACGTCCTCTTCTGAAACCGGCCTGAACTTCTGGCAGTTCCCTGTTGATATACTGCTGCAGCCGTTTTTGAATGACCTTCAGCACACAGTGATCTTCTGACACATGGCGACCCTATAAGACAGAGGAGAACTGCCCCATAGGGTCCCCAAGGCTGTAATCTTTAAGGAAGCAGAATGCCACACCTTTCTCCTGTGGAGCAGCTGGTGGGTTTGAATCAGTGACCTCTTGGTTAGCAGTTGAGCGCTTTAACCACTGCGACACCAGGACTCCTAGAAATAATACTAACGAGGGCAAAATGCTGCCTCTCAACACAGGCCTCCATGCTCACTCAGTGGTGCTGATTCTAGATCATTCCAGAGAGATGTTTGGTGGGTGTATCATGGAGAAAATTGATTGATTTTTTTTGCCTTTGTCTTTGATGTTTTTTCAGACCACAGTCGTTTACTCTTTTAATAAACATTGTAAGCACTTACCTTGTGCTTGAAAAGCGCTACGGCAATCTTAGGTGTGGCGTTTACAGTTTACAAAGCATGTCTACGTCATGGTCATATTGGATCCCCGCAGCACCCCGTACCAGAGCTAGGGTCGGGGCTCCAATTGGAAGCTTAGAGAGGACACGTGACTTCACTGCGAATACCCAGCTGGATGGTGACCAAACCAGGAACAGAATTGGCCTCCTGATTCTCAGTCGACCCTCTCTCCCTCACCTCTGAGCTTCCTCCCCAGCTGAGCACACTCCAGGGAATTATCCCCTGGTAGGGAGAGGTCTTTGTCGTTTAATCACCACGCTCTTAGCTATATAGGGAAGCCTGCAATTTTTACCTCAAGCCTATCTTGACCCCCAGAGCACTGGGGGTCACTAAAATTAGAACGGTAAAGAAAGTAGCGAAACAACACAGCACCACTACCTTTTCTTTAATTAAAAGAAGAAAGAGAGAAAACTTTCATCCAGAGAAGTCACCTGATAAATGTAACCAGGTTTCCCATCAGCTCAGCAAAAGAAGGGCGAGCTACCAATTCTAATTATTGCATTATTATAACGCAATAATTATTAGATGCAATAATTATAATGCAACTGCGTTATACCCTGTTCTGGGGAGCTGAGGGCCAAGCTCAGAAGCAGGAGTGCTCTCCTTCTGAACTCGGGACCTATTTTCACTGCAAGAGACTCTGGGTTTTGTTTTTTTTTTAAGCACTCTCCACAGGTTGCTATTTTTATGGTCAATACAAGTGGCATTTTTGTAACACAACCAAACTGAGCTGCACATTTTTAGCTGGCGAGCACTCTGCAATTGTAGAGGATTATGACGGGGCTTCAGGACCGAACTTGCCAATTACGGGCTTAAAATGGAAACCTTGGCCATCCACTGTGTTTAGGTTGATGTCTAGGGGAAAGCGCTATAACTGAAGGGTGAATTTCATCCCCACAGTGAGAGCCAGATCCACTGCCACATCCCAGGGCCTGGAGCCAAGTCCCTGAGGAGCCCTTCACCTGTCCCTGTCCCTGTCCCTGTCCCTCTCCCCACTCTGCAAGGATGGGACGTTGCTGTTGTACAGAACCCAACACCCAGGGTCCCACAGGCATCTCATAACGACTCTGAACACAAGCTCCTTGTGGATGCAAAAGCGTGATTAGGCATGAAGGCTGGAGGTTCTTGCCAGCATCCTGTAAGACTTTACTGTTTCCAGGACACCTGCAACAGTGTGCGTTTAATACGATAACCCATGAGGCGGGCACCATGGTTGCCCTCATTTTACAGAGAAGCAAACTGAGGAGATGGAGTTATGTGCTCAAAGGGCTTAGCTGATAAGTAGACGGCACTGGGGCTTGAGCCAGCTCCTTCAGGTACAGAACCCACAGTTTACTGCAGTTCTGGACCTCCTCCGTGTGAATGACGGCGATGGCAGCTACTGCCCACTCTGCTGTGCAGCAGCCTGGGATGACCCCAACGAGGTGGACAGGCTGACGGTCAGCCTTCCATCTGACACAGCTATGCCCCTTCCTCCTCGACCTAGACCCTGGGGGATCGATGGATGGGCACTGCTTGCTCTCGGTGACTCTTCCATGCTGTAAAGACGGTCTAAGAATGAAACAGTCTACTAGCAAGTTCTAAGATCATGGAGAATACATCCTTGGAGGTAAGTGGCTCTGCCACATTCATTAACAGAGGGGAAATGGTGAAGGGGAGAGAGGCCCATCAGTGTCATGCAGCACCTTCCCTCTGTAACCAGCTGATGCCAGCGACAGGTGCTACCATCTACTGGGCAGTCACTAAGTGCCTGAAAATTCATGTAAAGAACATCCAATTCAGTCTTCACAATAGTCTACTGAGATGAACAATATTCTCCCTATTTTACAGAAAAGAGAGGCTCAGAGAGGGTCCATGACTTGCCCAAGGCCACACAGCTAAAGAGCAGTGAAGACAGTATTCGAACCCAGAATAGCCCTATGGTATTAGAGCCCACTTCCACTGCAAAGCACAGAATTGCTGAGGGGTTTTAGGGGCAGAGGGGAGGGAAGGGTTCTGAGGGGGAGGCTAGGGGGAGGGCAGCAAAGAACAGGTGACAAGGTGGGGGCATCTTGGGCCCGGCCACAGCTCTGGGGCAGCACGCCTGCAACCTCGCACAGGCAGACCTGCACCCTCTCACAGGCTGGCCTCCTGGGTGACATTTCCTTCTGGTAAGCACTGTAGTCCTTTCTTTTAATGTAGACTGGTAACAAGAAAATCACTAGACTAGAATATATTTTGAAATTTTCCATCAATATGTAGAAAGCTATTTTTAATCCCCCTGCCCTCCCTCCCTCCTTCCTTCCTTCTTTCCTTCTACCATTTCCAGACATCAGTTAAAGGCGGAAATGTATTTTCAAACATTAAAAATTGCCAAGTAACAATAATAATACACATAACTGCAGACATATGCTGATACGGTGGGGAAAGTCTGTCCCTCGCTGACCGTGTAACCAAAGGTCAAGGTCCTGCCCCAGCTCTTAGCTTTCTTGTTTGAAAAAGGGAGATGGGATGGGGGCATCTTACAGCGTTTTGAAGAGACAGAAGTGGAGAAACACCAGACCAGCACCAAATGCCCCACCCTCCCTCTGATGTTCAAACAATCATGGTCCCATTTTTTTTTTCAGTGAAAAGATCATATGGTTTTCTTAACAGTCACAAGAATACAAGTAATGATAGAAAGTGTTAAGTGGAAGTGTCCCCAGAGGCATATAGGAGTCTTGCTATTCCTCTTGCAATCAGAACCAAAAAGAATGCCCCTCAGTGACTCAGCGCTTAACAAAGGGATTGGCCTCGGACATGGAAAAGCTGGAGGAGATGAGATACTGGAGGTGCATTTCACGTCTGCCAGGGCAGCAGGGGTAAAACTTCCGCCACCTGCAGCCTTGCAGGCAGGAAAAGCATTTCTGGAACCGGCATACTCTGCGAACCCAACCTGGGAATCAGCCGAACAGGAACAGACCAGTGTTTCTCCGGATGCCTTCCCGGCCACCACCAACCGGCCTGGTGGGAAGTGTCCAGCACAAAGGTCATTAGGCAGGACTGACGCTCACAGACGTCCTCATTTCTCGACATAGTACATCTCTCGAGTGCGAACCACGTCATGCTAGGCTATTTTTGCCCTTGTTAGCACTCTGGAAAACCACACTCCCTTGATAGCAGAAGAAAAAAAGATGCCCTTGTGATTTTGTGATCATTCAACAGATGAAAATAGGATCAGAGTTGTCTGCTGATTTTGCATTTCTCCAGAGGGAAATTCACCAAACTTGCAGCACACCTGGCTGAGTCTTTTTTAACATTTATAAGATAATAATAATAATAACAATAATACCCAGAGATAAGCTTTGCCTATTAAGAGTCTCTGAAGGCCAAAAAGAAGAACATATACATGTAATGAGGAATACCCGTGGCATAGTTGTTAAGAGCTCACCTGCTAATCAAAAGGCCGGCAGTTTGAATCCACCAGCCACTCCTCGGATACCCTGTGGGACAGTTATACTCTGTCCTATGTAAAGTCGGAATCAACTTGACGGCAACAGGTTGGTTGAGTGGCCAAATATTTATTTTTGAGCTCTCTGGTGAGCCTGGTTTCATCTTTAATTATGCATCGCCGGTGCTTAGCAAAAAGCTTGAGAGTCCTCAGTGAAAACACCCATCCTTTAATTCCGGGAGAGCCTGCTCTGCCCCAGTGTGACACTCTGGCATAAAAAATGCTAATCAAAATGACAATTCTTATCATGTGAAATAATACATATTGAAATGGATAATATTTATTAAGCATGTCCTTATTGGCCAGGCTGTGGACTGCCAGAAGAATGAACAAATCTGTCTTGGAAGAAATATAGCCAGAATGCTCCTTAGAAGTGAGGATGGTGAAGCTTTGTCTCACATACTTTGAACATGTTATCAGAAGGGACTAGTCCCTGGAGAAGGACATCATTCTTGGTGGAATAGAGGGTCAGAGAAAAAGAGGAAGACCCTTAATGAGATGGATTGACACAGTGGTTGCAACAATGGGCTCAAACATAGCAACGATTGTGAGGATGGTATAGGACTGGGCAGTGTTTTGTTCTGTTGCACATAGGGTCGTTACGAGTTGGAACCAGCTCAATGGCACTTTACAATAACAACATTGTCCAGACAGTATTCTTCATCAACACCACAGTTTGAATGCACCAATTCTTCTGTCAAAAAATAATGAATATGCTGTGGACTGCCAGAAGAATGAACAAATCAGCCTTAGAAGAAATATAACCTTAGAAGTAAGGATGATGAGTCTTTTGCTTACTTACTTTGGACATGTCATCAGGAAAGACTAGTCACTAGAAAAAGGCATGGGGTTTGGTAAAGTGGATGGTCAGTGAAAAGAAGGGAAACACTCGATGAGACGGATTGACGCCATGCTCCAACTATGGACTCAGCATCAAAGATCATTAAGACGGCATGCGTAAGGCCGCCGTAAGTCGGGGCTCACTCCACGGCAACGGACAACCACGCTGCCAGATACAGTGACGCGTTCCGTTGGACTGCACACACAACCATCCGATACGGGGGTTCTGATCACCCCCACCCCGAGAGGCAGCCTTGCACACTGGAAAGAGGGAGCACTCCAAGGACAACTGCCTGCCAAACTCTGACTAGTTCCAGCTCTGAGACTTGGGGTAAATGACTCTCTAGGACCTCAATTGTTGTTGTTGTTTTTAATCTGTAAGCAGGAAGAGTCATATCACCTCCCCATGTGGAAAGGGTCACAGTTCGTGCCTGGTTCTTTCAGCCTGCACGAGGGGGAGCTAGGACTGGTCCCCTCCCCTCCATACCCCAATGGGCCATGCCAATGTCAAGCTCTGGACACAGGGTGAGAACTGGAAGGAGCAAAGCCTGCAAACTGCTTGGTGCATAAGTAATGCTCAGTAACATTTGCTGAGGACTGGGCTATCTCTGTGTCTTCTCCAAGCCTGAGATCCTAGCACAGTGCTGTGTTGTTGGATGCATGTGAGTGCAGATGTTGTCACTTACAGAACAGGGCATTTTCAACCCAAATGGGAATATCCATGATATTGACTTCACCCTCCTGGAAAGCAATGCCTTGACATCAAGATTGTCACACAAGGGGCGCAGCTTCGTCCTGTGGCCCAGGAGGGCCAGCAAAGACCCACTAAAATGATTCAGGGTCTTGGGAGGAAAGACAAGAAAGGCCTAGAACAGGAGTCAGCAGGATTTTTCTATAAAGAGCCACACAGTCAATATTTTAGGCTTTGCCAGCCATATTTGATCTCTGTTGCATATTCTTTGCCTCCTTTTTGTTTGTTTGTTTACAACCTTTTAAAAACATAAAAGCCATTCTTAGCTCATGGGCAGTAAAACAGGCTGCAGGCTATCGTTGGCCAATCCCTAGTCTAGAAGGAAGGGACAGGTAGAATTCTGGCCTCCCGTGCTGGAGACTCAGGTTCAGTTTTCAGCCAAGGCAGCTCATGTGCAGCCACCACCCGTCACTGGAGACTTGCAAGTTGCAGAGCTTCCACACTAAGACAGGTTAGAAAGAAAGGCCTGGTGATCTACTTTCAAAAATCAACCAGTGAAGACCCTGTGGGTCACAATGGTCGCATTCACAGCCAACGGTAACTACGGCATGGGACCCGGCAGCAAATGGTTCTGTTGTGCACAGGGTTACCATGAGGTGGGGGCAAACGTGGCAGCAGCTAACGAATGACAACAAGAAGTCTAGAAGGATGGAGACTGAGAAGGGTCATGAGTTATGTCATTGTGCATCATGATGCATGGGGACCTGACTCTGCATTCTGGGAACCAAAAAATCCAAAATGTACTTGGCAGGGATTTTTTTGTGATTTTCCAGCAACGAGGAGTGATTGGGTGATGCCACCGGCAGCCAAAATATAGTAATTGTTTGCCATATTGGTAACCATCCTTCCTAACTTGGGATATAAAGTCCTTTTATAAAATGATGAGGTAGATAGATTTTAGTTTTCCTGCTTCTTAAAATATTCTACTGACATGCTAGAGGCAATAAGCGAAATCTCCAGTCCAGATCTTTCTCTTAAAATCTGCTCTATGTTTACACATTCACTTCTTCCTAAACACCTCCAAGCAGATGCCTCCCAGGCATCCCGAACCCAACCCCTGCCCCACCTCACCCATATTCTTTTTGGGAATTGGCGTCATCATTTATGGGGATCCCAACCGGAAACCCTAACCATCATCCTTGGCTGCTGTGCAAATAAACTGAATTTCCATCTGGAAAGGACTCAATAGAAGGACAGTCGGAGTAAATATCCCTTCAAGTCTAAATTTCAGATTCTACCATTGTAAGTAGATACGGTGCCTGGTGGGGTGAACACAGCCTATCTGGGTTCATAGCTAAAAGCATGGTGCATAAGGTCTTTTGTGGTCTCTCTGCTGCTTACCTGGCCAACCCATCAGCCTCATCTCTCATCAGTCTATTTCCTGATACTCCAAACTCATATCTGGTGGTCTAGCCAAATACCCTATGTGTATGACTGTTCACTCTTCCCTTTGTTCGGCATACATTTACAAAGTGAAGTCAGTTCATTCATATGATGACTATATCATCCTTCAAAACTCAACTCAGATATCACCTCCTCTGGAAAGACTCCCAAGACCTCCTCCACCACCTGCCCCAAAGAGTTCATCTTTGGCTCTAAGCACCTTATCAAAATATCTACTGATCCAGTAATGCATCCTATTACAATTTACCTATCTTCTTATCCCTCTGTCAAACTGTCAGCTCCTTGAGATCAAAGGCTGCCTTGGTTTTCATTGGCCCTCCAGGATCCTCCACAACAGCATGCAAAGAATAACAGAAATAATAACAACACTTACCAAGTATTCAATACGGCGCTCTGGTGGTGCAGTGGTTAAGAGATACAGCTGCTAACCAAAAAGGTCTGCAGTTTGAATCCACCAGCCATTCTTTGGAAACCCTGTGGGGCAGCTCTACCCTGTCCTATAGGGTCACTATGAGCCAGAATTGACTGGATGGCAGTGGGTTTGGGTTTTGATTTATCTAGTAAATACTGGGCTAAGTATTTTGCATTTATTATCTCAATCAATAAGTGTATATTGAATGAATTAAATAATTAAATCCCTTTAAGAGCAACGGGTTATGATAATCTCTATAACGATTTACATACCATAAAACCTCAACAAATAATCATCGAATAAGCCAGTTGATTAATTAGTCACATAGGAAAGCAATAGCGGGCAGCTAACTTGCATAACATCTCACTTTTGTGGGGTGGATTTCACTTTGTAAAACACTTTCATTTACACTGCGAGGTTTAGTAGTTCATCAACCTTCAGACTAATAGTACTGCCGTTACTATATTGCTAAGGACTAAACCATGGCTCGGAGGTGGTAAATCACGCAGTCAAGGCTCACAGCTCATGACTGGTAAACCAGGACTCCTCCAGATTGTTCCCTGACGTCTGATGCTCACCATCCGCCCACGCCCCTGCCGCCACACACACACCATAGCTCCTCCCTCTCCTTGTGACAAATTTCAGGGCTTCTCTTCAGCGGTATGCACACCATAGACAGAAGTTTCCACAGACATCTGTGGTGGTCCAGCATCTGTTCCTGCTATGAGCTTTGGGGGATGGTGAGCAATCATCTTTCATGTCGTTAACTTCAAAGACACTTCTGGGGGAAATTTCTAACAAAGAAAAACCATACACATGGAAACCAGACTTGGATCTACATTCTCTCCACGTCTGCATGGCATGTTACTAAATTGAGTCATGCCAAAATTCCCAGTGGAAATTCAAAGGCTTGAATTGAATAATGTGATTTCTCTCTAAGAAGTCTGACTCATGTCAAGTGGTCCCTCCCCGCCTCCCCCTACACATACACAGGCTAACAGGCTATCTGGGAGATGGCATGAGAACTGGGCTTCCTGAGAGCATCTGCAGTCCTCTTTTGGTTCGGCGTGCATGATCCTGGGCTGCTGGGTAAAACTGCAGAAATCCAGAGGTGAGAATGTGTGTGAAGAGCCAATGTGAGCTGAACAGTCATTCCAGTAGCGCAGAGGCCTCTCCTGGGATGTTGAATGAGAGCAAAGGGCAGATCCCGAGTTCTCAGTGGACTGTAGGTAGCTGGCCCAAGGCCACGCCACTGGTGTGAACCCAGCAGGTCGACTCTGCTGTATGCTCTCCAGTCTCCGTAGCAGGAGGAGCCGCTGCTGCTGTTGCCATTGACCAACTACTACGGATACGTGCGAAGTACTGTGCTAGGCATTTTGCACACGTGACCTCATCCAACTCTCACAACCACCAGCATGGAGGGAATATTATGAATTCCATTTTACCCTGAAGGACACTGAGGCTCAGAGCACTGAAGTGACTTGCCCTAGGTCACACACGGAGTAGAAATAGAACCGGAATTGAAACTCAGATTTGCCCAGTGTCCAAGCCTCTATGCTTTACTGCTTCCACTTCTGCAAACATCCGTCAAGCCTCTCCTGCTTACCTGTGGGCAAGTTTTTACAAAAACAGAAACAAAAGAAAACAAAACAAAACAAAAAAACCCACACCCTAGAGCATAACTCCACAAAGGAGCTGTTCTACACTGCACAGGTGGGGCCACCAGGTCACCATGAGTTGGAATTCCTCAAAATAAAGCCTAACTGAACCGATCATTAGCATTGCGAAAATAGCAAACATAAAAGGAAGCTTTAAGCTACCCCGACACAGAATGAAGGAATCTCTGAAGTTGCCTGAGTACTCACTCCAATGGCAGGGAGCTCAGAGTCTCAGTCTCACTCCACAAGCAGAACCATGGGTGCTGTCCATCGTCTGACCCCACCCCCTCTCACCTCATCTCCCAGCCTCCTCTCATGATGCCAGACACCCCATCCACATTGGAGCCCTCCCTACTGGACTTGGCCAATGGGGATGGGGGTGGGCCTGGCTGCTCCCTTGGTAAATCAAACTCAGCTCCTCCAAGGAGGTCAGGGAATTGAGCAGACTCCACCGTGGGGGAGAATCAATGGATGAAGGACCAAAGAAATATTTTGTTTGTTCCAATTTCTCTGTAGGTCTAGCCACATGTAATACATTATTACCATTTTTAATCAATAGTTAAAATCATCATAATCCATACAACTAAAGGAACTCTACTACTGTTGATGGGTCGCATTCAGGGATGGTCTAGTTCATAGTTACGTAGAATGATTTCAGGGGCCCCAGGAAGGACCATATGTCTAAAATATTTCCCCCAAATGCTTGTCACAGGGACTACAATTCCACTCTTAGAAATGAAAGGTTTCTGGTTTGCCCACTTGTTAAAATGTAAACACACTTTGGGAAAGTTACTAAAATAGCATCAATCCTTTTCACTTTAGTGTGAATTACATTGTTAATTCCATTTTATTAGGCAAAAATCTCCAGCATGGCACTAAGAAATCAAATAATAAATAACCAAGGTCCTTCTACTCCATGAGTTAGTACATATATGGCTGATTTGTGGGTGGGGGAAAGACCATTTTTCCATCATGGAGCACTGTTGAGGGAGGCATTTCTAGATGGAAGGCATGGCACTGAGCAGCATGAAGACATATGAGTTGACCAAAGTGGGCAGAAGGCTGGAGCTAGGAAAGGAAGGTAGGAACCTTCCCAGAACAGATAGGACAACACCAAAGATATCTCTATTTCCCAATTTTGATTGAGGGCATTTTTGATTATGTTGGTATCTGGTTAATTCTAGGCTGAAAAATATCTTCTATAGCTAAGCAGAAGATTAAAAACAATCTTTAAAGCTAAAGCTAAAACAACCAAACCCAAAAGGTAGGTCCTGAGTCAGCACATTTTATTCTTGGCTCGATCTCCCTTAATTCAATTCAGCAAATCTTGATGGATCAGGTACAAGCACAAAAACTGGTGCTGGCCAGGGAGGTAAATACCAAGGTAAGTCTGTGTTGTCTCCATCCCCTAAAACTCCAAAATCTAACAAGGGTTTAAGACACAGTCATTGAGCAAACATTTCTCAAGAGCCTCCCAGGTTCACTGTGTACAGTTGCACAGGTTGTGCACTTTGGGTGGACACAAACCTTCAACCTTTTGGTTAATAGCCAAGCACATTAACCATTCACACCACCCAGGGACTCCTTATGCCGATTACCCTGGTGTAAATTTTAATAACAAACTATTCCACCCTCAAATGTACTCAGATTGGACTATTAAATTATCAAAGCACCATGGCAGATGCTGTGATGTGCCATCTGGATCCCAGGAGCAAAGGTCTCTTCTTCAACTGCTAGGAGTATTGCTGGCAAGCAAACCTCACCATCAGCCCCCTTCAGGTCCTGCCCAGGCTCAAAAGAGCCGCTCTCCAAGAAGTCATGCCTCTCCTGAGGCAGCCCATATCAGTGACTGACCACTGAGGGGCAGAACATTCATTAAGGCCATCCAAGGTTTAGCGTTCCCCAGAGGGGCTCTGAGGCCTTCACTGAGACTGGGTGGAAGCTTGACTTCTCCCTAGGCCCAGTCCTGCCCTCTACCCTTTCCCCTTCCCAAAGGCATTCCCTAAAAAGTAACCTGCAAGCTAAACTCCATCTCAGAGTCTGGTTCCTGGGGAACCCAGCCTGCAACAGCCACCATATTCACTGGGGCTACTCTGGGTTCAGATTCTGGATTTCAACCAAAGCTCTACCATTTACTAGTTATGTGACTGTGAGCCTCTCTAAGCTTCAGCTTCCAAATCTGTAAAATAGACATACCTCATGGGGCAATTGTGAGGATTAGAATATGCAAAGCACTTAGCACATAATTGGCATATTTAATCGTTTCATAAATTGTCTTTAGCTGCTGTTGAGTCGATTCTAACTGATGGAGACTCCAAAGGTACAGAGTAGAACTGTACTCCATAGAGTTTTCAAGGCTGTGACCTTTCAGAAGCAAATCACCAGGTCTTACACCCAAGGCATCTCTGGGGGAGGGTGAACCATCAACCTTTCAGTTAGCAAGTAGTCTAGACCTTAACTGCACCACGAGGGAGTTTCAGTCAATAAGTAGGGATTTAAAAACGTACAATTTTATCGCTCTGCCATTAACTGGCTGTGACTTGGGAGACCAACTTTCTCTCTCTCTGCTTCAGTTTCCTTCTCTGTACAAAGATGGGTTTGGATATGGGAGCTATGGCTGGGATTTCTTGAATACTCACTCTTCAAGTTCTGTGCTGTGCATTTTACTTATTTCTTCTTCAACGAAACCCCACTAGATTGATATTTTTTATTCTTAACCATCATCCTCATCTTACAGAGGCAAATTGAGGCCTCAGGAAGCTAAGACATCCGGCCCCAGAGTAATCAGTGGGTCAGTGATGGAATAGGATTTGAAGCTGGGCTGATGGACTTCAAGGCCTCGTGCTCCACATGGATGGCTGTGCTGCTTCCTTCAGTTAGGTGGTGTGCATGTACCCCTCCAGTGCTGACATTTTTAGGATCATATGACTCAGTGTTCAGATTAATAAGAGATATTTACGGAAAAGATCTGCTAAATTCCATAAACCCATTGTCACATCTGAGAGCACAGGACAGAGGCAAAGCAGACAAAGATGATTCCCTTCAACTGCATGGCCCAAAATACTGTTCCTGTTCCTTAGCCACTTCTATTTCCATCCCTCCCAGATCCTGGCTTGGCCCCTGTCATTGAGCTCCAGGATGAGGCTAGGGAAAAGGTGTGGAAAGCTGAGCAGGGCAAACTTTAATGCGGCTTCTCTCCTAGCACCTCCTCCTGTCTGCTCAGCTTCAGTCTCACTAGCAGCTCCCTCTACTGGCAGCCGCCTGCGCTGCACCCACTGCTCAAAGATGGCTAAAGGGTATTTTGACGTTCCTGGGGAAAACGAACATAGAAAGCAGAGTGCAAATTCCCAAGGACTCATCTTCCGTGTTTCCCTATGGCTTCCAGTTCAAATACTAAATTTACTTCAGTGGTATGGGGCAGTTCTACTCTGTCCTATAGGGTCGCTATGAGTCAGAATTGACTCAAAGGCAATGAGTTTTATGGGCACCTATAAACAGAACTGTCCCTGAAGTAGTGGATGGAAACCAAAACGTCAATTGTCTTGGGAATAAGCCATTGGAAGACCCACCACTTGGGCATGCAGGAATGGTGAGGTGTCATTATTTCACGCAGGTTCCCCCACCTGGGACGCCATCTGCCCTGGACATCCTCTCTGAACTGGTGACCGTGGGCCTTTTAACATGCAGTGACACTTTCTCTCATGCAGAAATAACATGTCTACTGTTCTGCTTGTTTAAAAAATATAACATTTTTCCCCAAAGAGAAGAAAATGGTGCCCTATACACAGATGACACAGTTCTCCTCGTTCCCTCAAAATCCGCCCATCCACCCACCAATGTGTCCTCCTCACAGCCAAAGAGAAAGCTTTCAAGTAGCCTAGTTTTAAACCTCATGGCTCAACTGCTTAAAACCCTTCAAGGGTATAGAGTACCCAAGGTGCTTTCTGTTTGGGCCTCTGCTCCCCTCCCCACCCAGCCTCTCTCCTGCCATGGCTGCCCCTACAACCCTGATCTCCTTATATTCTCCAGGAGGCTGACCCCACTCAGGCCCCTGCAACCCTGACCTCCTTATGTTCCCCAGGAGGCTGCTCCCACCCAGGGCCCTGCAACCCTGACCTCCTTATGTTCCCCAGGAGGCTGCTCCCACCCAGGGCCCTGCAACCCTGACCTCCTTATGTTCCCCAGGAGGCTGCCCCCACCCAGGGCCCTGCAACCCTGACCTCCTTATGTTCCCCAGGAGGCTGCCCCCACCCAGGGCCCTGCAACCCTGACCTCCTTATGTTCCCCAGGAGGCTGCCCCCACCCAGGGCCCTGCAACCCTGACCTCCTTATGTTCCCCAGGAGGCTGCCCCCACCCAGGGCCCTGCAACCCTGACCTCCTTATGTTCCCCAGGAGGCTGCCCCCACCCAGGGCCCTGCAACCCTGACCTCCTCATGTCCCCAGGAGGCTGCCCCCACCCAGGCCACTGCATTCTGCCCATGCAGGCCCTCTGCCCACAGCACCCTCAACACTCCTTGACACTCTGACAAAGCGTGCCAGTCCTTTCTGCCACACTGGGCCATGAAGCCCCCATGGTGCCTTCCCTGCCTGTCTGCAGTGACTTTGGGGAGCCTTCCCCAGGCCTCCACTGCAGCCTGGAGACAGCTCCTTGAGGCATGTTGCTCCCCACTTTCCTTGTTTTTCTCCAGACCCCAGCGTGAGCTCCTGTCTGTGCAACCAGGACCTCCAATCCCAGCACAGTGCCTTTTCTGGAATGTCAGTGAAACTCAGAGTCCATTATCGTCAAAGTGGCTGCCTATGAAAGTTCACGGACTTGAAGTAATTGCAGTGAGAAACCATCTGTTTTTCCTTCGCACGCTGCCCTACACTTGTCCCTGCTAGCGCCCCGTCACCTTCCTGCTCACAACCCACCTGAGAAAGCTTACTAAGTCTAGCTCCGAACCCAACAGGAAAGGTTTGGGCTGTGGCTTCATAGCGCATGTTTCGCCGGCCCCACACTCTGGCTAAAGCCTTCTCGGCTGCCACACCTCCACCTGTCTCACTACCATCCTACGCCGGCCACACGGAGCTGTTCTGTGGCTCTGGGACTTCGAATGCGAAAAATTCCTCTATATGAAAGACTTTCTGAAACCTGCCTGTCTGGCAAATTCCTGCTCCTTTCAACCCAGCTTCTGTGCTAGAAGCTGTCTCTGGAACAAAATAAACGAATGCTTAGAGTTGTCCCTGGCTCTTAGCCTGGGCTCAAGACAGTCCCGTGCATTTTCAGCAGTCTCATTCATTTTCACTCCATCCCCATCAGCCAGTCTCCTTTTAGAGGGCAGCTTATTCACATACTCATACAAGAAACAGGCAAGTCTAGGGCTCAAAAGTCATTGAAGGTCTTCCTCTTTCTCGCTGACCCTCTATTTTACCAAGCATGATGTCCTTCTCTAGGGACTGATCCCTCCTTACAACATGTTCAAAGTATGTGAGACGTAGTCTCACCATCCTTGCTTCCAAGGAGCATTCTAGTTGTACTTCTTCTAAGACAGATCTGTTCGTTCTTTTGGCAGATCATAGTATATTCAATATTCTTCGCCAACACCACAATTCAAAGGCGTCAATTCTTCTTCCATCTTCCTTATTCATTGTCCAGCTTTTGTATGCATGTGAGGCGATTGAAAACACCATGGCTTGGGTTAGAAGCTCCTAGTCCACGGAAAGATTGATGACAAGGACTTTTCCCCAAAGCTGACAGAGAGAGAAAATCTTCCCCTGGACCCGATGCCCTGAATTCGGACTTCTAGCCTCCTAGACTCTGAGAGGATAAACTTCTCTTTGATAAAGTCATCCACTTGTGGTATTTCTGTTATAACAGCACTAGATGACTAAGACTAACTCTCTTTAAGCCCCACTTGGATCATCTGTGATGTGGTGATAACAATACCTGTCTGACATCCAAGATGCTGAGAACTCGGCACCAGGATTGGAGGAAGATTCGTTAACAACATGTGATATGCAGATGACACAGCCTTGCTTGCTGAGAGGGAAGAGAACTTGAAGCATTTACTGATGAAGATCAAAGACCACAGCTTTCAGTATGAATTATACCTCAATATAAAACAAAAATCCTCACAGCTGGTCCAATAAGCAACATCATGATAGATGAGAAAAGATTGGAGTTGTCAAGAATTTCATTTTACTTGGATCCACAATCAACATCCACAGAAGCAGCAGTGAAGAAATCAAAAGATGCATTGCACTGGGCAAATCTGCTGCAACAGACTTCTTTAAAGTGTTGAAAAGCAAAGATGTCACTTTGAGGACTAGGGTGTGCCTGACCCAACCCATGGTGTTTTCAATCGCCTTATATGCATGGGAAAGCTGGACAATGAATAAAGAAGATCAAAGAAGGATTGATGCCTTTAAATTGTGGTGCTGGCAAAGAATGTTGAATATACCATGGACTGCCAGAAGAATGAACAAATCTGTCTTGGAAGCAATACAGCCAGAATTCTCCTTAGAAGCAAGGATGGCTTCATTTCAAGTATTTTGGACATATTATCAGGAGGAACCAGTCCCTGAAGGACATTATACTTGGTAGAGGGTCAGCGAAAAAGAGGAAGACCCTCAACTCAAGAACACCTAACAATCTCACATCATCAGTTCAGGAAGCTAAAACCAGACCCCATGTACATATGAAGTGCTTAGCACAGACATTCTGTGTAGAATGCTTAGAAAATATATATATTCATACATAGACTTCAAAACCAGATATTTTTACCAAGTGATGAGGATGGATAGCATGGCTTGAGGGCGTTTACACTTTCAGCTCAGCCTTGACTGTAGATAATTTCCCCCCACTAGATTGGGTTAGAGATATATATGTGTCTTCAGCCACGGTCATAATGACAGATGTCTAGAGCCACTCAGACATCATGTCACAGGACAGGAATTAGTGTGGCTTTGCTCTTGGCTGAGTGGTGTTTGGAGCCCAGGCAGAGCCTCTCATTTCCTGACAAACAGAAGGCAGAAGCGGGGGCACCAGAGTGGGGCCACATGTCATCACCATTTCCACATCATCCATCCAGAGCACCCAGTCCCCACTGCACCCACCTTCCCCACCCTTCCTGCAGCCAGACAGAGCATGTCACAGTGAGGGCCAGTGCTATGTGCAGTCCATGCCCCTACTTCTGGGTGCGGGGCTAGCACGTCACCCCAGGTGCCACCACATCACCTGGTGTGCCTGGGTGACAGCAAGCCACAAATCTCTTGCAAATGAAGGGTTGACTTCCTTCACTTTTTGCCACAAACTAGTCCTAGAATTGCCTCGGCATTGTGCAAGTGTAGACAGTACTTGGAAGGAGTCCTGGTGGCACAATGGTTAATTAAGCACTTGACTGAGAACCAAGAGGTTAGCAGTTCAAACCCACCGGCAGCTCCATCTGAGAAAAGACTTGGTAACCTGCTCTGTAAAGATTACAGCCTAAGAAACCCTATGGGGAAGTTCTATTCTGTTATATGGAGTCACTATGAGTCAAAATCAACTCAACTGCACACAACAACAAAAATAGTAGGCATTTCTTGCTATGGGAAAACAAGCCTTAGGATAACAATTGGGAGAGCTGAGTTTCTCCCACTCTGCTTCTAATTACTCCATTATCTGACCAAGTCATTTAATTTCTGTGAGTTGTTCATTTCTACGTCTGTCCAATGGGGATAGTGCTGGTATTTATACGAGTAAAATAATATATGTTCACACCTACGCATCAGTATAATGGCTGATGGGGCTACAGGAGCTTGCGTTAACGGAAGTGAGAGGGAGGTGCAAGCAGTAAAATACTGGACAAACTTAAGGAGAAAGAAAATGAGGTGGTGCTGTCACAAGAGAGGCTGAGAAGCTAATGAACTTACCTTTCTCTGTGAGAGGCGGCAGGACAACTGAAGGGCAAAAACTAGGCGCATCATTCTGGGCCACTGAAAAGAAGAAAAGGCAACCTTTCAGCTCCTTTTCCGCCTTGATATCATTGAGTTGTGAAGGCATTAACCAAGGTACAACATGGCGATAGGGAGACTGGAGGGCTGTTCTGCAGAGACCCATGAGGGACGACGGACATTTAGATGAGGCATATGCCTTGTGAATGCCCAGCGGGCTGTCCCAGGGATTCTCTCGCTGGAGGTTATTGAATTCCTACAGCAGACCATTATTAGAGAGACATGATCATTCCAGTCTAGGAGAGGAGGACATTGAGGCACAGGGAGCTTGAGAGCCTTGCCTAAAGTCACGCAGCCAGTAGGTGGTAGAGCCAGGTATGAACGGGGGTCCTTGGCTCCCAGTGCTTTTGCCTTTAATTACCCCCTTCTGCAAGAACAGCGACAACAAAAATGGTTAAGAACATGGAGTCTGCAATCAGACAGATGTCAGATTGACTCCCAGCTCTATCACTCACCCCCTGTGTAATCTTGGGCAAGTTGCTCAGCTAGGGTAGGCTTGTTAAGCAATTGAACGCTAACCCTTCTGAGATCTACGCAGCGGTATGTGCGGGCCAGCTTGCATGGCTCCCAAGAGCCAATCAATGGTGCCAATTTCTTCCTACCTCTGCTTTCAGTAAGATCAAGTTGGTCGTTTGAAATGGGTCACAGTGGAAGAATGTATACCATGGAAACGGCAAACAGTACAAATCAGTCATTCCCCCCACCCCACCAGTTGTTGAGTATTTACCAGCACTCACGTAAGGTCGCTAACAATAGGCCCTATCTCATAGAGTGGTTAGGATTAAACGAGATTTTGTGTGCAGAATACAGCCCAGTGCCTGGAGCAAACTCCACACTAAGTAAAAGGTAGAAGTTGTCGACTGATGACTAAGAGTGGGCTGTAGAGTAAGCTGCTACCTATGTGTGGTAGCTTCTATGTGGGTTGGGAGAGGGAAGCTCATAACTAGACAAGCGTGTCATTTTCTTTCCAGGTTAATTCTGTATCTAGTACTGCTACAGGGCCCTAGCACATTTGCAGAGAAAAGAGGAACTGTGAGGCACCTATTAGTTTCTTCTAGAAGTCACATTTGATTTGGTTTACAAACCAAAGACCTACCCCCTTGCAGGCAGCTGACAGCTGTGGCCAGAATGGGCATCAGTGGTCCCCTTCAAAGAGCAGAGGGCTCAATGCACCAGTGGCCAGCTGCTTCCAGGAGCCTGGACTCTGGGGCCCTGTTTGACCACAGAGCAGCCCCTCACACACACACACACACACACACACACACACACACACACACGGCACTGCCATCCTGGCCCTCTGGGCTCTAAGAACATTTCTTCTCTGGGTCCTACTGGTGGGAGAGTGCTACATACAGCCTCATTTGCATTCACAATTGCTTAGCTTCAGCCTCTGAGACAGCTCTGTGGTTAGAAATGTGGAGTTTCTCTTCACTTCTGGTCGGCTGAGTCACAGGCCCATTGCTACAGGCTCTTTGAAGTTCCCTCCTGGACCTGCCTCACTCTAGGTGTGCCCTTCTCCTCATCTTTTGTTCTTTGAGCTTAGTGCAGGTACCAAGTGTATGCTGCATTTGCCTCATGCAGGTCTCTCCCCCCCTTCAGAGCCACGAGGTTGGCAGGGCAGGAACTTGGTCTACTTCATCTCTAGAACCCACTGCTGATCGCTGGGCATAGCTGCTGCTCCTTCCCCCATGCCCCTTAATCTACAACCATCTTGTCCTCAGACTCGCTTTTGAATAATCTTTTGTGGAAGAAAACTACTGTAATTATTTCCTTTTGAGACTCTCAAAGCACACCACAGATCCCATCGGAGTAACACCAGCTCATCACAATGTAACTCTGTCTGCAGAGAGAAAAACGAACTCCGTGAGATGGGAATAGGAATAGCACCAACACTCACGGGAGTCGTGAGTGGTTAATCCAGAGGAAGCACTCCAGAGCTGCTTCTGACACAGAGTAAGTGCTTAAGAACTGTTCGCTTTCCAGAATTCCAAATTCTCATGGAATCCAGGCTTTCCATAGCCGTCGAGGTCAGATGAACTGCTGAAACTACTGCCTGAGATAATCTTCAAACCTTAAACCAAAAATAATTCCCTGAAGTCTTCTTTAAATCAAACAATGGTTTAACCTAATTAGTACTGACTGTCTACCTTGAGCATGCTGTGCTCTTTTAAAGAACTATTTATGTGGGATCAAACCGACAACAGCAACTCGAAAGGTTCAATGGGAAGTTTAGGGGGTGGCGAGTTCACGTTAATAGGGAAGGAACAATTCGGAAAAGGAGGGTGAGAATGGTTGTACAACCTGAAGAATGTAATCAATGTCACTGAACTGTCCATCTAAAAAAAAATCTAGAAAGTGTTAAATTGTTGAATGTTCTGCTACGTATATCTTCAACAACAACAAAAATAAAATAAATCATTTAAAAAAAAGAAATGTTCATTTTTTCCCCTGTCTGCCTTCCTACACAGGCTGTGGGCAGGGACTTCTACCCCCTTGAGCTTCCACAGTGCTTGGCCGAGAGCAGGCGCTCAGTACATAGCAGTTTCTTCCCCCTTCTTCAGCTATAGCTGCTCAGAAACAGGGGATAAATTTTCCACTTCTTGTATAGGATTCTCAGCCTGGAGTTTAATGGTGGGTCCATGGTAACCACTCGGTACAGGTGTCAACACACCAAGCGATCAAGGGCAAAATCTACTATAGAAATTTTTGGTAAAAATCCCTCTGTAAAAAGTTAAGTCTCTACCTTGACAGGGAACACAACAGAGAATCCCTGATGGAGCAGGAGAGCAGTGGGATGCAGACCTCAAATTCTTGTAAAATGACCAGACTTAATGGTCTGACTAAGACTAGACAGACCCCAGAGGTCCTGGTCCCCAGGCCTTCTGTTAGCCCAAGACTGGAACCATTCCCAAAGCCAACTTTCTAGACAGGGATTGTGCTAGACTTTAAGACAGAAAATGATACTGGTGAGGAGTGAGCTTCTTGCCTTAAGTAGACACATGAGATTATGTGGGCAGCTCCTGTCTGGAGGGGAGATGAGAGGGCAGAGGGGAACAGGAGCTGGCTGAATAGACACAGGAATACAGTGTGGAGAGGAGTGTGCTGTCTCACTACGGGGAGAGCAACTATGAGTACATAGCAAGGTACGCATAAATTTTTGTATGAGAGGTTGACTTGATTTGTAAACTTTTGCTTAAAGAACAATTAAAAAACATTAAATCACGTGTGCCCGTGCTTGCTAAGAGGCGAAGATTAGAATCCTACCCATCCTTGGAAGCTCAGAGCTAGTGGCTTCTGTTTCATGCAGCTTTTCCTAGCCCTATTGAGGCTACACCTTAGTGTTATGTATATGATTGTCTAACATAAAAATAAGGATGGAAAAAGTAATGACGGTGTTGTCTTATGTGTTACAATTTTCCTATAGGGATTGTCTGCTAGAGAAAATAGAATCCAAGACCATATGAATGTTCAGAATCTGGCTCCCAAGTATGTTCGGGCTCACAGCATATCATGAAGCAAAAGATGATTCCGTCCTGCTCAAGCTGACCCAACCGAGAAAAGAGTCTAACTTGTTAAACCAGTCCGTAAGTAAAATTCCTTACTTAGATCAAGTTACTTAACCTCTCTGAGCCTCTCTTCTCTCATCTGATGATAATTGTGACAATTAAATGACATCACGTTTGTAAAATGCCTAGTATCAGGTCAGACACACAGTAGGAGCCCAATGAATAGAGGCTAGGTCTGTAGCACCAGAGGCCCAGGCTCAGTTGATGCTCAGGCAGTATGTATTGATAGTTGTTGGTCAAAATCCTGAGTTCTCAATCTGACCCCACAGGACAAAATGTTGGAAAAAGTTAGCGCTCGGTGCTGTCAGATGAAAAGAAACAGAACAGATGAAATAAGCTGGGAGGATGAGCACCTTGGTTTCCTTTCCTTACCAAATCCTGCCAAGAGGCTGTAAATACTCTGGTCTGATTCCCATTACATTTCTGAACAAATGACTTATTTCTTAAGTTTCCTTTTACCCAACTCTTCCCTGAGCAATAAGAAAATGGAAAATGGCATTTTTCAGCCTTTGGTGGGGTGAGGAGGTAGGAGGAGGTGGGGGAGGAAAGATGGGGAAGGAGGCACTGAGGGTGAGAGTTCAGCTGAGAGCCCCCTACACGCCTGTAGCTGACATCAGGTCTCCCCCGTACTGTGAGTTAAAGGAGGGAGACGGCTATGGATAGAATTCTCTTCCCTAAATAGAAACCCACTGAGGCTATTTAATTTTACAACCCTGATTCTTTTCTTGAGGAGCCCTAGTGGCACAGCGCTTACGTGCTCGGCTGTTAAATGAATGGTCAGCAGTTTGAACCTTCCAGCCACTCCATGGAGAAAGATATGGTAGTCTGCTTCCATAAAGATTGCCCGATTCCATAAAGATTACAGCCTTTGAAATCCTCAGGGGCCGTTCTACTCTGTACTATAGGGTTGCTGCAAGTCGGAACTGACTCGATGGCAACGGGTTTGGGTTTTTCTTTTGGATTCTTTTCTTAAAATAATTCAAGATGTTGAAATAAAATAAAAAGACAGTAGAATGAATTCAGATCAGATTAAGTCACAGGATGCTCAAGGTGAGTGTCAGCAGAGAAAATTCCATTCAGCCTGATAATAACCGACTCCAGAAGAAATCTGCCAGAAAGCCAAGGAATGCATGGGGGACTCTTGGGACCATGAACAAGGGTCGAGGACCACATTCCACCCAGGAGCCCTGGGCCTCTCGGGCTGTTGGATATGACTTTGGAACAAGAGGCTCAGCCACCAACTGGTCTGGTTTGGTAGTTTATTAATTAACCTATTAACAATGTATTGTTTGCTAATCAATTGAGTCCGGGGGTGTGGGCAACCAGTCAGACAAGGTGTCTGAACATTTCAGTATCAGTCACTTACAGGATACCGACGATCAAGAGGCAACATAAGAGGGAAAGAAGGCCAGTTTCGGGGTTACCAGATTGGGGGTTGCATTCTGACTCTGCTTCTTATGAGCTGTTTGGTTTTGTTCAAGCAACTCCAACTTTCTGTGCCTCACTCTGCTCATCTTAAAGTGGGAGTAATTAAGCCTGCTCCACAGGGGTGGTATGAGTGGTATGAGTATTAAACGATGTAGCCTACATAGAAGCCCTAGCATGAGTCTGACACATGTAGGCACAAGACAAATGTTAGTTCTCCTTGCCTTGCCCACTTTGGGCAGCCTGTTGGGTTGGGTGATGTAAAGAATGTAAAGATCAAAATCACAGATCTCTAAGAGTCTGTCGGAATCAGGCGTTCCATGACACTTAGGTGAAGGTCGAGGGGAAGTCATAAGTAAGAGAAGTTGGGAGATACTAAACCTCAGCCCATTGTCCCCATTTTATATCCACTAAGACAGGGCTTTCAGTCATTTTGTGTCTGGGACATCTTTGTGAATTTGCTTCTGGGACAGAGAGCAAGGTGTCTAGTCTCCAGGCAGTCATCCATAACTCCCCGAGTCAACTCATGTCCACACACACCCAGAATCTAAGAGGAGATAGGACCCGAGTGAATTCATTCACTTATTTTACCAGTGGAGAAACTGAGGCCCAAGGCAGTGGGATGGCTCTCCCAAAGACAAACATATAGTAGATGGCAGAGTTGAGAAGACACTAATGCCTCCTCACTTGAGTCTCGTAGCTTCTCCACCACGCAATACATTCATTAACTCATCCGTTTCAAATAGAGCTCCAGGAGCGTGTTACACCTGCTAAGGGACCACATTCGGCCAACACTACCTTGGTCCTGAAACTCCAACTCCATGAACACTGTCAAATCACACTGGCTGTCCCCATTTCCTCCCCTGACACTTCCATGTGCTACCTTGTCCTGATTGATTGACAAGGCAAGAAAACCAAGGGAACCTGGCAGAATGCATGTTTCATCTGTCTAGCAACAGCACCTTAATCATCGTTGAGGAACCTCCTCTTCCCAGTGAACAGTCTTGTTGGGACAGTCCATTATGTTGCCCCATCCTCACTCTGGTAGTGGTTGAGTTCATGGCCCAAGCTGGGCTAAATTCTCTTCCTTGAATTTGAAGCTTGAATACAATGACAAAACTTTTTGGATCAGATAGATGACAACAGTGGCCCCCTGAAGATGCTGTCCTTTTGTTCTTGCTAAATACACTCACAGCGCTGGCCCAATTCCATCTTTTCTGAGACCTAGTTGGTCAGCTTTCTTTTGAGTCTATAAGCAGACTTCCAATAAATCTCTTTCCTAATTAAGTTAAATAGAATCTGTTTTTGTTGCTTGCACCCAATGAGTCCTGACTAACCTACTTCCCAGCCCAAGGACATCATCCTACTGCACAGTTGGGAAAGAGCCAACTAAAGGTGCCTACATCGCTGTTAGGGGCAGGTTACTTACCAGGTTTCTGGTACCATCCAAAGGGATAGGTGCGGACTTCAGTGTCAGGGGAATTGCAGTCCAAAATGCGCCAGGCTCCTCCGTTCTCCTCACTGCATGTCTGAAGTCCCAAGCTGCTTAGGGTTAGGCACGTCACCTCTCCTCCTGGAGTAAAAAGTAACAGGACCAGGTAAGTGGTCGTGACCAGAGCTTCTAGTTGAATAAGGAAACTCTGCAAAGGCATTCTTCAGCGGACACTTGGGGTGCACCCACTATGTTTCAGGTGTGATTTTTGTCACTGGAAATATACAGATGAAGAGCCTGGCACTTGGACCTAGGGAGCTTCTGGTCTAAGCACACAGAGATGGGGGCAGTGACGGATGCTCCAGGGATGGAGGCCGGGCTGTGCTAGGGCTTTGCTCGCATCACACCACCTGGCCCTCACACAACCCTGTGGGGAAGGTAACATTAGTATCCCTATTTACAGATGAGGAAACTGAGGCTCTGAGAGATGAAGTGACTTCCTCAGGACCGCCCCACTAGTACACGACTGAGTCCCCCATTGCCACTGAGTTGATTCTGACTCATAGCAACCCCAGAGGACAGAGTAGGCAGATGCTCCATAGGGTCTCCAAGGCTGTGATCTTTACAGAAGAAGACTGCCACATCTTCCTCCCACGGCCTGGCTTGTGGGTTTGAACCACTGATCTTTCAGTTGGTAGCCAAGTGCTTAACTACTGCATCACCATGGCTCCTTAAACAGGACTGAACCAAATGTTAAATACAGATCATATGTATGGATCCAACACCAAGCTGCCTGACTTGAGTCTTACAAGATGAACAGAAAACAGCTAAGTGAGGCATGGAAGGAAGGCTGTTTGACCAAGTAGAACCGTAAAGTTGACAGAGCAGTGGACCGGGAGCCATGTTCCAGCGATCACATTTATTAGGCATCTACCCTCCCCACGCCCCCACCTTCCCATCTGTGAAAGGGTTATGGAACATCACCAAAGTGTATGTGTCTTCTAGACAGTAAAGTGCTGCACACAAGGAGGGGGATGTTGGTATCATTGTTACCTTTTAACTGAGACACATTGAGAAATCCAAAACCATTGCAGCACGGGTCCGCGTCACACCGCCGCTCGCACTCAAAGAACCTAGTGCAAGAGAAGGCAGAGGCCTGATGGTTCTGGATGCTGGTCCAGGACCCTACTGGGTCTGCTGAATTGGTGACATTCATACTTTCAGGGTCTACTTTCTTTATGACTACCTAATTTGGGGGTGCTCTGGTGAATTTCATCACTTTGAGGCTCTTTCTTGAAAAAGATATCCTACTCTTCTCTCGGAAACCATGTTTGCCTTCCTTCCCTCACTCGCTTATTCATCAAGTACACAGTCTGTGCCTGTTGTGCGCCAGGCTCCAAGCCAAGGCCACCTGGGATCCTGAACATGCTCCTACGATCTTTTCAGATCAGGAGGAGGTCTCAGCTGTGGACTCTGGGAAAAGGAGGAAACAGTAGAAAAAGTGCCTCCAGGAAAGGCGAGCCCATGGCTTGCACACAGCACGACCCAGCAGATGTCTGTTGAGGCAGCAGAGCTGAGGTTTGTTTCCCCTTTGCTTCCTCCCTCACTCACTCTGGGACACAAGCTAATCACATCCCAGAAATACATTCTGTTTTCTGGTCAGCAGAGCCAGGTTCTCAGGACCTGCCTTGCTTATCAACTCAGTGTGGCTGCTGAACTCACTTGCAGCTTCTAGGACCGATCCTGGCAGGGGGGTCTTGTGTGGCTCCAAACGAATGTTCCTGGGCTCAGTTCTAAACTCTACCTCCCCTGACGCTGTGTCCCATTCTGACCATTCATTCCTAGCTCCTGAAAGCTTGCTCAACCTCTTAGGCCCTTTTTGGTGTGGGGTACGAGCCTCGTTCTTGACGTTCTCCTTCCCTATCTTAGGAACCCCCAAACCCAAACCACATCCCATCTGCAGAGCAGCTTACCCATTAGAAATTGATTTTTCAGACATGGGCACTTTGCTTCTGATGGAAATCCCTGTCAGTTTTTGGAACGGCAGACGAGTGTAAAAGTTCTTCACTTTATCTTTCAGTACAACTACACAGAGGGAAAAAAAGTTATTTAGAGATAGATTTGTTGTATCCATGAAAATATGAGGACAAAGGAGTAATAACCAGATTGAAAGCTTCCAGGTAAGAATGGCAGACTACGATTATGCATCATCTTCTGCTCCCTACCCAATTTCAATAAATAATAGTAAAGGGATGATTTTAAAACCATAAACCCACAAGAATAAAGGGAATAGGAGAAGAAATATAAAAACAAAATTTTGAAAGCATGCGTTTGAGTTAAAATGTCTTAAAAGACCCAAGAAAGTTGAGTCTTCCAACTTTGTGTACAAAGAACCAAGAAGGAGCCCAATATAACTTCCCAAAAGGTTTAAGTATCCGCAGCACTGGAAGTGCAGATGGACTAGGAATGGAGGAAAAAACCAAAAACCAAACCCATTGCCGTTGAGTTGATTCATTCCAACTCATAGCAACCCTATAGGACAGAGAACTGCCCCATAGGGTTTCCAAAGAGGCCGGGGGATTTCAACTGCTGACATTTTGGTTAGCAGCCAAACACTTAACCACCACACCACCAGGGCTCCTGGTGAGCTGAAAATCTCTTTAAGATGCTCGCCTTTGCTTTCCACAGGTGACAACTGCCCCCTTCCCATAACAGAAGAGCATGCAAGATTTTTTCTCTGGAGAGAACAAGAGGGAAGGTCTCTGCACTGGGGTGTACCATGTAGAGTTAATGATGCAGGTAACATGTTGAAACTAGGAGATTGTTTCAAGTTGGTCTGCATAGTGAATATTAAGACTTCCCCAGTTTCCAACCTTATTTGGTGCCCTAACCACTAGCAACCAGGCTTATAGCCCCTAGGCCAGATACAGCAAGAGATTTCTCTGGGGGAAGGACCTAAAAACACTGACATGAGGCATTGGCCCAAGTAGGCTATCCTACAGGAAAATCCAAAGTCAACAAGTCCATTAACACATACTCTGAGCTTCCCAATCACCTTTTTGGCCTCTCTTTTATATTTGAGTGGAAAACCAAAGGTCACCAGACATCTGAGAAAGGCCTCCAACAAACAGGGAGAGAGAGCAGTAAATGAGGGGACAGCACCTGGGAGGAAATGGAGACCACAGTGCAAGGTAAAAAAAAAAAAAAAAAAAGTCAAAAATAGTATCATCATTGTCCTTGGAGAGGAAAATCAACCAAATTGCTATCTTGTTAAAGCTACCGTTGTTTGGATTTTCAATAATATACCTTGCCAAATGCAATTCTAACTGATTAAACTGGCTCGGTCTGAGCAGAATTATTCTCTGTCATCAACTCGATGCATTTCTGAGTGGCTTCACATCTTTTACAAGGAGCATGCATAAGTTATTTTTTAAAAAAGAAGGAGAAATTAATCTGTGTATTTCTGAAGCAACAGAGCCAACAGTCCACTGGAAATACAGCTTGAGCAATTCCAACCAAGTGCTCACCTTTCTTCCGGAACAGCATCTCTGGCCTGTGAGGCAGGATCACTCTGCAGCCCTTGGGACTGGTCTCCATGACATCATCACACACCTGGGCCTCTGGGTAGAGGGTGCAGGTGAAGTACAAGGGTGCACTGTCTGTTATCTCTGCCAGCTGACAGAAAGAGGGCTCCTGGACACAGCCTACAGGCAAGACAGCATTTGGATTTCAATCTTTAGGAGACTTATAGAAGATAGTTACCTCTACAGGATCCTTTTGGAAGAAATGTCCAGTCAAGATTCTTTCAGGACAGTTGAATCTGTCCAGTCTGGAAGGCTCAAGAAAACTGGGGCTCTGCTAGTTGGGGAGAGGGGCATATATATAACAGAGAATCCACATGGCCCTGACTAAAGGCAGAGCCTAAGGTGTTTGAGAAGTGAACCTCAAACTCAACACTATAGGAGAAGGGAGGGTAGAATTCCATTGGATCTGCCCATGACCACCTCAGAGGCCTTCAAGATCTACAGATCAGGTGCCACAGGATTGTGAACTTTGTGAATGATCTTCCCCGCCCCCACTCCCATGTCAGTCTTTGCCACTGGTGTGTGAAAAATCCCTGAGGGCAGGGATCATATTTGATTCATTTTTGCTTTTGTTTTTTTCATATCCAAGATCAAACACAAGGTCTAGAACATAGCACATGCTCAATAACTGCCTGTTGAGTAAAGGATAGATGAATGGATGGACGGAGGGACGGAGGGAGGGAGGGAGCTGAGTTCAATCTTATCTGTTTCTCAACAGTTGTGAAGCTAGGCCTGTGATGCCTGACCACAGGCCCCGGAAGAAGAATGATATGGTATATGGGTACTTACGAGAGAGGCACCACAGGTATGCTTGCTGGGTTGAAAAGAGCTGTTTAAAAATCCAGTGCTGCTGGCTGGGCAGGCTTTGGTTTCCATTGACAGTGATCTGGTTAAGGTCAACAGGAGAAAAAAGTTCTGCTGTCAAATCTGAAAAAGAAAGAAAAAGTCCACTTCCTGCACCTTTACCTGAACAGTGAACAGAAGAGATGGCTGCTCCTATTGTCTTCCCTGAGTTTGTCTCAAACTCTCAGAATAATTGCAGGAACCTGAAGGAGACAGGAAATTCCTTGCTGTGCTTGGAATCAGAGAGGCCATTCTTGGGGGCATTGAGGAGCACAGCTGAGTACACAGGCACATGGAGAAGCCACGGGGGCTGACTTGGAGCTGCAGTCCAAAGTGCCTTCTCCTGTAGCACGTGAAGCCTCTCCTAGAGAATTTCTGAAGGTGCAGAGGGACACCCACTGCCCGGGGGAGTCTGGACAATCCTGAGTACTGTCCGCCTAGTTTCAGATCCCTGACTGGGATTTGCAATGTGACAGGCAACTCAGGAAGAGAGAAGGAATGGGATGAATTTTATTGAATGTTTGCTGTGAGCCAGGCTCTGTGCTAGCATCCTAGTCACCACCGTCCCTATAATAACAGCTACTAAGTTTTAAGCCCTTACTCTGTGCCACTGCATTTACATAGTTACCTCCTCAATTTCCCACAATTGCCTAGCACATGGATACCGCTAGCCCTCTCGTTTACAGAAGAAGCAGCTGAGGCTCAGAGAAGGTGACTCACTTAGAGGTCCACAGGCTGATAGAGTCAGAACTGGGATTGGAATCCCTCTCCCCTGACATGAGAGGCCACACTCTAAGCCAGGACACAGTCCTCAAATCCCCATAACAACTTGGTACATGCAGAGTGGACTCCTAACTGCCAAACAGCTATGCTGGGTTGAGTCCCACATTACTTCATTTGATCATCACAAAAACTCTGGGGCGGGGAAGGAAACCACCATATTTGGGGGCATCTGCTAAGTTCCAGGTGTTTTACCTGGTGTGTCAACCAACAGAATAAGAGGAAGGCAAGATCAACTTCACTCTAAACTAGAGGAATTTGAGGCTCTAAGCAGGTAAACAAATTACTCAGAGCCATGCGGTTAGTAGAGCATAAGGGCAGAAAAGTGTTTCCAGCCCTAGTCTAGCTGCTCTGCAGTGTGGTGGTTGTCTCATTGTGCCTCCCACCCAGTCAGGATGCTGTAGGCTCTGGAGGTAGATAGGGTTCTGGCACCACCTTCTGTCCTGTTAATGGGTGGACTCACGTTTTCCAGAGAGTGCAGTGACTCTCTTTCAAAAGACTCTCATAGATGTCTCATTCTTTAAACAATTCCAGAATATTTCAATTGATCTCACACTCTTTAAGGTTTACATAAGTGGAGCCACTGATTACAATCAATGGAACCTCGCTCTTTAAGAGTTGGTTTTATGGGTTTTGTTGTTGTTTTCATTATTATAGCTGTGGTTTCGCTTTCCAGCTGCAGTGGTGACTTTGCAATGATTTTGCCTCACTTTCTGTACCAACTGTCCAGTTGAGGAGCTGCCATATTTATGAGATGGATAATTGAAGTGAGAAGCTGAGAGGTGAATCCATACTACAGAATGGAAGGGTGTTAATGGGTCAATTAATTGATTAAACCCCCGGCACCACCATCTTGTCTCCACAGCCAGGCGCCCAGGTGTGTGGACAGCTTTTCAAGTCGGTACCTGTTTCTACTGGAGATGCTGGCCTTGGTGCCAGGTCTCTTCTACATCCCACAGACTCAGATCGAGACCCCATGTCAGAATCTAGAAGAGAAAGGAGGAGAGTCATTCTAACGTTTAGGAGAGGCATTACTCTGGGCAATAAAATAGTAATGGCAATGTGGAATGTTCTCATGGTCCATAGCCGGGTCCCCAAGACAAGATCTGGAGCAAATCCAGTGGTATAAGTCTGTACCTCTTGGCCTTTTGTGGTACATCAACCTCTTGCTAACTGAACTATTATCGTCCCTGATATTGAAGTTATTCATAATACAAAGCAGTTTAGAACTAACAAAATATGTTCATACTCATTGGCCCTCAAAACACTCTGTGAAGGTTTCCATGTCACTCTTGAGAAGACGGAGACTCAGAGGTGAAATCATTTACCCCACACCCTCGGAAGGTAAGTTACCAACACCAAACCACTTGCCATTGTGTCTATTCAAACTCATAGCAATCCCATGTAGAGATGAATCGGAATTTGGAGAAAATACAATGAAACTCCAGGTCGGGAACAGTCCTTTCATGAAAGCAGAGGGAGCCTATGGGGAGGAGGCTAAGGGGACAGTGTCCGAGCCCCACCCCCAGCACTTCCTGGCTGAATGTCCTCTGGGCACTGCACTCAACCTCTCCAAGTCTCATTTTCCTTGTCTGCAAAATGAACAAATGTCACCCCATCTGTTTACCTGCTTTATAAACCAAAAAAAAACCTATTGCTGTTGAGTCAATTCTGACTCACGGTGATCCTATGGGCTAGAGTAGAACTCTTCCATAGGGTTTCCAAGGAGTGGCTGGTGGATTCGAACTGCCAACCTTTTGGTTGGTAGCCGAGCTCTTAACCACTGTGCCACCAGGGCTCCTACCTAATTTATCGGTATGGAGAAATGAGAAAAGAAGAGTATAATCTCATTATATAACTTGAAAAACTCCCTCATCCTCACCACCACCATATTAATTAGCACTTATTATGCACCAGGCACTGTTCTGAGCACCCTACATGCATTGCCTTACCGACTCTCACACAACTATGAGTAAGTGCTATTTTTTGTTCCTATTTTACCCATGGGAACTCAAAGGCTCAGAAGGACTAAGTGATGGGTTCAAGATCACACAGGTGTTAAGCGATGGAACCATAATTCATATGCAGTCACTCACGTCATACTCTTTGCTCTTTTCCACTATTTCACTTTACAGGTGTTGAAACAGGTCACCGAGGTCAATGAGGAGGGATTGTGGGAAGAGGAGGGAAGTGCTGGGGGAATCGAGGAACTTTCCATGTGCTTCTAACCCAGCTCTTATCACTGAAATGCACCTGCCCACTCCTGCATAGCCTCCCTCAGGACACTGGGGTCCCTGAAAGGTTAGGGTTATGCCTTATGCGTCTCTCTTTCCCAAATGCCTCCCACAGTCCCTGGCTCTGGGTGGCACTCAGCCAGTGTTCAGTAAACTCCAAAGAGGACAGGAAAGCAGAGGGGGGAAAAAAAAACAAACCTGTTGCCATTGAGCCTATTCCAACTCATAGTGACCCTATAGGACAGAGTAGAACTGCCCCATAGAGTTTCCAAGTAGAGGCTGGTAGATTCGAACTACCAATCTTTTGGTTAGTAGCCAAGCTCTTAACCACTGCATCACCAGGGCTCACTGTGCCACACGGGAAAGCAGAAAGGAGGTGCCAAATTTTACGTGAGCCCCCACTTTGCCCCAACCTGTTCCATATACCCAAGCAGGAGCCCTTGACACCACCCTCCTGGGATCCTGTCCCCTCAACCCTGGGCTTGGGAGAGAAGCAGATGAGCCGAGCCACTTGGAGAAATGCCTCCTGCTCATTTGCAAAGGCCTCAGAGCTCCTATCTCAAAAACAAGGGCAGCTTGTACTCAGGGAACTTTATCTCAAGGGACCTAGTGCTTCTGTCCTCAGTCCTGGGTTTCCAGGCTTTTCATTTTTCCTTTAGATTTCGCTATTTTATCTGATGAGGAGTTGAGGCCCTTCTCTGTCACACAGAGCACTCATTTGGGAAGTAAACCTCTCCACTTTCCTCTGTAGGCAGCAGAGTGCCCTGTGAGAAGTGGGCAGACAACCTCAGGAATTTCGTGTCCTGCCCCGCCCCCACCTCCACCCCGGAGCTTACCTTTCCAGAGATAAAGCTGCTGGAAGCTGGAAAAGGTGTCTTGAGTTCCCTCCAGGGGTGTCAGACCTGCAACAGTGGAAGACAGCTATTTTTACGAGCTCTAGTATGCTTCTCTCACTGGGCACCTACAATACCACCAACTGCCTCCTTCCCTGTCACGAGGGTCCTTCTGGGCCTGAGACCTCTGTTTGATGAACAAGGTACACCTCTGAGAGCCCCTAGAGGCTTTCTCTCAGCTCTCAGGTACAAAACCATAGCTGTTCAGACCCCTGGTGTCTTGATCAGGGCACCAAAGGGACCCTGAGAGCCGTGAACCTGTGACCCAGGAGGGTCACGTAAGGAGCTTAAACAAAATAAAGCTCATAAGAGACTTGAGAGCTGTGTTAGTTTTCCATGTCGCTTAACTCCTCTGAGACTCTTGCCTCATTGGCAAATGGGGATGGGAATTGTGAGGATGGCAATGATGCGTATCACCAGTCTAGTGTAATCCTCAATATTTGGTATGCATGCAATTATTGATAGCACCCATTATTTAATTACCAGTATTATTAAATTTCCTATTCTGCCAAACTGTACTCTCCTGGACATCACCCTGGACGAGGCTGGATCTGCCACATCATTTTTCGATGGTCAGGTCTGCCTCTTTTGCCCCCGATCAGCCCTAAGTACCTACGAGTCCCCCTTGCAATACAAAAAGCTAAGTAAAGGGCTCAGAAAGCACATAGTCTGGAGGGGAAGAGTCCGGAGGGGAACACACTGCAGGAAGTGCTGCCTGACAACTAAGGCATCAAGAAATGGTCAACTTTTCCTTTTAATTTTTATTTAATCATTTATTAAGTCATTATCCTTTATCCAGCACTATAAGGAATACCTTCCATACATTAACTTCAACCTCACAGTCGCGCTATGAGGTAAGGTAGGAATTTTTGTCCCCAGTTTCCACATGAAGACACCAAAGTCCAAAGACGTTAATGCCAGAGTTCAAAGCCCAGCCGTGTGGCTCCATATCTCATGCTTTTAACCACCCCACTAAAGGCAGGATAATATATTTTAAAATTATGTCCATCCAAAATGGTCAGAACATCAAATGTTCTTGTGTTTAAAGAGGCATGCTCTCAACTATCTGGAAAACTCAGGTATCAAAGTGAAGGGACCCCCTCTCCCGAAGATTGACCGTGCTCTATGCCATGGGGTGATCCAAAGACACTGGGCTGCACTTCCATTTGGTTTTGCTTCTGAGATGAGAATAAACAAGGATTCCAGAGCTTCTCAGACTTCTCAGGATTGGGTCATACATTTGCTTAAAGGATCCACTTGTAATTTTCCAATAGCTTTCTTCAGGGGATAGAAGGCATTTATAAAAAAAAATAAGTTAAGGAAGTGAAAATCTAAGCTCTGTGGGGGGCCTAGGACTTGGATCTCTGAAAGTTTGGGACTCGTTCTACACACTATGGAGGAGACATACCGTATCCTCCCGCACCAAAGCGGGGGTGGGGGGCACCTGCTCAGTCTGTGTTCCTTTTCCACTATCTCTTCGTGATGCCAATGTTTGCTTATTATGAAGATCAGGCTAAGGGGCTCTGGACATTTTTATGAGGGAAATCAGTGAATTTATTTAAATATTTTTATACTCAAACCTATTTGGTATACTGACACTTTGAAACTGTGTGTGTGTGTGTGTGCGTGTGTGTGTGTAAAACATATGTAGATACATTTTTTGGTAATACCAGAAGGTTGGCAGTTTGAACCCACCCAGCAGCTCTGTGGGAGAAAAGACCTGGCAATTTGCTCCAGTAAAGATTGCAGTCTAGGAAACTCTATGGGGTGGTTCTACTCTGTCCCATGGGGTCACTATAAGTCAAAAATCAACTTGATGGACCCTAACAACAACAACAACAACAGATACTTCAGGTCATGCATTCTGCAGTCCGAGTCTTATTTAGCCTGTAAGAAGTTTGTAAAATGGTATCTTGTCTCTAGGGGGTTTTTTTGCCTTGAAATTTAAGACTAAAAGCAGTTACAGTGAGAAACAGTTTACCCTGGAACGGTGTTAAACGATTACATCGGGGCCTTCAGCAAATACTAGTTCACCTTTCCTTACTGGCTCCTTCCTAACAGCAATAATCCTTGGCAGAATTCCAAGAAGAGGGCCTTCAGCAGCTCCCATTTTTTGATGGGGTGTAGCTTTCATGTTGCCCCAGTCACCTTGTTCTTTCCTGGTACAAGTGTCCTGCTTTACATAGAGTGGGAAGTCCTACCTTCCTCCCAGCACCCAAAGACAGTTGTGCTCTGCACAGGTGCCAGACCCCAGAGGCAACATCAAGCCCAGAAACCACTGGACTGTGATAGGACAGGGTCCTCTTATGCACTTGTGGCCAGGCTCAAGGCAATGGAGTCCTGTGTCCCCAGACTGAGAATCATGGTGTCTTAACTTCATCCTGGGTTTTCATCCATTTCAGTACAATTCAATCCAATGGAATTCAGTTAAATTCAGCAAATGTATGTTGAGGACCTTTCGTAGGTCTAGAAGCTCACCTGATCAGTATCTATAGAGACTGTTGTCTCCTGGGAAGCATCTTTGTAAATAATCCCACCAATAGTTCTTGTTTTCAAAACGATTACCACCTTTTCAATGGAATGCATAGAAGTTGCTTTGAGTAAAAGTAATGATGTTGACCTTCTCTTATCTTCATTGTCTCCCATCCCTATCGCCTCATCCAAACTCACCTCCTCCTATGTGTTCTAAGTTGGATAACGGTACCACCTTCCTCCCAGGTTCCTCTCTCAGAGTCATCCTGGGCTCCTCCGCCTCCATCAGTCTCCACATCCAATCGGGCTATTTCCTACATGGTTCTTAAACCCACCCTTACTCTCCACCCATGCTTTTAGCTCAGCCCCTCCCACTTCTTCTAACATCATTAGCCACCTACCTGCTCCCCTACCTGCGGTCCTGGCTCCCTCTCAGCCCTCAGCCACACAGCCTGAAGATGTTCTTCCTAAATGTAAACCTCCCTCCAGTCCTGCAATAGCTACCATGATCTCAGAGCTGTTGCCTTGCCATCTGGTTCTTGCCAGTCCATGCAGCTTCACCCCAGCTCTGCCCTCGAGGTGCTGTCCTCCCAGACATCTCAAAATGCTTGCTTTCAGACCTCTGCATCACCACACACGTTTCATTCCCTCTGCCTAGAATCCTTCCCCCTCTCACTTGGCCAACACCTACTCATTCCTTAAGATTCAGGCTCTGCACTATCTCCTTCTGGAAGGCCTCCTCGACCCCTCTGTTGGATCTGGCGCCCAACCTCTGTGTTCACCCAGCACCCTGCAAACACCTGTCTTTGATCTCACAGCTGATTGTGATTGTTCAAGTCCTTCAAAGGAGTCAGGACTAGCCTTATTCCTCTTTATGTCATCCTTGCCTAGCACAATCCCTAGCAGGGCATGGGTGGTCAGTACATGAGTGAATGCAAGAGTGAATGAGTGAGAGAAAAATAATGCTACTCAGAGCAAGCCAAATAAACAGAGAGTCTTATCCTCCCAAGCAAAAGAAGGCTGACCACCTAATTAGGCTTCCTAAAGCACAATTCTGCCCCTGTGCTCCTTTGCCCAACACTTCCCTAGCACCATATTGTTGGTTATGAGAGGGTCTATAGAGTTAAAGCAAAGGTATTCCTCCTCTTCCTTGCTAAAAGATCTTTCAAGGCAGAACTGTTTTGACTGCCCGGACATCTGTTCCATCCCTTCCACAACAGCTGAGTGAGACTCTCCCTGCTACACAAACTGTGTTCTAGACTCCGACACCTGGTAATTAAGGCCATGGGAACACAAACTTAGCACATTGGAGGTGTGGTGTGAAGCTGAGTCTTCAGTGTTAACAGGGGTCAAGTGGCCTTCGTGTACTTCATAACACTTCTGCAGAGGTTATGGGCAGTGCCTGTGCGTGCCGGCTAGGTTTCATCTACACTCTCAGAGTGGTCAGGACCTCAAATGTGAAAGCACACCCCTAGGGTGGCGACAGGCTAGGTTTCATCTACACTCTCAGAGTGGTCAGGACCTCAAATGTGAAAGCACACCCCTGGGGTGGCGACAGGCTAGGTTTCATCTACACCCTCAGAGTGGTCAGGACCTCAAATGTGAAAATACACCCTGGGATGGTAGAGTAGCCTGCCCTCAGAAAGGGTCCCGCTCTGTCCCTAAGTAACACCATGGGCTTTGCTAATTAGCATAGTGAATGCTCGAAATGCACAATTAGTGGTGAAATCAGTAGTGCTCAGGACGTGGATTGGCTAGAAATCCCTATAGGGAGAGAGGGGAGAAATCCGTCGCCCACCAGCTCTGTGTGCCCTGAGCCAGGTTCCAGAGTAAGCCTGTGACCAGTCACTAAGGCAGAGGGTCCTTGGTCATTGGATTTCGACCAGAAGGTGAGTTGAGTTCCACTTTGAGAGTACTGTTGTGTGTGTCTCAAATGACCCCTTCAAATAAGGCACGACAGAAACCACTAAAGGGCAGAAGGCCGGGCCTTCCCTGAGTTCACAGAGCAGGCTGCCGAGTGGCTTCTGAGCCTGTTTGCTAATCACTGCCTGTGCCTGTGGCAGAATGCAGCCTCAGGCTTGCTTTTGTTAGAATCGGGCAGGGAGCAGTGGGGAAGAGGTCCCCAGTCATCAGAGATGGCCATTACTGACAAGAACCAGGCAATCTAGAACAGCCAATTGGTTCAACACAGCAATTCCAGCTGTGAGAGGTAATTGTCATTAAAATCTCAGAGAACCCCCTCTTTCTGGTCAGGCTGGACCTGACTCCCATGGCTTGGAGGCATGAGACGAGGACGAGACAGTGTCCTGATGTTCTGCCCAGCAAATGGTGTCCTGGGGTGTCCTGGCCAGCTGTGCTTGTGCAATGGTGTTCTCCCCAGGGGGCCATCGGTTACCTTCTCTCCTGCCCTGGACAGTGAGCTTCCTTTACAGGGGCCAGACATTAGGGTGTCCTCCTTTCCACACCCAGCTCACTGCCTAGCACAAAGCTGGAGCTGAATAAAAGATCATGGAGGAAATGGAATCTGAGCTGTGCTTTATGAGCTGGTGACCTGGGGCAAATTACTTAACCTCTCTGAACCTCAGTCTCTTCCTCAGTAAATGAAGAAAATACCATTTGTCTTCAGGACTTAGAGGAGTCATTGAGATAAAACGTGCAAAACGAAGAAGATGCCGCCTGTTTCCCGCTCAGGCCTCCAACTGTCGGGAACCGCACCTGTACCTGATATTTTTTTCTAGGACTGCAGAACGTCTGACACTGCCTGAGCCACGGTGGAGGGCTGGGTGCTGAGGAGTTAGCCACTCTTCCAACAATCCTCAACCAAGCACTCTTGAGAACTGGTGTATCAATACCCCAGTTCCGTCACCCCTCTGATGGGATAATTATGATGTATGTGTTTTACAGGGATTCCCAGAGATTCCTCACAGGACTAAGCTCTAGTCATCGTCTGATGTAGCTGGTTTAATAGCCCACCTTTTACTGGCTGCTTTTTCTCTTCTATGTCACTTCCCCCATGTCTCTAGTTACATTCCTTGGCCTTCCTAAATAAACTACATGGCCCAATCCTTGTCTCAAGGTCTGCTTCTGGGAGATACCAAACTAAGACACGAAGCATATGCCACAGCTAGTAGATAATCAATGACAGCTATTAAAAATAACTCAGAGGATCATTTTAAGATGGACCATCAGGCATCTGACTCCAGACACTCATCTGGTTACAGTGAGTTCATAGATGCACTGGAACCTTCTCCACCTAGCTCCCGGCATTCCAAGATAATAACAATCACTGACACAAAACAGTCCCCTGTACGGGGAATGCCAGCCATCAGGTCGAGCCTCACAGTTGATCAACAATTTTAAACTGTTTGGATTCGGAACAAACCCTGGAGTATTTCTGCGAAGGCCTTTTCTTCCCCCCATCAACTTGTAAGTCCCTATGGACATTAGGGGATATTTAATTTACCTGCTTTTATTCATTTGCACTTCAAGACATTGTCAGAGCCCTGTGCGATCCCAGAGTTTCCTAAGCCCTTTTTTCTTAGAAATAGGAGGGTTGACCTAGCCAACACCAAATCATGGAAAACCTCCAGATGCCCATTGGAAATTCAGGAGACGCAGAAGTGGATTTCTCTTGAGAACATTCATCAGCCCAGACACAAAGGACAAACAAAAATCTGATATTCTCAGCCATCACACATGATGACAGGAAAGTGAAACGTCACGGAAAGCATTGCTCCTTCAAATTGGATAAAATGGCCTCCAGGTACTTTGGGAGCTTTGTACCCTCACAGTACTGGCAGATCTGATCAGTGAGGGCAGATGTCCAGGCCCAGCACAGCTACCGAGTCTCTCTATTGGATGCAGAGTTGGGGGCCAGGGACTAGGGAAGCGATGCCTTATTATATTACAGTCTGCAGAGCATGTTAGCACTTCATTCTGTAACATATAGAAATGTGCCCCATTTTACAGATGGAAACGCTGAGCCTTCCAGTTTAGTGCCTTGAACAAGATCACAAAGCTAGAGATAGAAGCAGGACTCAATTCTAGGTATCTGAAACCCAAACCATTATTCCATTACGTCTAGTATCTACTGAGTGCCTGTTTACTCCAGGCAGCGTTCCTAGTTCTTCACATGCATTTCTCCTTTAATACCCCCCAATCCCCTCCAGGAGGCAGATGTCAGCATTATTCTCATTTTATAATTCAGAAGACTAAGGCCCAGAAAGGCCACACGATGAGTAAACATTCACACTGGGATTTGAATTCTGTGGTCTGATTCCAGAGTCTACGCCGTAATAAAGACCATCTAGCCAGTTTTCAGTGGGAAGGTAGAGAATGATCCTTAACCAACTTTAGAAGGGATAGAGTTTGTCTTTGTTTCTAGCCCCCTTCCACATTTTTCTTTTTTTCAGTCCATTCTATGGGCACCTCTTCTGTTTTTCAGAGCGCTGGAATCTTCACAGTTTCCATAAATACCTGCTCTTGGGAAAGGGTATCTAATAGCTATTCACACTTTAGTGTGAATTTAAAGCACTATCTTTTTTTTTCCAGGGGTTAATTGTACTTAAAGCCTGGTTTCTTATTGTGGAAAGGAAGGTCATGTGTCCTATTGTTCCCAGTGGGAGGTGACCCCTTGATCACTTTGTGTATAAGGCAACCTCTAATTGAGAACATCATGAGTGGACCTCAGTCTACTGAAATCTCCATCATGGGGCACCTTTCTTAAAGCCTTGCCCTTATCCCAAAACACACACTCACACAATACTGAAAAACAAATACACTTCAAAAATCTTCTGGTAGTCAGTCCTTCTCAGGGAGGCAGACAGGGGCACATTCTTATTTCTTGGGCACAGATCAAGTACCTGCTCTGTGTTAAGCAACTCAGTCTGGGTTTTTTGCCCAGGAATATATCTTACGTCCTTCTTGAAGTGTCTGCTTTCACTCTGGACTACTTCTTGGAGTAATGAATACCATATGTTTACTACCCATGATATAAATAAGCCATTTGACTTTATTTACCCAAACGATTTTCCCTTAAGCTCCATGGAATTCCACCAAATTCTGAGATACTTTTTCCATGCTTTGATAAATATGCCCTCAGCTGATATTATTTATATTCTCTATTTCAGGCTTGATTCTTAATATTGTGAATCTAGAAATTACTAAGACACAGTCCAGTCCTGAAGATATTAAGAATAAAATTTAAAAAAATGATAACAGTATTGCCTAGTATTAATACTCTGTATATGTGTGAGACACTTGACTAAGTCCTTTGCATGCATTATCTGTGAGTGTCCACACAGAGGGGGCGTTAACAGCATCAGCTCTGGAGCACAATAGCTGGTTTCAGATCCTAGCCCTTCTAGGCATGAGGTCTGAGACCTTGGGAAGTTATGTAACTTCTCTCTCCCTCAGCTGTAAAATGGGGATAATGATAATAATAGCACCTCCCTGAAAGCATTGTACTGAGAATTAATGAGTTAATCTAAGTCAAGCCTTAGAGCGACGCCTGGCTCAGTAAACACCGTGGGAGACACTTATATTACTGTCCTTGTTGTTACTGTCTTCACTGCTCTTCACAACAACTCTGTCAGGTGGCTACTGTCATTACCCTCATTTATAGTTAAATAGGAAACCCTGGTTGCATAGTGGTTAAGTGCTATGGCTGCTAACCAAAAGGTCAGTGGTTCAAATCCACCAGGCACTCCTTGGAAACCCTATGGAGCAGTTCTACTCTGTCCTGTAGGGTCACTATGAGTCGAAATCCACTCAACGGCAATGGGTTTTTTGTTTTGGTTATAGTTAAACAACTAGGCTCGCAGCGATTCATCGACTTACTCAAGATCACACAATTGGTGTCCAAAGCTGAGATATGAAACCGCAGGCGAACTCTCAACAGGGCAGTTTCAGGGAGAATGCTCAGAGCCTGAGGGAAACCCCACAGGGGAGGGAGCAGTAGGCTCCACAGACTTAGTCGGGGAGGAATCTTGGAACCCTGAGGGCTGCAGTGCTTTGAGATGTGCGTCTCAGAAGCGTCTGGGGGGTGGGGGGAAGAAGGAGTCTCTTTTAGCCCTTGGGGAGCCACATTCCCTAGAGACAGGAAGCTCTAAGAGTTCGCACCAAGAAGGGCTCCGTTCACCCACTCCTCACAGATGTTCAGCCCAGGGCTTTGAACTGGTTTGTTCCTGTTCTATCCCTGCTGAGAATTTACACATAAGAATTTATATGAAAGAATCACTTGGCGATCTCGTTAAAATGTAGATTCTGACATCTACCATCTATGACCTGACTCATGGTGACCCCATGCACAACAGAACAAAATGAAACACAGTCCTACGCCATCCCCATGATCAGCTGTAGCTCAGACCACTGTGATCCATGGGCTTTCACAGGTTGACTTTTGGAAGCAGATCACCAGGCCTTTCTTCCTTGTCTGCCTTGGTCTGGAAGCTCTGCTGAAAGCTGTTCTGCATCATAGCAAGAAACAAGACTCCACACTCATCCAGAAGGAGAATGAGAAACACATGGAGCAGAGCCAGGCAGTCCCAGCCAAGTCCAGACTAGGTCAGCCAGCTGCCAACCAACCCCCAGATGTGAGAATAATCCCAGCTGAGGTTGGCAGAGCTGCCCAGATGAGCCAGACTACCTCCAGCCAACCTGCAGCCTGTGAGCTAAATCAACGCTCTTGTTGAATGCTGTGGTTGTTTCCTTATGCAACATTATTGGTACAGTGTTCTTTTCAGAAGTAAAAATCCCTCAGTGTATGGAGAGGGCTCGTAAGAGAGCAGAAGATCTTGTCCATGAAGGAATATGTGCAGAGGACAGACACTTACTCTGTTGGAGGAACTCCTGGCCTCCCAGGCGCAATGTCACTTGGCGGTTCCGCTTGTCATAGGTCACACCAGGGCATGTAGCGTTAGCCTGGGCTTCAGGGGCATCTCTCCAGTCTTTGACATTGCAAAGCAGGATGCCGGGGTTGCTCAGCAAGCCACAGATGATGGGACCTGTGGAGTGATGAGAAGAAGGAGAGGTCTACGTGACGGGAATTAGCAGGGACTTTTTTTTTTTCTTAGAGACTCCCCTCTGTGCCCAGAAGGCCCTGCTGGATGGGGACAGGCAACAATACCTCTGGAGGTGGGCAGGGACACTGGAACTCAGGAGCTTGGTTTCAATTGGGTTATTCTGTTCTTTTTTGTTTTAATTGTGCTCAGGTTAAAGTTTGCAGCTTAAGTAATTTCTCATTCAAGAATTTACACACACTTTTTTTGTGACATTGGTTACAATCCCCATAACATGACACATGCTCCCCCTTTCTGCCCTGGGTTCCCTGTGTCCATTCATCTAGTTTCTGCCCCTTCCTGCCTTCTCATCCTGCTTTTGGACAGGAGCTGCCCATTTGTTCTTGGATACATGATTGAACTAAGATGCACATTCCTCACGTGTGTTATTTTTTGTTTTATAGTTCCGTCTAATCTTTGTCTGAAAAGTGGGCTTTGGGAATGGTTCCAGTTCTGGGTTAGCAGAGTGTCCGGAGGCCATAGTCTCAGGGGTTCCTAAACGTAGAACAGAATTCATAGTCAATAAGGTTCCCCTTACTTGACTGCCCTACAGTTGTTTTGCTGGAAAATCCCCCAGAGGAGAGCTACCACCATGTCCATTAACCCTCCCTCCTCTATTAAAGCTTCCTCTCCACAGGGTCAGCAGCAATAGCAAGAACCGCCCACCCCCACCCCCCGCCCCACTACCACCACCACAATCCCACTGGGGATGTTACTGCCAGAATCGTCTGACCCCATTTTCTAGCCCCAACCAATAAAGTGATCTTTTTGAGGCTCCAAGGAAATTAGCAGATTTGGGAGAACAGTTTTTCTAGTTGCTAATAAAGAGCGGAATGGTCAGCAGGCAACAAATGTCTTGGCAATTCCCAGACTGAGCCATGGAGCACAAGAACAACACAGGTCACAGTGAGAGCCAAAACAACACCCGGAATAATGGAATTAAACACTTTCACTCTGTACCCTCTTCCTAGGAAATCCCTTCTGTAACGACGCCTTCTGATACCACCTCGGTATTGGTAATTCTCGGCCTCGTCCCCTCTGGGCTCTGAATTGTTGTCTCCAAAGCTTAGTCTATCTATATTCACAGATCACAGGCTCTGCTTGAAAGGGAAAGGCAGCTAGCTGCTAGCCAGAAGTCATACAAAGAGGGATGGTGCAGTTTTACTTCTCCATGGAATAAAGCAATTCTTCCATATATAATCCTAAGGAAAATGAAATCAGCCTTTCCAACTTGAAAAGCCATATGGTGTGGTGAGTAATCAGACATCTGGGAAACGGTGGTGTTCACAGCAGGGGAAAGGCATTCAGTTCAAAGAGGATGTCCTGGGTTTGAATTACAGCGTTTCTAAATATCGGTATACACAAAGACACAGAAATATACGTGTGTATGTATGTGCATGTGTGTGTATGCGTACACACACATGCACACACACACACACTTATCTAAACACTCACATGAATCTATATCACAGGATCGTAAAGAACTAAACCAACAGGGAATTTCAGGAATCAGCCTACTCCAATCTGGGTTCCTGCCCCACCACACCAACCAAACATCCTCCTTTGGGCCACCACTAACCACTGTGAGCGAAACTCAGCATTTTTCAGTATCACCCAGTTTGAACTCTCAGCAGCTTTCACTGTTGACAACTTCCTTCTTCTTTCTGCTTTCTCCTCCCTGGTTCATAGAACAATGTTCTCCTGGGTCTCCTCCTCCCTCTCCAGCTGCTCATTCTGTCTCTTTTTTGCAGATTCTCTACATGTCATACAGGTCTCCCTCAGGTATCAGCCTGTCCCCTTTTCTTTTCTCACTCTGTACCCTCTTCCTAGGAAGTCCCATCTGTAACCATGCCTTCTGATACCACCTTGGTATTGATAGTTCACACATTTACACCTCAGCCTCGTCCCCTTTGGGCTCTGAATTGTCTCCAAAGCTTAGTCCTCATCTGTGGATGTCTCAAAGGCACTTCAGTCTTAGCAGACCCCAAACTGACTCATGAACTTCCCATATCCCCCTCTCCCGTCACCAAATCTTGTAGCTGATATATTCCGTTATTCTCCAAACCAGTAAACTATCCAACCAGGTGTACCAGCTAGATTCTCAGGAATGATTTTTGACACCTCCCTCTTCTCCAACCCCCATATCCAAAGTCCTATTGATTCTGCCTCTGAAAAATACCTTGAATATTTTCCTTTCTATCCACCTCCACTGCTATCACCCTAGCCCATGTTACCACCCTCTCTTACCTGGATTATGGTAGTAATTGGTAACTGGTAACTCTGCATATATTCTAACCCCTACCCAATACCTTCTCCACACTCAAGCCAAAGTGCTTATTTCAAAATTCAAATCTGATCATGGCATCCCTTTGTTTAAAACATCTTCCAGCTGCTGTTAAACACAAAACTATTCAGTGCAAACTACAGGGCTGTGCCTCGTAAGCCCTGCCTCCCTCCAGGCCTTTCTCAAACCAAGGCTCCATCTGGCTCTCCCTACTCCACTGACCCTAACTTTCTCACTACTATTCCTCTTTGTCATGCACCTTTTGCCACAGGGCCTTTGCATATGCTGTTCCCTCTTCCTAGAATGATCTCCCCTATCCTCTTCATCTAGTTACAAATTGCGATATGTCACAGGTAGGCAGGGGAGGGGTTTTTCCCCTCTGACTTTGTGTATGTGAATATCACCTTCTTCTTTGTGTGTGGTCACCTCAGGCCTGTGATTTCCCAAAGCAGTCTCCATGTTGTATATCCAGCTTCTGCATCCCTGCACGTCCCTGTCCCCTGTCAGACCAAAGGCTGTGGTATGGGAGGGCGCTCGCTGCCAGCCTTACCTCCTTGGACCTGCGTGAGGATGAACCCATCGCAGCACGGATCCTGGTCACACGTAAGAAGACAGAAGAGACGCACGTCGGTCACATTGGCTCCTGAGGCTGAGAACACGAAGGGGCTGTACATTCCGGAGAGTGTGTTTTGGAAATAAGTTTGTTCAAAGTTTTTCTGACTTGTGGTGGTGAATTGTTGGCCTGTAGATAAAGGAGAAACATTGGTAAAAAGATTTTAAAACAGTGACCAGAGCTTACAATCCATGTGACGGGAGCCCTCCTTCTGTGTTAAGGCAGTGAGTGGCCCCAGATGAGACATGGCCTGAGCCATGAAACTTCAGACCTGCATGGGCATGAAGGGGGAGAAGCCAGCCATGGCCTCCGCCTAGACCACAGTAGACCTGGGGAGACTCCTCTCACACCTTTGAGCGGCCAAAGGTGAATGTGGAGAACTGGCATTGTTACTCTTTTTATTGTTACCAGCAAATAATTATTGAGCTCAGTATTTATTGAGTGTAACTATATACACATGGAAGGCATTGCTGGTTCAGTAGTAGAATTCTCACCTTCCATGCAAAACACCCAGGTTCGATTCCCAGCAAACCTGCCTCACGCACAACCACCACCCATCTGTCAGTGGAAGCGTGCGTGTTGCTCCAATGCTGAACAGGTTTCAGCAGAGCTTCCTGACTAAGACGAACTAGGAAGTAAGGCCTGATAATCCACTTCCGAAAATCAGGCAGTGGACAGCAGGGAAGCTGGGGCTCAGGGCAAGGAGTGGGTCCCTAAGTGCCCCCCATTGGAACCCAGCCCGAGACATAGACCCAGTTAAACCACTGAGGCTCTGAGCCATCCAGCTTCACCCACCTACCCTGTTTCAAATACACAGCCAGGGAGTCTTGGTCCTGGCGCCTCACTTTCACCTGACACCTAAGACTTCCAAAGCTGGTGGCCATTGGGTTCCCCAACGCGTTTTCTTCCTGGAGATGGAAAGAGGTTGAATTTGCATCCTGTGATGTTTAAAAATTCCATGCAACAAACATTTCTCAAACTCCAACCTGTGCTCCGGGCACCTAGCTAGGCACTGGGCCACCTGCAAAGACAGAGAAGGTCCCTGCCTGTTAGCTCCTCCCTGTCTATTGGGGCAGACAGATGTGTAAGCAGTAATTACAGCCCAGGGTATTAGCCATGAGGCCCAGGTAAGTACAGAGGAGAGGGTGATTAAGTCTGTTGAGAGGAGGGAGCTATAAAAGCTATAAAAAGTGAACCTGGATGAGGTTCTGACACATGGGTAAGAGTTCACCAGGTGGAAATAAGAGGGGGGGTTCAGGCAGAGAAAACAGCAGGCGCAGAGACGTGGAGCTCCATGGTGTCCTGCAGAAACGAGAGATTACATGGGACCACCTGTGGCTCCGTGATTGTTTCTCCACCTGATCTGCTTGAGGTTGAACTACTTCGACCACGTCTGGCAGAGAGTGGGCAAGAGGCAGAACAGCCCCGGGACTGCCATGGCTGACCTGATCAAAAGCCATGCAGGTGACGCTGTCATTTGTCCCAGCATAGAATTCACACGAGGCTTCTGGTCCCCTCATCGACACCGTGAGGAAGCTGCAGGCCTTGTCATCCGCACAGTCTGCAAGGACCACGGAGACCGTCACTTACCTGTCTCCCTCAGTTGGTGCTGAGGACAATGCAGACACAGAGCCCTCCTCCCCACCAAGCACGCACATGCGCACGCGCAAACACGCACACGCACACACACACATGCACACACGGACACATGCACGCACATGCACACGCCTGCACACATGCACACACACACGCACAACGCACACATGCACACATGCACATGCGCACACGCACACATGCGCACACGCACACACACAGGAGATACTGACTGAGCATGTACCATGTCCCCATGCTGCGTCAAGCACTTTATGTCCTTATGAATTCATTGAATCCTCACTTTATAGATAAGGACACTGAACACCGAGAACATTAGCCACTCCCTAAGGCCACCAAGTTGGTAAGTGGTAGAGCCAGGATTTAAATCTAAGCAGTTAGGCTTTGGAGCCCTGGTGGCGCAGTGGTTAAGAGCTTGGCTGCTAACCAAGAGGTCAGCAGTTCAAATCCACTAGCTTTTCCTTGGAAACCCTATGGGGCAGTTCTACTCTGTCCTTTAGGGTCACTTCGAGCTGGAACAGACTCGATGGCAACGGGTTTTGTTTGGTTTTTTGGAGTTAGACTTCAGAATCTGTAGTTACTAAGTTATATCTTCCTAAATTAAAATCTTTTTTACATGTAATCGCCTCTGTTCTGTGAGGAGTCCAGGTATTCATTGAGATGACGACTTTGTTCAAGGATATGTTCCATTTATCAGGACACTGATGGCTGCCCTATTGTTGTTGTTGTTAGGTGCCATCAAGTCAGTTCTGACTCATAGCAACCCTATGAGTCATGGTGACCCTAAAGGACAGAGTAGAACTGCTCCACAGGGTTTCTAAGGAACAGGTGGTAGATTTGAACTGTTGACCTTTTGGTTAGCAGCCAAGCTCTTACCACTCTGTCACTAGGGCTCTGGCTACCCTATTAGGAACTCTAATGACAAATTAAATCATAATTCCCAACTACAAACAATGAGTGCCCCTTATGATGACAGTAGACCATAAGCTTAATACGGGCTGGGATCATTGCTGTTCCTTTGTGAACACTATATGACAAACATGAAGAATACTGCCCAGCACTTAGAAGGCTCTAAAAAATGTGATAAGTAAATGAATAAAGTCAAATATTTAAAAAAGGACCATACTTAACTGTGTTATATTCATGACTAATGGTAACAGATAATCAATGATTTAGCAAGAATAGGAAGTTCTGGTAGAAAACGTAACTTCCACTAGTATTTTTAGAATTACAAGACACTTTCACTGTATTACTCATATTGATTCTTGCACTACCCTGAGAGGTACATTCGGAGATGAGGAAACCAAGACTAAGCCTTGGCAAGGCCACATGGCTGCATGGTTGCAGAGCTGCTATTCAAATGCCTTTGAACTCCAATTCCTGGACTCTTCCCACTGTATTTTGTTAGCTGAGGGCAAGGAAAAGCCACTCATATCTGGTGACTGGGATATCTGCATTTTCTCTAACAGGACATCTCAAGCTGTGGTTCTCCCAGAATCAGGCCTTGGGTATGAAGTTGGTCTGAGGGGTTCCCACCAACTCCAGATCTTTCCTTCAGCACTGAATAGCTGCAATGTCCTCAAGGACTAGGCTCTAGGAGATAAATGGTGTCCTTTTATTCACGAATTGCCTGGCTCATTCAGAACCCAAGAAAAATCATTTTTATTGACCCACCTAGCTCCTGGTCCTTAATCCCTCCTCTCCTCTCGTTTGAACTACCTCAATCCTCACTGCCAGCAAATCCCTGCTTCTGGCTCTGGGACAAATCCAGTCAAGAAAACACATACATGTCCTAGGTCAGTATTAGAACAGTGAGCACCCTCTACTCTGGTTAGTCAAGTAACGATGTAGAACCAGGGCTCTTGCACAGTTGTAACCAAAACTTCACCTCATGTTTCCACTAAACCCAGTCTCCCCTTTCCTTCACCACCAATAATACCCACCCTTCCCATGGCCATAAACCAATAAAAACCAAACCCCCAACCAACAAGTTGATTCTGATTCATAATGACCCTATAGGACAGAATAAAACTGCCCATAGGGCTTCCAAGGCTGTAATCTTTATGAACTTAGACTGCGGAGCAGCTGGTGGGTTCAAACCACCAACCTTTTGGTTAACAGCCAAGCACTTAACCACTGAGCCACAAGGGCTCCCTCCCACAGCCACAGTGGCTCTATATTCTTACCTTCTACCAACAATAGAATTGTTGTGATGCTGAATACTTGTATCCCTGCTGGACCTACAAATACTCCTTGTCCCTGATTGCCCTGGTCTCTCATCTGATATGTCACCATCTGTCCAGACCTTCCTGACATGACCGTCTTGCTCAAACTGTTTCCTCTCACCATCATTTGGACCTTGAGTTCAACCTGAGTGGTTGAACCATCTCTCAACACTAACAGATGGACCTGTCCTCCTTGCTCTCCTCATTCCCTATGATTCTGTGTCCTCTTTTCTGCCTTTTCCCACTGGTTTCTCATCTAACTCAAGCTGCGTCACAGCATACAACGTGTGTGTGTTTATGTGGGTATGTGTGTGATATTCCCTGCCAAGACAAATAACTGCCATAGATAGCTCTTAATCAAGATTGCTTTCTTGGTGCTGGTTCCTCGTGTACATTCTGGGGACCTTTGGTCCTGTCCTTCCAGTTCCTGTGAATAGCATGCATCCCACAAACTTTTTTTACCGCCTACTTCACGCCTTGCACTGTGTGATAAAAACAATAGCATATGCTCATCATAGCCGAGGAGACATCCAAAACAGATGCAAACTCAGAGTGTCAACTACTTAACAAGCAAACCATATGTGATTATTGAGGGAGGCATGATGCAATGGTTAAGATTATGGACTTTGGCATCCTTTGGCCTGGGTCGGAATGAAGTTGGGTCACTTGCTTGATCTGTGTCATTAAGCAAGCCACTTAAACTCTCAAAGCCATATTCTCCTCATTGGTAACTTGGGATAACAAGGACTTCTTGCTTGTAGGATTATGAGATAATCCTTGTAAAGATACATGCTCAATTAATGATAGCTGTCACTATCCCCCCTCTGGCCTCACTGTTGAAATAAACATATATGTCTCCCACCCTGGACAATCAGCTCTACAAGGAACTATATACTTCCTTCATTCCTGCTTACTAACGTGTAGCATCGTTCTTGGGATATGGTTATTGTTGTGTGCCATCAAGTCAATTCCAACTCATAGCAACCCTACAGTAGATGCACTAAAAACTGAAATGAAATTATGAATTGAATGTACATTATGGAAATCAATTGATTTACAAAGCTTTTTTGATAAAGTATGTCATTATAGTTTTAATAGGTTTTTGTTTGTTTCTATTTTGCCAAGATCAGCAAAGCATATTTCTACACCCTCTCCCTAAGCCCTACCCCCACCACCCCTTCCCCTGCGGAGGAGAGGCTTCCCTTTACCTGCCAAGCACTGCATCAGTGGGGACTCTTCAGAACCAAGGACTTTGGAACTGATCACGAAAGGAACGTCGGCGCTGAAGATCACCTTAGATTCTGGAGCCTTCTCAAATTTCCGCATCACTGAAAAGAAAGCAAATCTATGAAACCCCATTCTGAAGAGGAGAGGGCATTGCAGAGATGCCGGAAGAGTGTTAGGTCAAGAAGTCACTTCTCAGTGATATGCCACTTCACCCTCGCTAGGATGGCTATTTTATATACATATGTGTATATGCACACACACACATACACATACATACATATACATATATTATATTATATATATATATATATATATGCATTAAAAAAAACCCAACTCTGACTCACAGTGACTCTACAGGACAGAATAGAACTGTTTCACAGGGTTTCCAAGGAGTGGCTGGTAGATTTGAACTGCCGATCTTTTGGTTAGTAGCCAAGCTCTTAACCACTGTGCCAGCAGGGCTCCATATATACACATACATATACATATTAAAAATATATTTTTATGTTTTATATGTATATATAAAGACAGAAAATAAATATACATGCATATACATATACACATATATATATAAGAAACCAGAAAATAACAAGTATTAGGGAGGACGTAGAGAAATTAGAACATTTGTACATTGCTGGTGGGACTGTAAAAGAGTATCTCTGCTGTGGGCAACAGTTTGGTGGTTCCTTAAAAATTTAAACATAGAATTACCGCATGACCCAGCCAGTTCACTCCTAGGCACACCCCCAAAGAACTGAAAGCAGCGGCTCATACAGACACACATATAGTCCTACCCCTAAAAGAGCACATGGTCTAATGGGGTAGGAGCTAGAGACAAGGGCACATGGTCTAATGGGGTAGGAGCTAGAGATGAGAGCACATGGTCTAATGGGGTAGGGGCTAGAGATGAGAGCACATGGTCTAATGGGGTAGGGGCTAGAGATGAGGGCACATGGTCTAATGGGGTAGGGGCTAGAGATGAGAGCACATGGTCTAATGGGGTAGGGGCTAGAGATGAGGGCACATGGTCTAATGGGGTAGGGGCTAGAGATGAGGGCACATGGTCTAATGGGGTAGGGGCTAGAGATGAGGGCACATGGTCTAATGGGGTAGGAGCTAGAGATGAGGGCACATGGTCTAATGGGGTAGGGGCTGGAGATGAGGGCACATGGTCTAATGGGGTAGGGGCTAGAGATGAGGGCACATGGTCCAATGGGGTAGGGGCTAGAGATGAGGGCACATGGTCTAATGGGGTAGGGGCTAGAGATGAGGGCACATGGTCTAATGGGGTAGGGGCTAGAGATGAGAGCACATGGTCTAATGGGGTAGGGGCTAGAGATGAGGGCACATGGTCTAATGGGGTAGGGGCTAGAGATGAGGGCACATGGTCTAATGGGGTAGGGGCTAGAGATGAGGGCACATGGTCTAATGGGGTAGGGGCTAGAGATGAGGGCACATGGTCTAATGGGGTAGGGGCTAGAGATGAGGGCACATGGTCTAATGGGGTAGGGGCTAGAGATGAGGGCACATGGTCTAATGGGGTAGGGGCTAGAGATGAGGGCACATGGTCTAATGGGGTAGGGGCTAGAGATGAGGCTGGGTACTGTGATTTTACTTTATCCAAAGAGCAATGCAGAACAACTGAGGAATTTTAAGGGGCATTGCAGAGACAGAATTGCCTTTTAGAATAAGTCACTGGTGGCAGTGTAGAGGAGCGGTGGGAGGGGCAGGACGGAGCGGGAAGATGAGTTAGGGGGCTCTGGCAGCAATCCAGGTAGGTGACCACAGAGGCCCGGGCAAGGATAGTGGTGCGGGTGGGCAAGGCAGGGAACTCTCTTCAGGTAGATAGATACCTCCTTGGACAGTTATATAACTGACCTCAAAGCGCTTTGCTTGTTTCAGAGGACAGTAGCCTCAAAAATGAGACTATAATTGCATTCCTACAAAGTAAAGTCCTCTTAAAGGCAGCTGAGAATTCTGAGAAACAAGAGCATGTTGAGCTCCTATTAGGACCCAGATTCTTAACACGAATCCCCTGCATACTCAGAAAGGTAAACTGCAGCTTGGAGCTTTGCATGAGAAGCCAAAGGGAGACGCCGAGGACCAGCGTGGAGGGTACTCATCAGCCTGCCCCTCCGGGAAGCACCATCAAGGTTGCAGAGCGGGGCTGTTACTCAGAGATGCTGCTGGTGCTGCTGATAAAACTGCCTTTCTGCTCCAGATGAACACGGGGCAGAAGAAGCTACGAACTGCTTTACAAAGCGCATATTGTAATCCTCACTGCCGGGCCATTGACAAGCACTTAGGTAATAATCCCAAAATAGGGATTATCACTGGGGCCTCAGGCAAATAGCTTCTCCCGGGTGGACCCCCCTCCTTCATTATGAAGGATGACAAGGAGCTGCGTGTTAATCTCTTAAGGTGCCCTTGGCTGTAGGTCCTCTGTTATTTCTGCCGGAGAGGAGGGATATTGGAAATAATATTAAGACTTTCATCAGATTTGCAATTTATCCATGGGACACAAAAAAGAATCCTTGGAATGTGTTAGCTCTTTGCTGGAGATGGAAATGATTGTTCTGGCCAATGGAAGATGAATATTTCTCACGTGGATTTTCTCTGGGGTTTTATGTCATTAGGGGTGCCAACTTCCCCAGGGGACAGACAGGCTGCACATGGGAGTGTGTGTGTATGTGTGTGTAATAAGGAAAAAAAAAAAAAAAACCATTGCCGTCAAGTCGATTCTGACTAATAGCAACCCTGTAGCACAGAGTAGAACTGCCCCACAGAGTTTCCAGGGAGCACCTGGTAGATGCGAACCACCGACCTTTTGGTTAGCAGCTATAGAACTTAACCACTACACCACCAGGGTTTCCATAATAACGAAAGGGATGGACGAATCTAGATAGAAGCACAGTCTGATATAGTGGAAAGAACAAGGGTTTGGGAATCAGACACATATCAGGGCCATCACCAGGGTTGGTGTCACCTGTCGCTCATCACTTGTCTTCCCGCATCACCTGCCAGCCAGGGTACTGGTGGGCAGGCCATGGCACCCACCATTGGCTGGAGAGAGGGTTTCCACCTTGGCCAATGGGAGAGGGGAGGAGCTGAAGGGAGCCACAGAGGGCAGGGGCAGGAGGGACTGGGCCACTCCGTTGTGGGGGGAGGGGGAGTTAGGGGAGTTCACTGGCTGGCCCCAATCACAGAGGGGGTATTATGAATTATTGCACTGAGTGACACCAACCATAGAGACAACACTGATACCAGTAACCAGTTGCCACTGAGTCACTTCCAAATCATGGCCACCTCTAGCTGCTCAAATTCCAGTTATGCTATTTCCTAAGTGATAAGGGGTCCTGGTGAAGCAACGGTTAAGTGCTCAGCTGCTAACCGAAAGGTTGGCAATTCCAACCCACCCAGCAGCTGTGCAGGAGAAAGGCCTGGTGATCTGTTCCCATAAAGATTACCCAAAACCAAAAACCCAGTGCCCTAGAAAACCCTATAGAACACTTCTACTCTGTCGCATGGGGTTGCAACAAGTGGGAATCGACTTGAAGGCACCCAACAACAGCAACTATGTGACAAGTCACTGAAATGTCCTTTGTCTCAGTTTCATTAGCTAAAATGCTAGGGATATTAACATCTACCCCTAAGAACTCCTGCAAGGTTTGGGTGTGGTAACACAGAAAACGCCTGGCTCGGTGCTAGCACATAGTCAGCCCTCGGTGTGCTTGCCCCTCTCCTTCTGTGGAAGTGCTGAAGAAGTCAGCACAGGCAAGCTTGCTCTGGCTTGTCCGGTCAGCCACCAGCCTCACACAGATGATGGTGACTATGGGAAGGTGTATGAAGTCTTGAGTACTTAGGTCAGGAGAAAAGGACCTTGGTGATTGTCTCAGCCACCTCCTCCTTTACCAGATAAGGGAACAAGGTCTGGTTAACAGTAACTGCTGCTACTGGTCTTCTAATCATTCTTAGGAAATACTGATTACCCCTCACAGGCATGTCATTGCCAATGCACTCAATACCGTACAAGGTAGGCATTAACATCCCCATTTTACAGATGAGAGAACATCGAGGGTACGTGATGTGCCCAAGACCACACAGCACCATGCTCTTTTCCTTCCGCTCCGTGGACTTCCTATCACACCACGTGCTGTAGGACACTGGAGGGTTCACCCAGGACTTTCCCACCAGTAACCCATTGAAGAACCGTATTTGGCACAAGGCGGTCCCCCACGAATAGTTGTTGACTGCATAGAAGGCTGCTGGTGCTCGGGACATCTCAGGAGACAGTTAGGAGGCCACTTGGGGGCAGGGGCTAAGATTCAGAGAGGATAAGCACAGTGCCCTGGGTCACCCAGCAAGTCAGTTGTGGAACAAGGACTGGCACTCAAGTCTTTCCACAACAGCCTGTGGAGGCAGAAAGGTTGGCCAGCTCCATGGAGGCAAGCAGCCAGCAGAAAGGAATCCTGAGCAGATTATTATTTTTTTTAATTATCTCTAGTGCATGCTGAAGTATTCAGGGGTGAGGTTTCAAGGAACCTTACTTTCCACTGGTTAAAAAAGAAGAGAAGAAAGAGTGAAATATTAACACTCTGTGGGCCTAGGTGATGGGTATTTGACTGTTCATTATACTATGCCTTCAATTTTTATCTACATTAATTTTTTTTTTTCCAAAATAAAGCATTGGGGACAAATATATCTCGCCCATCTCTCTCTCTCTCTAAAGCCCTTCAACCCGTGCCGGCTCCCAGGTGCCTGTGGCCGGCTGGACTGCCAGTACATACTCAGACACTGAGACTCTGTGAGTGGGGCCTCTGTTTCCGACCCTGGCAGCCTCCGCCCCGCGGGGTCCACACAGAAGGCCTTCCCACTGCCCTTGTCTGTCTGGTTTGCCCGGTACTGTCCGTCCTGGTCACACTGCAGGCCCGCCTTGTTCCTCTGACAGTCGGTGACACCTGGAACCGAGACATTGACATAAATCAGCAGTGTGCCCTTGGGATTCCCTCCCCTCCGGACTCCTGGCCCCTTGCCTGTTTATCAGACATCGAAGCCACACGTGTGACCCAGACACTCTAGCTTAAAGCTCTTCAGTGTCCCCACAGTGGCCAAAGGACAGTGTCCAGGCTCCCTATTCTGGCCAAGAAGGCCCTGTGACCTGGCTCCCACCCATCCTAACCCCGTCCATCCGCCCTGTGCGCCAAACACAGTCGGCCACTTCCAGCACCCAGATACACCATCTGATGTATTACTCTGATGTCATTACTCCAGCGCAGGCTCCACTCCTCCTGGCCTGGTACCTGGTCCTCCCCTGCCCTCTCTGCCTTAACTCTCCACTGCTCTTCAGCTCTCAGCTCAATCCTCATTTCCCCTGGGAGGCCAAGTCCAGTCCACCTGCTCCACCCTCTCCCAGCAGCTGCACCTCTCCATCATAGCAGGGAGTGTGGTCGTCATTTACAATGATGTGTGTGATTGGTGGATGAATGCCTGCCCAAAGGGAGGGGAAGCCCCCTGAGGGTGGGCAGGGACCAGGCCTGGCTCTGCCCACCATTGCGTCAGTGTCTGACACACAGCAGGATCTCCAAAACATCAATGAATATTAGCTGAATACATGAACTGATATCTCTATTCCTGTGCTTAGCTATCTCCTCTGCCTGGAAGCCCCTTCTCCACCTGCCCCTGGCAAGTCCCCACTGAGACAAGCTCTCACAGCAGTTAACAAGTTACAAGATTGCGAACCACATCAAAGTTCATTTCCACATTCACATGCTTACTTTCTTATCAGACCCTAAGCAATGTGAAGACAAGGAATTTCTCTCTCCGTGCTTTGTATACCCAGGACTTGGCACAAAGTGGGTGCTTGCTACATTTTTGATGAATGCTATCAAAAGGGAGTACCCTGACTTGGTCCTCCAGGGCTGGGGACTAGGGAAAAGGTAACATTTCATGGCAGACCAGGGACTTGAGGACATCTCATTTTCTATATTTTAAGACTATTAGTTATGTGATCAATATTGACAGCTTTTTGTGTGGGATGGGGGGTTAACAAAAAGCTAATTTTTGAATAGAATGCTTTCCATGTCACATATGATATATATGAATGAATAAATCAATAAACAGACAAAAAAAGAGCTATTCAGTTAACCAAACCCACTGCCTGTCAAGTCAATTCTGACTCCCAGCGACACTAAAGGACAGAGTAGAACTGCCCCATAGGGTTTCTGAGGCTGTAATCTTTATGAAAGAAGATTGCCACATCTTTCTGCTGGTGGCATCGAACCCCTGATCTTTCAGTTAGTAGCCGAGCACCTTTACCACTGTGTCACCAGGGTTTCTTGATTAACAACAAAAACTCATTGCCATCAAGTCGATTCCAACTCGTAGAGACCCTATAGGACAGAGTAGAACTGCCCCATAGGGTTTCTAAGGAGAGGTTGGTGCATTTGAACTTTCAAACATTTGGTTAGCAGTGGTAGCTCTTAAGCACCGCACCACCAAGGCCCTCGTTAAAAATAGAACCTCAAAAATGATTCCAAATTGGACCTGCTAGGTTAGTAAATATAGGAGAAAAGTAAGGCAGGTGTTCACACCATCAAACGTCAGTACAAGGTATTTGTAAGCGAGAACTATCACAGAGACCTCAACTACATAGAGGAATTGGGATTCTGAAGAATATTCTAACACTGAACGGTAACCAAGGAAATACCATCATTGTTTGGCATCATTTAAAACTCGGCAGGCTTTCCAGCTCTGTGCTTCTCTTCGCTATAATTCCATCTGAGGACACAGACCAGATAACTCAAAGGGCAGAACTGTGGGGTTAATGAGTCATGGAGTTCTTGGATACAAATAGGCCCTTTAACAGACTCCAATTCTGACCCTGGAAAACCATTCACTGAAACCTACGCTATTGCCCAAGGAAGGGGCTGGGGAGAGTGGCAAGGAGGAACACAGTCTCCGCCAACGCATGGAAACGCAACAAAGCGTGACTCAAAAGTGGGGTGGGGACAGATATTTATTGTACACTTCGCAGGCACTTTAAACATGGATACAAGCTGTATAACTATTCTATGAGTAAGGTAGGAGCCCTGGTGGCACAATGGTTAAGCACTCAGCTGTTAAGGTCAACGGTTCAAATCCATCCAGCAGTTCCTCAGGAGAAAGACCTGGCAATTGGCTCCTGTAAAGACAACAGCCAAGAAAACCCTATGGGGCAGCTCTATTCTGTCGCATGGGGTTGCTATGAGTCAGAATCAACTCAACGATACCTAACAGCATCAACAACATGAGACGGGTATATTCGCCCCGTGTAACAGACAAAGAAGCAGACAAAGGAGGAAAGTGGTTGGCCTGGTAAGAGGAGAGAACAAGGATGGAGCCGGGCCTGGCTGGGGCTCAGTCTCAGCCTCTCGCTTTGCTTTCTGTGACTCCTCCAAAAACAAGAACCAGCACATTGCTCTCTCCTAAGAAAGACTGTCTCTCGCACCTGATGGCACTTGGAGCCGTTTCAAACCATAAGCTGTCCAGCTGTCAAGGACACTATGCTCCTGAGCAGAATTTCTTCTCCAGGAGGGAAGGCCTACTCCTGGCCTTTACAAAGTCCTCTTACATTTACTTGCTTGGAATCACAGCCCACTGTTCTCCTGACCAGGAGCCCTGGTGGTGCAGTGGTTAAGTGCTCAGCTGTTAACCAAAGGGTCAGCCGTTCGAACCCACAAACTGCCGCACGGGAGAAAAGACCTGGTGATCTGCTCCCTTAAAGATTACAGGCTAGAAAACCCTATGGGGTAGTCCTACTCTGTCACATGGGGTTGCTATGAGTCGGAATGGACTGGATGGCAATGGGTTTGAGTGCTCCTGACTAAGGAAACTTAGTATCCTTTGGTTAATTGGTTTTTAAATTCGAGAAATTATTCAGATCTTAACCAATGACGGTTTGCCTCATGTTGACACAATTTCAGGCTGACATGAAAAGATGTGAAACAAAGCATGCTATGGGAGCTTGCTAGGAAAAACCCAACAATACCCAGCTGATTATTAAATCAGGCCAAGTGAAGTCACGTGATATCCAGGAAGGCCGCAGGAACATACATACAGTCCTGACAAAGGCGTCAGCCCCGAAGAGGACTCTGTGTGGCACAGAGCACCGACTGCAGATGGAAAGTATCTTGCACTTCTCCATCTGATAAGGGCAGCTTACAAATAATCAGAAGTTTCAGAATCAGACAAAACCAAGTTCAAAGGCCAACTCTTCTGAGTGGCTTTGTCTAAATTACATTAAACCAAAAAAAAAAAAAAAAAAAACCCTTTGCCATCGAGTGGATTCTGACTCATAGTGACCCTACAGGGCAGAGTAGAACTGCCCCACTGGGTTTCCAAGGAGCGCTTTGAGGATTCAAACTGCTGACCTTTCGGTTAGCAGCTATAGCTCTTAATTAACCACTACACCACCAGGGTTTCCTAAATTACATTGCTTCTCTGTAAACGTAGGGATAATAACACTTACGACTCGATGGCACTGGGGGTTTTCAGGGAAGGAGTATTGGGATGACTGAATGGGACAACACAGGTATAATGCCTTCCAAGAGCCTAGCAGCAGATAGGCATTCAAATACCGTGGCCCCTTTGTTTATGATGCTGTGTATCCAGTGGTTCTCAACCGAAACCAAAACCAAACCTGTTGCCAACGAGTCAATTCCAATTCATGGTGAATCTTTGCCCTCAGGGGACATTTGGCCATCTCTAGCTATGTGTTGGAATCAACTTGAAGGCACAGGTTTTGTACAGGTAGACATTTCTGGTCGTCACAACTGTGGGGGGTGCTATTGGTATCTAGAAGGTAGAGGCCAGAGGTGCTGCTAAACTCCTACAATGTACCAGACAGCCCTCTACCCCCAACGAGGAACTATCTGACCCAAAATGTCAACAGTGCTGACTTCAGGAAACCCTTCGGTGTCCCCTTACATTGCAGTATTCCTCTTTCTCAACAGGATGCTGAAGAACTTACAGTGGGTCTGGCTGAAAGCTCCAGCAGACATGGTCGTTCTGCCCACAGGACATGGGAAACAGGCAGAGCTACCTGCTTGTTCTTGATAGAATCCAATGGAGCAGGGAACACATTGTTCTTCCTGAAAATAGCTTCCTTCTGGACATTTAACTAGAAAAAATACACAAAGAAATGACGTTAAAAAACAAGTCAGTTGCTTTACAGTTACAACGTCAGAAGACACAGGGTACGTGAAATTCTAAAATCAGTTCGAGAGTGCATTCATTCAACAAAAGTCTGTTGAGAAACTACTGTGTGTCAGGCTCTAAGAGCTGGGGATACAGCTGGGAAGAAGGCCAACAAGGTGCCTGCTCTCCAGGAGCTGACATACTAGTACGGAGAGGGCATCAGGCAAGAATTTCAGAAATGGGGGAAATGTAACAGGTGTGATGGAGAGTGAGGGGAGAGGAGGGCGTGTCAGGGAGGGAAGGCCCTCTGAGGAGGTGACCCTTGAGACTTGCGTGATAAGGAGTAAGCCAGGCAAAGATCTATTTAGAGTGACACTATAGGTTTTGGTTTATAGGACAGAGTAGAGCTACCCCATAGAGTTTCCAAGGACCAGCTGGTAGATTCAAACTGCCGACCTTTTGGTAACAGCCAAGCTCTTAACCACTGCGCCACCAGGGCTCTTGGGAAAGATCTAGGAAAAGAGAATTCCAGGCAGAGGGAACAGCAAATGCAAAATCCCTGAAGTAGGAATGAGCTTGGATTATTCAAGGACTGGAAAGAGAAAAGCCAGGGTAGCTAGAGCTTGGTAGCCCAGGGGAAGCCTGGCATGAGATGAAGCTGGAGAACAACCTGAAAGATAAGAGTCCATCCGTAGGTCTCCACGGGAACTCTTCCCAAAGTGAAGGGCATGGTATAATGCAGTGGAGGATTTGAGCTCTGGGATTGGGCAGATTTGGTAAAGTCCCACTCCCCACTCTACCTGTGCGACTGGACTTTTCTGAGGCTCCATTTTCTCCTCTGTAAAATGGGGGTAATACTACAACCTCATTAGAGTGTAGCAATAATGTACATAAAGGGCATATCTTGATGCCAATTTCCTGTACGTGCTCAACAAATGTTATTGAGGAAGCTGAGGAAGGCCTTCCTTGTCGCGAACCTAAATGGCTCACTCTGTTCAAACATGGCACCTTCCTATGTAGGGAATTTCAATAATTCAGCAACATCTCATTTGACTCCCATAACCTCTCTCCCTATCAGTCATTAATAACACTGCTCAGGCCAGGGACCAGGGTGGGCGAGTGATGACCTGGAGACTGGGAGCCTCCTCATATTTTGTGCTCTGGGGGCCTCACTTGCCTCCTCCTAGCTCGTCTCCACGGTATTCATTACTTCTCCCCCATTAGTCTGCCAATTCTCAGTGCTTCCTGACCTTCTGATTCTAACACTCTGACTCATAGTGACCCCATAGGACAGACTAGAACTGCCCCATAGAGTTTCCAAGGAGCGCCTGGCGGATTTGAACTGCTGGCCTCTTGCTTAGCAGCCGTAGCACCTAACCACTACTCCACCAGGGTTTCCTCTAACACTCCCAACCCCTCCTAATTCGCCTTCTCTGATATGATACAGGGAGGCCCTGGGTGGCGCAAATGCTTAACACATTCAGCTGCTAATTGAAAGGTTGGAGGTTCCGGGTTACCCACAAATGCCTCACAAGAAAGCCCTGGCGATCTGCTTCCGAACCATCAGCTACTGAAAGCCCTGGGGGGCTCGGCTCTGCTCTGGAGCACACGGGACGGTCGTGGGTCAGAGCCGGCTCGGTGTCAAGCGGCCTGGGAAACCAGAAACCAACCTTAAGGGATGTACAGCTCATAAAGCTTCTAATTTGGGTGTCTAAGGGGCTCTGTTTGAGGAAAGTGGGTGAAGCTGGCCACACTGATTCTGATGGCTCAGAAAAGGGTTAAGGGAAGGAGGCTATTTCTCTTTCTTTCCTGGTTCAGTGTTGTGTTCCCAAGAACTTGCCAAATAACTTCCAGAAGAAGTCAGTCGTTACCCAGTGAAGGTGGGAGCTAAAATCTTGCCTGCTCTTGGGAGTGCCTACTGTGTGCCTGGCACTCTGCTATGTACCCACTGTACATGAACACAACACTTCTATGAGTTAATATTTTATCCCCATTTCACAGAAGGGAAAGCTGAGCATCAGGACATTCATGCATGACTTCCTGGCATGCTTTTCTGCAAAGGGCAGTGGGGAAGTAAAATTATAGAATAGGCCAAGCACAGTGCTGGGAGTCTTAATGTGTTATCTCAATCCAATGAGAAAGGTATCATCCCCCTTCTCCCCGTTTTAACTTGAAGGAAACACAGGTTCAAGGTCAAGGTAACACAGGCTGTGAGGTGATAGAAGTGGGATTTGAAGCCCATTCCCTCCGAACCAAAATCCTTGCCCAACCCACCATTCCAAGCCACCTTCCCTTAGCAAAGAAGGAAGCACCAGTGTGTGGAGCGTCTGGGGATGGAGCCAAATTTGGTGTAGCAACTATTGTACTTGGCATTTCTGAGTAAATCAGAAACTCAAGCCACATCTTGGAAACTGAACAGTGTGTTTTCCGGTCTACCCCAAGCAATTAATATCCTCCCTCAGAGAGTGAGGTTTCGTTACTTCTATGAGTCAGCCTGTTGACAGTCGTCTCCAGCATTTCAACCCCAAAACTATGATCACATATTAAAGTAAGTGGTCTTGAAAGTCACTGCTAAAGGACAACCAAAACTTTTCAGCTGACCTGAGCTGCCCTGCCTCCAAAACCCAGGCTGCCCATGAAAAAGCAGAAATAAGAGAGCAGGGAGCCAGCTTTTGTGCAAACCCCATCAATGTCAGGCCCCTTCCTTGTGCTCAAGGAACGTGCATTCTCTTTCCACCCACCACTTCTCCTCGTCTCTGACGTCAAGAGTCTTTCCCCTCAAAAAAACACTTTCATAACTCAGAACGAGACCATGGCTCAGTTATCATCATCCTTCCCTCAGCTAGTGGATCCTCCCAAAGACAGCTGAGGCCACTGCAGTAGCCACGCGTTCACCCTTCAATAAAATCACTCCATCAAAATCATCGGAAAACCCTTTGGCCTCACTTTCCTCCTTTGTAAAATGGAACAATTTGGTCTAGATGAGTTGGAGCATTTCACAAAGCTTTAGGTTATGCTACCCTCCTGCCAACCCTCCCCCACATTCCCCCCAAACAGGGACAGGTAGGTTTCTTCTGAAGAAAAATATCAGTGAGTAAACATGTTCTTTCTCCTTTAGCTGCACTCCACCCCACACCTGGCCCTGTCACTTGCCAACTTAAAATTCTTTCATGGTCCCCCTCACCAGTCCAAGTTCCTTGCCCCAGGCCTCTATTAACTTATCTTCCCCCAATTAGACTGTGAGCTCCTTGAAAGTAGGGATTATGTATTTTTCTTTCTTGAGCATGTAACATGGTGTTTGGCACATCTTTTGAAACCTTGGATGGATAGATAGAAAGACAGATGGGGTGGTTGGGTAAATGAATAAATGGATGGATGGATGGATGGATGGATGGATGGATGGATGGATGGATGGATGGATGGATGGATGGATGGATGGATGATAAAAGGAAGGGGGGAAGGGAGGGAGGAAGGAAGGAAGGAAACAAGATATAATATATTACCTTGGGGAAAAAAAATCCACAGGGAACCAGCTCTGTTATAAGAAATTATAGTGAATAAGTGAATGGTAACATAGTCCAGAAGGGAAAATGGAAAATTCAGACAATTTCTATGGGATTCTACCAAATGGGCTAATCTACTAGGAAGGCTGCCAGAAGATAGCTTCAAGAGAAAGCCATATGGGTGGCCTAGAGACCGGAGAGTGAATGTAACTGATGCCACCCGAGCCACAAACAAAGCCCCCATTGCCCTGCAGTGTTCAGCTCCTTTACCATCAGGAGTCAAGTGGGACGGACATTCCCACTGTCCCCCTGGGTCAGCCCTCCACAGTGGCCATCCAGATGAGCCCCCCTGAGAGACTCAGCTACATCTCCACAGGACAATGCTCTGCTTTTCATCTCACAGCTGTGTTTCCGATGTGACTACATTTTAGAAGGAAAAAGAGCCAAGAAGCACAGATTCAAAAACCCAAGGGCATGGCTTCACCGAGGATCCCTTTATTGAAAAGGGAGATGCTTGATGTAGAGAGCAGAACAAAGAATTTGGAATTGGACAGACCTGAGTTTATATCTCAGCACTCCATCAACAACAAAGCCTTCCAGCCAGTGTCTGTTAGGTGCCTGGTGTGCTGGACACTGATTATCTCATGTTTTCCTCACAACCACCCCATGAAATAGGTAGTATTATTCCTGGTTTTTTTTTTCTTTTCTTTTTTTTGATCATGCCTAATGAGGATAAGTAACTTTCCCAAGATCCCACAACTAGAAAGTGTTGGAGCCAGAATTCAAACCCAGGTCCTCCTGGCTTCAAAGAGTAGTTCCTAACACTATTAACTGCAACCTTAGTTTCTTCTTGCATAATACATGATTAATACCTGAACATACCAGATATTTTTTTTGGTTGGGTATACCAGATATTATCATTGATACTAGGGGAAATCCAAGTCTTCAGTGATGACTTTTGGGAATTCCATTCTGGACCTTTCTAAACATTTGGAGTAAGTGAGTAGTATTGAATGGTGTGATTTGCATTCTCTGTGAGTCAATAAGGAACTGTAGGAATTGAAAAACAGAAAGTAGATTTATCTAGAGCAGGGGCTGGTGAACTACAGCCTGTGGGCCAAATTCAGCCTATCTTCTGTTTTGGTGAATACAATTTTATTGGAACACAGTCATGGGTTTCTCCCTAGAATGGCTGAGTTCAGTCACTCAGACAGAGAATCATAAAGCCTAAAACATTTGTCATGTGGTCTTTTACAGAAAAAGTGTCAGACTGCCTACATCAGCCCTACCTGAGGTGGCGATGAAAGCAGGTCCCTGACTCCCACTGCCCACCCGCTCCCCCGCACACACACCTACTGATGCAGTCTTTGGCAGTGAAGTAAGGACTTTTTGCACTAAGGGCTGAGAAGACTGCTGTAGGTGCTCTGAACACCTCCATCTCTTGATCCTATTTCACCCGTCCACTCCTGTCCCTGACACTTGTCCTCTTTGTTCGGACAGCTCTGGTGAGGTTGAAAGATCCTGTCTTCTGGTCCCACAGAGCCTGGGGTTACTGGCCCGCTGAAAATTGGTTAGGTGAACTTGAGTCCCTGTTACGAGTCAGCCCTGCTGTGGGCACTAGAGATGTGTCTTATCATTTAATCTGAGCCTTAAGCTCTATATGTAAATTGAGTAAAACTTCCAGCTGCCAAGAGCTGTTCTGAGAGTTAAATCAAGTATTTGTGAAGATGCATCATAGACTGCAAAGTCCTCTCTAAACATTACGGGGAAGCAGTTTTGTCTCTGTTGTCTGTGTTGACATTTAGCCGCATCTTAGGTCCAACTGAAGTTCAGAGCTGGACATGGATTTCAGAAAGGAAAGCCCATCCAGCTTTTGTGTTGTGACCAATTGTAAACAAGGAGAAGCAAATGACCGAGATGCATCTTCTCTTTCTTCAGCTCAAGAAAATGCCTCTCCATCTCACTCCACATGGGAGGAAGGCTCCTCAATAAGAGATCCTCTAAGCTTCTGTGACAGATAGACTAATCCATTGCCGTTGAGTCGATTCTGACTCACAGTGATCCTGTAGGACAGGGTAGAGCTGCCCCAGAAGCTTACCAAGGCTGTAATCTTTATGAAAGCTGACTGCCACATCTTCTCCCGCAGAGCAGCTGGTGGGTTCAAGGTACTGACCTTTCAGTTAGCAGCCGAGTGCTTAACCACTACACTACCAGGGGCATGGATAGACAGAATAGTGACTCCCTAAAGATGTTCGCATTCTAATCCCTGGAACCTGTGACTATGTTAGGTTACATGACAAAAAAGAATTAAGGTTGCAGATGGAAATAAGGCTGCTAATCAGCTGATTTTAAATAGAGAGATTAGCCTGGATTATCCAGTGTATCCATTGTAATCACAAAGGTCCTCAAAAGTGGAAAAATGAGGCAGAAAAGAGAGGCAGAGGGAGGTATGACTACAGAAGAACAGTCAAAGAGAAGAATTCTTGCTGGCATTCAAGATGGAAAAGGGGCCACAAGCCAAGGAATGTGGGCAGCCTCTAAAAACTGAAAATGGCAAGGAAATAAATTCTCCCTAAATCTTCCAGAAGGGAACGCAGCCCTACCAACACCTTGATTTGACCCCAATGAGACATGAGTCAGACGTCTGACCTACAGAACTGTAAGAGAATATGTTTGCATTGTTTTAAGCCACTAAATTGGTGGTAATTTATTACAGCATCGGTAGGGAAATAATACAGCTTCCATTCAAGAGATTTATCGTTTCATCCCAGTGAAAATGAACTCTGAAGCTACTCATGTGTAAGGTCAAAAACAACCATAGGGAACCTCCACTAGGAATCACTTCTCCAGAGTCATAAATCCACGGCTGAAAAGCAGCCATTAAGGGGTTACGGTGAGTAACATATTGCTGTAAACAGATGAGAAATGCCCATGAGAACACAGGGTGGACCTCAGACTTTGGCACAAGGACAATGCATCACAGGCCACAGGGTCCAAGCTTGTCAAGAGCTAACAGAAAGGATGGCTTCCAACATCGGGGCTCTTCTTCTGTCCTGCCATCTGTCCCATACTTTCACCTTCTACCTGATGAGTGACGACTACGTTCACACAGACTGGATCATTGAAAAGCTTTCATTGAATAAATAAATGGATGATTCTCAAATAAATGAATGATTCTGTTGAGTCCAAGTGGCTCAATAACTGTAGTCCAGGAAGTAGGTGTTAGTCTGGAAGCTCTGCTGCAACCTCTCCACCATGGGTGACCCTGCTGGTATTTGAAATGCCAGTGGCATAGCTTCCAGCATCGCAGCAACATGCAAACCACCACAGCGCCACAAACTAATAGGTGGATGATGGTTTCAGTAGAGCTTCCAGACTAAGATAGATGAAGACAAGAGGCCTGGAGATCTACTTCCAAAAATTAGCCATTGAAAACCCTGTAGATGACAACAGAATATTGTCCAATACAGTGCTAGAAGATGAGCCCCCTAGGTTTCGAGGCACTGAAATACACAGTGGCCACAACAATGCACTTAAACATGCCAATGATCATGAAGATGGCATAGGACCAGGCAATGTTTTGTTCTGTTACATATAAGGTCGCCATGAGTCAGAAGGCAGAGCCAGCTTGATGGCAACAAACAACAATAACAACAACAGGAAGTGAAAGTGGACCTACCGCATCCCAGTGAATCCTGACTGGTTTTGCTGGTGGCTGAGGCTCTGGAGAATCCTTCCAAGCACCCAAACCGTGCCCTGGGAGAGGTGCCAAAGCGGTCCCCTTGGAGGAAACGAATGGAGGTGTCTGCTGGGAATGTCTTAGAATCCAGATGAAGCTGGAACTCGCCACTTCGGATCAGATCTGCAAAGCGCCCAACGAGATCCTTGCCCACTAAGGCCACCTCTGTAAGACACAGGATGAGGCAGGAGGGTCACCTCGTTGTTCTCTGTGAGACCCAGAGAGGATCAAAGGGGCAGAGCCACCCAGAATCCATGCTGAAGGCAGACTTAGGCAACATCTGGGACAAGCATCTGGTGTCCCATTCTACAAAGGGAGAAACTGAGGCCCAGAGAAGAGGATTGGCTGGCTCAAGGTCACACAGGAGAGAGAAGCACAACTAAGATGCAAACCTAGGTCCCCCCGCTCAAGTCATTTCTTGTGGCCTCACATGACCCACATTGGTATAGGATACCATGCCTTCAGTCACTATTGAATAAAGGTGCATTATTTAGATACAGAAGCCTTGGTGGCACAGTGGTTAAGAGCTCATCTGCTACCCAAGAGGACAACAGTTTGAATCCACCAGCCACTCCTTGGAAACCCTATTTAGCAGTTCTACTCTGTCCTTGCTATGAGTCAAAACCAACTCCACGGCAATGGGTTTGGTTTTGGTATCCAGGTGCACATGTGTCCCAACCTTTGGTGAGCCATGTCTCTAAGTCCTAAGTTCCCCATCTGCAACACGGGCCTGGGGATGCCTCTCTTGCAGACATTGAGCATCATAAGAGATAGAGTAGGTGAAGGTGCTACTCAAAGGGAGGTCAGGGGCTCCAGGAGGCAATGTGGCGTTCCACCTCAGTGTTTAACTCAGCAATGAGAACACCTCCAGCTGTCGAGCTACACACCTTTCCTAGGAAGGAAGTACATGAGCACCGCATCAGAAACTGGGGACGATCCCCACACACAGCAAACATCCATGCTACCACAGACTGCCAAGAGCCAGCCTGTGGCCTCAAACCACAGTCATCACTGCACAATTGAAGCCAGGAAGAAACTTCTACTACTGAAGTTTCCAACATACCCCAGTCATCCAGGTTCTCTGTGGAGGAAGATGGAAGGGGATCCCTAATTCTTAACGCTGGGAAGGGGGTAACTCTTCACAGACTAGAGCTGGGCAATGACAGAGAGGTAGTCAGTCTCCTGGGTTATACTCTGGCAACATTTCTCAAAAATTCCCCCTCAGAGAAAGAGGGAAGGCTTCAACCAGTCTTGGCCATGGGGAAGTTGGTCATCAGATGATAGAAAGTAGAGTTGACCCCCACCCCTGCCAGAAAGCTCAGAGCTAAATACAGTGCAAGCTCATGTTATTTATCCCCAAATCCACTCTGCCCCTTCTTCGTAGCTCTTCCTACCCTTGACCCATCTGTACCATAATTTCCCTGTTTTAAATAGCGTAAATGTTCTGAGATGTTTACGGTTAGAAGTTGGTGGGACATAAATTATAAACCAGTGTGGCCTCACCCACCTCACACTATTCTCTCCTACGTGACACTCTGTGTGCCCAGAAAATCAAGAGAAGAACTAAAAAGTGTCAGCAAAAGCATCATCAGGCTCTTTGTTGCAGATAACATGATTTCTCTCTATTAAGCTATTGACAAGAGCCTATTAACCTTTATATAAGTTTTAGGACTTTGCTCCTTTCATGTGCTGCGACAATAACTCTCTCACTGGATCCCCATAGGAAGGCTCAAGGGGCTTCATTACCTCCATTTGAGGAGATGAGGAAAGTGGGGCTCAGAGGGGTTGTATAACTTCTTCAAGGCAGCAGAGCAGGAAAACATACCAATGTCACGCAAGTCAGGAAGGGAGGCCGCTGGGATGTCCTCAAGCCGAGATGTCCACGTCACATTCACTCCTAAACGCTCTGTGGTCAGACACTCAATCTGCACCGTGGAGTCATCGCAGACAGGAATGGAAACTGGGATCCCAAAAGTCTTCACCTACAGCAAGACAAAGGTTTTCAGTTCAAGAGCACAGAGTAGGAAGCCAGCTTTGGTAGAGCCCACACCAGGTGTTAGAACTTGACTTGTGTTACTTTGTCTAATTTTCTTGTCAACCCTACATCAGGAGATGAGGCATTTTTAATGCTTTTTTCCCCATCTGTAAAAAACAAGGCTCAGGGAAGTCAAACAACTTGCCCTAGTCACACAGCTTATAAAGGTACAAGTGGAGTAAGGGCCTAGCTCCATGAATTGAAAGCTCAAACATCCCTAATTAACGTCACCATATGTCATTGGTGAGACAGCTGCAGGTGACTCTGCTAACGTGCTCACAATACACATTTCCAGTGGGACACAAACCCTCCTGTCCCAAAACTCCTGTGGCCTCCACCAGCTCTTCCATTTTGGCTACACATCCTGCTCTTTCCTCCCAGCCTGAGCATAGCTGCTGTCATCTGCACTGAATGTCTGTGAATGGATGGACTGCAAGCTCCTGAAGGGCACAGTGGGTGTCGGACATTTGTGAAGCCCAGTGAGCCCAAAGCAGTGCCTGGTACAGGCCCAGGCTTCAAGAGCACTTCACATTGTTCTCTTCACACCATTCTCTTTCAAAGATCACCATCCCATATACTAAGCCACAGACCTCTGAGGAGAAGTTTGTTTATATAAGCCTGGATGTCTAGAGGAAGAGTGAAAGCTCTGGACTGTTGAGGGGAAGATTCTGTGAGGGGAAGGGACCAAGCCACAAGCAAGGGTCGATTTGGCACAAGAGACTTCAGCCAACTTCTTGGAGGTCAGGACAGGGGCCTCTGAAGTCATCCACCTCAGAAAACAGATCCTGGGGTCAGGATGTCATTCAACACACTACAGACGCTCACCAAGCCCACACTCGACTTGCCACACTTGGCTCTCAGCCCCAGGAAAAGGTCAGTCGTCGGAGGTGGTATTTATATAGTTGTTAGTGAGAACCTGGTATGTGTCAGGCACTTTGTATTATTAGATGGCAATATGGCATAATTTTTTAATATTTTCCACTAGTCAGGTCCTGTGTGAAGTGCTTTAAATATATTAGCTAATTTAATCTCCAAAACAAAGCTATGGAGTCAGTACTACCAATATCCTGTATTACAGATGGGGGATTACCTCAGAGAGGCTGAGGAGCTTTGCCCAAGATCACACAGCCAATAAAGGTGGAGCCACTGACTCCAGAGCCTATGATTTACCCACTCAGCAGAATATGAAGGGCAAAGGCTTTGGACCTACACAGCCTCTCATTTAACCCAAGTCCTCAACGTTGGTGTTGCTATCCCCATTTCAGAGATGATTAATGCGAGGCTCGGTGAGATTGGTAAAGGCCCTGGTCACACTGGTAGGAAGTGGTGGAGCCAGGGTTTGAACCCAGGTCCATCTGACTCGAAAGTCTGTGTGTCTCCTACTTCCAAAGAACAAGACCTGCCCCTGGTCTTAAAAGCTCTCTGTCGCACAGTCACACCCTGACACCTGGAAGCTCCCCACGTTAGGGTCCTGTCCAGGCTTCCCCTTGACCTCATCTCAATCTTCAGCGTGGTCCTTAGCTTTAAGATCCCCAGTATTCTGGAACATTCCCCTCCTCACTGTGTAGGGTTTAATTCCTCTATCACAGTGAGTGGCAGCCCCAGGCATTCACCCCAGGTCAAAAACGTTAGTTACCTTGAGCCCTCCCTTTCCCTCGGGACACATTAATGACTGCCCAATCTTGTGGGCTCTGACTTCCCATTGTCCTGAATCCTTCAGCTTCTCACATTCTGCACTACCGCCACTGAACCCAAGCCACTCTCACTTCAGCCGAGACCACTTCAAGGATCCAGGCTTTCATCCTTGGTCCCCTAAAAGTCCATTTTCCACACAGAAGCCAGAATGAACTTTAAAATCTCCATCACATCATGCCACTCTCTCCAACAAGGCAACAGGCGTGCCCTTCCCCCACTGTCCCTCTTCACTGCACCCCACCCCCACAGCGTCCTAGATTTTATGGATCCACCTAGCATGTTCCCATTGAAGGAGCCCTGACCTTCTTATTTCTTCTGCAGGGATCTCTTTTCCCCAGATATCCATGACGTCCTCACCTCACCTCACACAGGCCCCTCAAATGCCACCCCCTCAGCCAGGCCTTTACTGACGGAGGGAGGGCAGTGCTGCGCAGTGATCACAACCTGTTCTCAGGCCAGTCCCTGTCTCTACCATTTCCTAGTTGGGGACTCTGGGCCAGTTACTTCAATTCTCAACTCTTCATCCTCCTCATTTACAAAATGGCAGTAATAATTGGGTTCCTATGAGGACTGTATCAGCTAATCTCTGCAAGGGGAGACTCAGTGCCTGGCATGTAACATTTGCTCAGGCCACAGCTGGCATCGTTATAGAGAAGGAAAGGCGGAGGATGGGGTGGGCGAGAATTTCACCTCCGTTACTAAGTATTGAGCCTTGGCCAAATGGCTTTCCCACTTGGGGCCTCAGTTTCCCTGTTGGTAAAAAAAAAAAAAAAAGGGTTCGGACCATAGATCCATTTAAGCCATGAGGTTCTCTGGCACTGTGGTGCTGACCTCCACCCACACCCTCATGCGGGGAAGGCAGGGGCACACCTGGATCTGACAGAAGCCTCGGGCCATCAGCTCGTCCAACACAAAGACCTGAAAGGCCTGCAGCAGGCCGGCGTAGTCAGCACTGCACATCTTGCCCGGCGGGAGCAGGAGCTGGAAATGTGCTCCGATCTGGACAGTCTGCCACGGCTGGAGCCCTGCAGGCAAGTACCAGAGGTCAGCAGGCAGAGGCTGAGGCCAGTGGGGATCTTTTCTTTTCTTTGTTTGATTTTTCTGCTGCACATATATCCCGTCCTCATTTCTCTGTATCGCTACCGTTGTGCGCTGTCTCCCTCAGAGTCTGAATACTTCCTAGCATGACAGCTGGCCTCTGAAATTAGTGTGCTCACACCAAACTCAGCCCTGCCTCGGCCTCTAAACCGGGGGTGCCTTGCATTTTGGGGGGACCCGAGCAACACCTTGCTTGGAAAATCTTCCAAAAGCATTTCTCCTCAGAGAAAACATACACACAAAAGGTTGCACACAAACAGGACCACTACACACGGTTTTGCAGGTTAGGAGTAGACACCATAGTCTATGTGAATGGCATCCCCTGCGGTTGTCCAGTGCACAACCTGCACAACCACACACAGTAGCCCTGTATTCAATTATGGGAGCTCAACAGCCACGCCTCCTTTCCCCAAATTCCCTTGCTGCAGATCCAGTTGTGGCCCTTCTGGTCTTGATTGCAACTTAGGCCGCCCGGGCATAGCTAAGTGTACAGGCCATCTGTATGTCCAAATCATATTTGAACTTTTTTCTAGGTTGGGGTCCTCTTATCCAAGAAAGCTTTGCAACAAATCCTGTCCTTTGACACTCTGCCAGCCAGCCAGAGCCCTGTGACAGCCCCAAAATCTAGGTCTCTTTCCCAGTTGCCCTTCCCACTGCAGTGGTGAGCCCAGTGCTAGGCCCCAGCTGTCCAGCCTGCCCTGTTTGGTTGAGTGCCCACAGCCATGCTTTGCCAGGGCAGATGCGGCTGGGGCAGACACGGCCAGGGAAGACAGGGCCGGGGCAGACAGGGCCGGGGCAGACACGACTGGGGAAGATAGTGCCAGGGCAGATACGGCCGGAGCAGACAGAGCCAGGGCAGACAGGGCCTGGGCAGACATGGCTGGGGCAGACACGGCCGGGGCAGGGTCGCTGTGAGCACAGGAGAAAGCAACTCTGCAGCAAGCACTTTAAGCAGGGTGATACTGAAACAGGGAACAGGCGACAGCGGCCAGAACCAAGCCTGTGCCTGGAATGGAGCCTGGGGCCCCTGCTCTACTAGACACTGACCACGGAGGTCCAGATGGACACGGGAGAGAAACTGCTGTGTGTCACAGGGCCACCCTCAGAGGCCAGACAAACAGCTCTGAGCAGGTCAACACTGCAGTAGCCAGTATGACTCTCGGAGCTACTACCTGCTGAATGGTCATCCTGAGTCTAAGGCACCCCAGGACAGCTCAGAATTCTCCCAAGGAGCAGGTGGCTCCAGAGAAGCCACAAGGGAAGCCTCACCCCAGGGGCCTGTGGAACACATCTGCTCCTTCTAGAAGATGTGCCACCAGGCTCTCTCTCTGCTCTTCGTGCACATGGCTTACTGTGCAAATGCTACGTTTGGCTCGGATAAACGGTCCCCGGCCCTCTGGCCTGAGAGAGCTGGAGGCGGGGAAGCCAGCTCCAAGGCCGCTTACTCTGGCAGGCTCGGGGCTGGGGTGGCTCTGCCTCCCAGCTTCGGTTCTCCACACGGCACACCAGGGGCCTCTGTGGGAAGGCACTCCAGTAGCCCTGGCGGCACCTCAGCAGGCACAGCTGGACAGTGGCGGCTCCCTGGCCCGAGACCTCTTCACACAGGACAGCTCCACCAACAACACTCTCCATGCTGAACGGGAGTGGGCACTGTGGGCCTGGGAGAAGGAAAGAGGGGCAGCTGTGGCGTCTGCCTGGCACTTGAGAGGGCTGAGGGCTCCCTCCCTGCCGCTTCCCCTCTCTGAGGCCCACCTCTCAGCTCCCTGCACCCCTGCTCCTGTTTGCTCTTCAGGCTCTGGCCTGGCCTCCTGTGCACCCTCTGGCCTCCCCTGACACAGCCCGTCCTCTCACTTTCAACAGATGGCAGCTTGGGTAGAGGCCCAGATATGCAGGCCCTACAGCCCAGCGAGCCCCTCAGGGAGGCGGGTCCCCGACTTACTTTCACAGGCGGGCTGGTTCCCGGCCACACGTGTCCCAGGCACCTCCTCTCCACTGCCCAGGACACACCAGCAGCTGTCCCTGGCTGGGTCACACTGCACTGGGGAGAAGTGCCCATCTCCTGTCCCACAGGCCGGGATGTAGCCTGTGCCAGCTCTCCTCGAGAGGACTCTGCTCCTGAGCGCCTCGCAGAGGCTTGGGCCTGAGCACAGGACAGGCCAGACGGGTAGCTAAGGGCACCCACCTCTGTGTAGGCTTCCTTCGCCCACACAGTTGTCCCAGCCCCTGCCGCCACGCACTGCCACAATGCCACCCACCTCCATAGCCTCCATCCACCTCCATCCACGACCACCGGCCTGCAGGGCCCTCCAGGGGTCTGGGGCTGCCCCCCGCACCTAGATGTTGGATTGCTAGTCTCCGTACCCTCCCCCTTACCCATCCTCACGGAGCTTAGAGTCCTAAAGGCAACGTTAACAAGAAAGTGGGCAATTAGAGCTCAGGATGACAAGGAGCCCTGGTGGTGCAGTGATTATAGTACTTGGTTGCTAACTGAAAGGTGAGAGGTTGGCAGTTCAAACCCACCAGCTGCTCTGAGGGAGAAAGATGTGGCAGTCTGCTTCTATAAAGATTACAGCTTTGGAAACCCTACCAGGGATCTCTACTCTGTCTTCTAGGGTCACTATGAATCGGAATTGACTGGGCTTGGCTTTTGTTGAGTTTTGGTGATGAGGGCAACTGGAGAAGATGCTCAGGGTGCTTTAGGAGCCATGGAAAGTGCTGACTGCAGCTACAGGGAGAGAGGCCAGCAGAGGGTTTCTGGGGGACCAAGTTTGGTCTGAGTAAGGGTCAGCCTGGTGAGGGAAGGGAAAGGGGGCATTACAGACAGCAGACCAGGACCGCAAAGGCTCAGGGGGAAGACGGTCCGCATGCAAAATATCCTGGCTAGTTTATGACAGGAGCCCTGGTGGCACAGTGGTTAAGCACTCAGCTGCTAACCAAAAGGTCAGCAGTTTGAGCCCACCAGCTGCTCCATGGAAGAAAGATGTGGCAGTCTGCTTCCTTAAAGATGACGGCCTTGGAAACCCTATGGGACAGTTCTACTCTGTCCTCTAGGGTCACTATGAGTTGGAATCGACTCGATGGCAACAGGTACAGAGTTATGACAGGAGGACTCTGAATGTGAGGGACAGAGATGAAAAGACCTAGAGATACCCAGGCGTCAGGTGTGCAGTGCCCAGAGCCATGCCAAGGGCTTGAACTTGACCCTAATGAGAAGTGAGCAGCAATGTTTTTTTTGCAGAAAAGGGACCTCAGCACATTTGCATTTTCTGCACCTCCTTGGCTGCTCATGGAAAAGAAACTGCAGGGACCAGGCTGGAAGCAGAGGGGCTAGGTGGGAGCCTGCTGTGCCTTGGGTGCTGTGTAGCCCTGGAAAGCACCACTGCCCACTTCAATGGGGACCACTGCTGGGCTGCACTTTATGGTGACAGAGCTCAGCCCCACCCTCTGCCTCACTGGCTTCTCCTGAGAGCCTATGGAGGCGGGGGAGGGGTGGATATCACCCATATTTTATAGGTGAGAAAACAGGGGCTGGCCAAGTTGCAGGCCAGGTTCTGAGCAGAGCTGGGACATGCAGCCTGCTCGAGGACTCCATGCCCAGTGCTCACTGGAGAGGGGCGGGGGGTGGAGGGGAGCTTGGTGACTCACATTGGGCACTGCTGTCTGTGCCCTGTAGCTTCCTGTCTCCTGATGCTGGGTCCACACACCAGGTGCTGGCCTCTGACACCTGCAGCCGGGCATACTCTCCTGTCTGAGGCAAAACCAAGGTCAAGTCACCACAGGCCAGATTCTCATGAGGCTGGAAGGCAGGGTTGGACAGGTGTCAAGAATGTCCCCTTCAAAAAAACTAGTGGTGGCTTCTCCAAATGGGGAGTGAAAAGGGCCATGGAATGACTGATACGTTGGGGGGGGGTCAGGGTGGGTTGTTCTGTTCGGGCCCCTTTACCTACGTTGTTTGAATTGATGGTTACAACAGTAAGCAGGGCTACAGTTGCCCCACTTTGGGATGGAGGAAGCCGAAGCCCGCCCGGAGAGGGAAAGTGACGGAGCCATATCCTACAGCTGGATGAGCGGCCAGGCCAGGCCCAAACCTGTCTGCACCCAAGCCACCGCTCTCTCTAAACTGGCCCCACCAATTCCCCAAAGACTTTTCCACAAGCAGCCCTAGGAGACCAAGCATCTGTCACAGGGGATACAGACAACCGCCCAAAAGACACCTGCCCCAACCCTGCCATGAGGGGAAACCAAGACCTGGTACCTGCTTCCTGGATGAACCTTGAAAACATGAAGCTGAGTGAAATAAGGAAGTCACAAAAGGACAAATATTGTATGATTCCACCTTTATGAAACAGGCAATGTGTAGAGACCAACGTTCATTGGTGGTTACCAAAGGTGGGGCCCATTGTCATCAAGTTGATTCCGACTCATAGCGACCCGATAGGACAGAGTAGAACTGCCCCATAGAGTTCCCAAGGAGCACCTGGTAGATTTTGGTCAGCAGCCACAACTCTTAACCTCCAGGTCACCAGGGTTTCCGCAGAGGTGGGAGGGAGGGGAAATGGGAGTCTCCGTTCAGGGGGCCCTGAGTTTTTGCTAAGGGCGGTGGGATGACTTGAAAATGGGAAGTGGCAAGGGTTGTACAACACGATGGACATAACCAATGCCCCCGAATTGTTTATGGAAAAATGCTGAACTGGCAAACATTTTGTTATATATATTTTTACCACAATAAAACAATTTTAAGAAAAGGCACCTGCCAAACCCAGTCCTGTCCAGGGCCCCACAGAGCAGGACCCCATCAGTGTCAGCCCCTCTCCTGGCCCGGGCTGGACCAGCTAGGAATGCTGCCCAAGTCACTGCCAGGACTAGCTCAATCCTTGTGCGTGCTCCTCCTAGCAGCGCCTTTGGGGTAGGAAAGGTCCTTCCTCCTAAGCCTGCAACAGAAAACCATCTCCCCTGCAGGCATGCAGCCGTCCGCCCAACTGATTGGTTACTGCTGAGTGTTTCCTTTAAGAAGTGTTTGCCGCTTGTTCATTTGGTAACAAACAATGGCAATAAGGATAGCATCCACATTTACAGACAACACAACCATAAGGCTCTCCCGCCATGCAAGCATGTCCCCTCATTGCATCATTCAACCCACACAGCACCCCTGGGAGTAGGGACCCTACTGTCCCCATTTCCCACAGAGAGGTCCCCAGAGAGCAGTGATGTACCTCTGGCTATACAGCTGGAAAGCTACAGGGGCAAGATTCAAACCCAGGGAGAGATCTGAGGACGTTTTATGGGACAAAATCTTAAAACCGAGAAAACTGAAGCTATCAACTTTTCTTGGAGTCTTGGGCCCAAGACATAGCAGTTAGGGCAGTGGAAGTCTTGGGTGTTGTTCCCTGGCACCCATTAAGGAATAACTAACTCCCCTCACACCAGCCCATGGCAACCGCTAATCAACTTTGTATATGTTTGACTGTTCTAGATATTTCACACAAGTAGGATCACACAACAATGTCCTTTTGGGTCTGACTTCTTCCACTGAACATGATGTTTTCAAGGTTCACCCAAATCATAGCACACAACAGAACTTCATTTCTTTTTATGGCTGAATAATAGATTCCATCTGATTTTCACAAAGCCCCGGGCACTGAGCAGAGCAGGTAGTGGCGTTCCTATCTCTCTATTTTAGGGAGAAGAAACTGCTGCACACACACTCCTATTACTTGACAAGTAAGTGGTTAAGATTCTGGGCACAAACCCTCTTTGAGAGCTTTTATATCAGTGACTCCCCTTAATTATTACAATCATTCAGGGAGCTGGGGAGGCGGGTATTATGATGTCTTCCATTTACACTGAGAAACTGAGACACAATAAACTGAGAGATTTGACCAAGTTGGCACAAGGAAAAACATGGTATCAACTGTGTATGTGCAGATTATTTTTCCCACAGAGATTTTAGGAAAGATTCCTCTTTGGAGTCTCAAAACAATCCCATCACTAGATTGGAAAAAAAAGTGGCCCTGATCTTATGATTAAAAAAATTGGAGCACAGAGAAGGCAAGTTAGTTGCCCGTGGTCACACAGCCAGTGTCTACCACAGCCAGGACAAAATCCAGGCCTAGAATTCTGTGTGAGTTTTTAAACTAAGCCAGTTTTATTGAAAACTAGACAAACCATCTCCAACCAGTGGGGGAAAGTTCTGACTTCTCTCTTCTTGTCCTTTCTGGGCCTTCAGAGACTTACCTGCAGGCAGGTTGGGATGAAGAGGTCTTTTGGAGATGGGTTTCCTTGAGATGCAGCCTGTTTCCAACTAGAAATTAGCCCACTGGCTCGAGATTGCTCACAGGTCGTGGGGCCTATGGAAGAAAGGGAGGCACCCTTACCTGACAGGCGAGGGCGCAGAGGGAATGCCAGCACCCAGGCTGAGCCCGAGGCTCAGTGTGTCTGGGTGAGGACAGTGCCTTTCACAGAGAGCCGAGGCTTAAGGAGAAGAGGCTGAGGCTTAAGGACAAAGACATAGGTGGGACGCGCCAGCGTTGAGGTATCAACTGGGCGGTTGATGACACAGGGCCCAGCCTCAGGAGACAGGCCAGAGCTGGGCACACAGCTGTGAGAAGGTTATTGAAGCTGCAGCAGCGGGAGTGGACAAAATCTCCCATGGAGCAGGAGACAGGGAGGTGTCTGGGTTCGCCCCCCACCCCCAGCTGCTTTTCCCCACCTATGAAACTGGGAGCACAATTAGGAAGCGCCACAATCAGTGGGAGTCTTCCAGGCCTGGGGACTTGGGACAACGTGGTCTGGCTGCAGCCGGGGCTGGTCTGAAGGGCTGGGCCACAGGGCAGCTCACGTTAGGTGGTTAGGTAGTTAGGTGGCAACAGCAGCTCAACCAGCCTAGAGCAGGCAGGAGGGTTCTGGGGGGTCCACTTACATTGGGGGGTCTGTGGGGAGCGGGCGGCCAGCGAGGCAGGGATGTACATTCCCTTTCCGTCCACACACCAGCAGTGTCCTAGAGGAGACACAACTTCAGGAAGCACGTTGGTGACTCACTCCTGGGGTGTCACAAATGACTTTCCTTCCTCCCCTCAGAGCAGGGCCAGCAGGGGCACCCCCACCCCCTGCCAGACACTGTCCACAGTCGCAGGTAAAAGTGCTCGGATGCCCCACTTCTGGCTGGTAGAAGGACACTGTTCAGATGAAGCAAGTGATGGCCTTGGCCTTTGCCACCAGGCACCAGAGTCATGCTCTCTTGCCTCCCCATGGGAGATCTTGGCTCTGAATAAAAAGGAGGGAGAATGACACAGCCTCCCTGGGGCACCCAGCCCACCCTTACCGGTCCTGGCGTAGCACTGCATGGGCGCCCAGCTCCCGAATGCATCACACTGTGGCACGTAGGGGCCATTGCTCAGGAGGGCAGCCGCTCCTACCGAGTCACCCAGGGGAGAGCCTCGTTTCTGATAGAAGGTAAACGCTGGAGCAGGGGAGAGGAGAGCAGAGATGTGAGCACCAGCCTGGACTCATCTGAGCTCCAGGGACAGTCGAGAATGCCCCAGGTACAACACAGGAGGGCTTCTGAGTTCTTAGACAAACACGTCCACCCAAAATGTTAGAGGCTCCTTAAGAGTGGGCCATCCCAGGGCGGGTGCTTAACAGATTTTCCCTTTAAAACAAACATTTAGGCTGAAGATTGAAGGAATCTCTATAGGCTTCTTCCATATCCAACAAAGTGGCTTCAGGTACTTGCAGGAATAGTATAATTGCTACGTACAGTCGAGTCGACTCTGACGCATAGCAACCAATGTGTCAGAGTAGAACTGCCCCATAGGGTTTTATTCTCTGTAACCATTACTGGAGCAGATCGCCAGGTCTTTTTCCCATGGAGCCACTGTGTGGGTTCAAATCTCCAACCTTTCAGTTAGCCACTGAACTCATAACCATTTACACTACTGGGGCTCCTTATAGACTCAGGGACAGATTACCCAGTAAGCAAGGTATGCACAAGCTTAATTGTGCTTGCTTACTCATCTGTAGTGCACAATTTCGCCTGGTTTTCACCACATTTCGCCACACTCATGCCTAGCAGAGATGTCCATTTACTTCCATGCCCCTGCCCCGTTTGCATGAGGCTCCCAGACATTGCCCCGATGCTCTGTTGGCTGAAGGCGCCTGGTGGCCCTCAGTCTCTCCTTGTCCTGCACCCTCAGTCCCTAGAGCCCCTGGGACCCAGAGGTCCACAATGCTGAGCTTCCTCTCCTCTGAATCAGCAGAGATGAGGGATTTTGGAGAAAGGAAGAACCCAGGCCCTGCTCTCCTGACTCTTCCTCTTTCCTCTACAGCCTCAGACATGCAAAATGAGAGCTTGTGGCTAGTTGGGGAACATTTCCTTAGCTCGACTTCTGAAGAAAATGCCATCATGCCACTCAATGATACACCTCTACGGCAGTGACAACTTCCTCTTCCTTCCTCTCAGATGTCCCTCCATCACCAAAGTGGTCACAACTGAAGGGCCATCAATCCCACTTCTCTCTTTCATGATACCAAACCCTGCCCATGAACAAAATTTAGAACAGATGGTTTCTTGCCAAAAGCAGAAGTCCCCAGGTCACTGAAGAACAGGGGAAGGAGGTTCCTGCACATGGGGTGAGAGCAGGGCCAGAGAGAAAGAAAGAGGGGAGGAAGGAAGCAACAAGGATAGTCTAACCCACACTTCCTGGGCTCTACTGTGTCCCACCACTCTCTCAGCTTGTGGTGGCTTGCATGCTGCTGTGACACTAGAATCTATGCCCATGGTATTTCAAATACCAGCATGGTTACCCACGGTAGAGAGGTTTCAGCAGAGCCTCCAGACTAACACAGACTGGGAAGAAAGGCCTGGAGCTCTACTTCTCAAACAGCCAATGGAAACCTTATGGATCACAACAGAACACTATCTGATTTGATTGCTATAGACACGTCATCAGGAAGGATCAGTCACCAGAGGAAGACATCATGTTTGGTGAAGGAGAGGGCCAGCAAGGGCCCGGGAGATTCTCGGTGAGGTGGATTGGCACAATAGCCACAATGATGGACTCGAATACACTGACAATCGTGAGGATGACGCAGGACCGGGCAGCATTTCATTTTGATGTACATAAGGTTGCCATGAGTCAGCATCGACTCTACGGCAGCCATCTGTCCTTTATCTATTCTGTCAGGCACTGTACCAGACAGTGAGGACATAAAGATGAATAAGACATGGTTCTTCGTCCTCCAAAAGAGACATTCAGTGAGGGAGAGAAGCAGAAAACAAATATGGCCCTTGGGAGTTTCTCTCATGGGGACAGGAGAACAAAGAGAATGGAGACTCCACCCAAGCCAGTGCAGACACCCCAGGAATGGGAGAGGCGGGAGCTTGGAGTGGATCCTATTTGATGTGGTACAGAAGTTTTCGGGAGGAGTTGTTTTAGACCAAAGCCAGAGAACTCCAGGCAGGGCATCTGAAGGGCAGTTCAGCAGTGAATGGAAGCTTGGGTATGGCTCAGAGACAGGGGAATCATTTGTCCCTGACAAGTAGGTATAAGGTCAGTGAGTGGGTCCTGGACACTCCCACCAGAGCAGGTGTGGGCAGAGGAGAAAGAGCAGGGTCTGTAAACTGAGACAGACAGAGGCTCTGAGTGGTATGGCCCCAGGCACACAGGACCAGCCCGGTAGAGAAATAGAGCGTCTGAGAGCATGGGCTGGAGGGTGGGGGCCTGAAAACCCGGGGTGGGGGGAGGTTCACATCCAGCCTCCACTAGTTACTAACTGGGTGAACTTGGGCAAGTGACATACCCTAGGCTCAGTTTCCCCATGTGTGAGTAATCCCAGATGGTGACTGAAGCACAGTTCTCATGGAATTGTCGCAAGATCGAACGCCAGGACCTGGTAAACCACTTAGCTCAGCGAGGGCCCGGCCGAGGGTAATTTCCAGGTACTGCTGAGCTACTTCTATGGGCTCAAGAACTGTGGGCTCTCTGAGGTTGTTCCTCTGTCATATGAAGGAGATAATCTCTGCCATTTACAGTTACTCTCCAGATTCAAAGAGACGAGTGTATAAGGTTACCAAAACCCAATAAACACCAGTTCCTGCCCAGTTAATTCCAACTCATAGTGACTCCATATGTATCAGAGTAGAACTGTGCTCCATAGGGTGTTCAATGGCTGGTTTTTTGGAAGTAGATCACCAGGCCTTTCTTCTGAGGCATGTCAGAGTGAACTTGAACCTCCAACTTTTCAGTGAGCACCCAAGTGTGTGCTACCCAGGGGCTCCAAGAGCTCCTGAATCACTGAGGGTTTTTCTTCATCCCCCGTCATGGATGTCCCTGAATCCTTGGAAGCGGAGGGAGGCTTTGAGCCAGGCCATGAGGGTAGATGAGCATTTGGGGCCGGGGTCCCTCAGATCTTAACAAGAAAGTTTGGCTTCACGGTGGGCTGTGGGCATCGTCTACCTGTGATACAAAGGCCAAGCGCTGCCTCCGTGCAGCTTTGCTGGGAGATTTGGGAGACTTGTAGGGAGGTGGGAAACCCTGATGGCATAGTGGGTAAGTGCTATGGCTGCTAAGCAAAAGGTCAGTAGTTCAAATCCACCAGGTGCTCCTTGGAAACCCTATGGGGCAGTTCTACTCTGTCCTTTAGGGTCTCTATGAGTCGGAATCCACTAGATGGTGATAGGTTTGGTTTTGGTTGTTCAGGTGGGGAGGTGTGCTCCCTGCACAGGAGGCAATCCTGGACGCCACTCCAGCTTTGACTGGCATCTCAAGACTCATCGCCTGGAGAAACCAAGGAGACTAATCCAACTTTTCGCTTCCCCAAAGACACGGAACAAGGCGCTGAAGTACAGTACTCACTGGACTGGGCCGCCAAGCGAAGGGCATAGTCACTTCCCCTCAGAAACTTCTCAGCGATTGTCTCCCGGGATGAGAAGGGCCCAGGAAGGGAGAGCTCCTCATTGGTCAGCCGGATTCCCTTGGCGGCTAGAAAGCTGTCTGCCAGAGGGAACTGAGAACTGTTGGAAGCCAAGACGATTTCCTCTGCTTCCTTAATGAACTGCAGGACACGAAGCTTCACTTCCTCACAGGGGCCAGGGCCTAAGGGAAGAACAATATTACAGGTGGATTCGCTCACCGGGGATAGTCCCTGGGCCCGAGTGCATGCGTCCCCACAACTGTGAGACAATAGATTCTGCTCTTTAAAGTAAACCCGCTTGTGGGATTTTTCGTTATGGCACTAGGTAACCAAGACATCCGTCATCCCTGAACACCTGTATACATGGAGGCAGCCACTGGTCACTTCCATCACTTACTCTGTTGCATTAATCTCTATTGCCATTGAGTCTATTCTGACTCATAGCAACCCTATAGGACAGAGTAGAGCTGCTCCACAGGGTTTCCAAGGCTATAGTCTTTATGGGAGCAGGCTGCCACATCTTACTCCTATGGAAATGGTGGGTTCAAAGTGCTGACCTTTCAGTTAGCAGCCAAGCACTTTAACCACTGTGCCACCAGTGGCCATATTAATCCTGCTATCATTTATTAAGTATTTTCTACATACCAAGGCTGACACCTTGTATTTATCACTTTACATAATTCTCACAACAATCCTTTGAGGTAGTTATTATAACTCAGGTTTCATAGGTGAAACTAAGATGCAGAGATTTCCCTCAGCTATCTCACACAGTAGTAGGGACAGAACCAGGATTCAAGCCAGCTAAGCTCGGTCCTCTAAGCCACTGCTTCAGAAACTGTAGGGTGTGTAAGGATAACAAGGGGATCCTGTGGAACTACAGATTTTGATTCAGCACTTTGGGCCCAAGAGTCTAAATTTCTGACAAGCTCCCAGGCGATGCTGGTGCAGCTAGGCCATGCTTCGAGTGTCGAGGCTCTGACCCAATGGTCACCAAACCCTCCTGATTGTACACCCCTGTCAACAAAAGGCTTTGAGTATGCAGCCCCAAAGTACGCGTATTTCTTTGTTTGTACATGTCCTACCATGGAAATACACTAGGTTCATTTTTTTCAGCTGTTCGAGCACCAACAACAGAAATAGGAATTTAAAAGGAAGAGACAGAATACTAGATACAGATAGAAGTTCTAATGTTTGCCCTCCAATGAATGGTTTTGTACACCCTGGTCACCTACTCTGCACAGCCTGTCATCATTCAGTGGGACAGCCAATACTATCTGAAGCCTACTTCTAATGCTCTGCCCAGCATTCAGGCCAAGGTCACTGAGACTAGTCACTAAAGTGACTAAGGCCTTTTGGTATTACCAGCCAGGCTTCTTGAATTGTGTACAGAAGGACCAAATTCAGTCATAGAGCATCGAAATTTATGGGAGTGCCCCAGGGTACGAGACATGACCCTAAGGTATGGCTGTGATTCCACAGGTCTCACACAAAAAAAGGCTTATTATGTAATGGCCACGTGGGCATCGAGCTGGGGACTTTGAGGGTCAGTCCACTGCTAGAACCGGACGTGTTAACGGAGAATCCTACCAGTGTTAAATCTCCCAGCATTCAAACGCCCTGGGTACTTCTGTTCTTATCACATGTCGCTCAACATTCTAGAGATCCAGTTGCTGCCAAAACTTTGGCTAATGTCACAATAATATGATTAATTAAACATTATCCAGAGACATTCAGACAACGTTAAACACTGCTAAGAATGGGCCAAGGGGTTTCGGTGCCCACTGTGTAGCTGTGCTATAATGTACTGCTACTCAGAGGGGTAACAGTGTGTGATCCGTCTGGCTGTGCTGCCAAGCTGCTGCCATGACAACTTGGTAATCAGGTGTTTTCATCTAAGACACATAGAGTCAGTGTCCTTCCATGTAGCCACACATCTGTGTCTATGTGCCCCAAAGCTGAACTTACAGACCTCCTTGAGTGGCCCTCCAATGAGTCCCTTAATTCAACCCCTCAAGTCAATTAAAGGCACTTTGAAGGCAGGAGCACTTCCTGATGCCCCACACACAAAGCAGTGCCCTGTGCAAGCAGAAGAGCCCCCATGATACTCGCTGGTTAATGAAATGGTGTACCTAACTTGTGAAAACCCAAACCCCAACCCACTGCCATCGAGTTGATTCTGACAGAGTAGAACTGCCCCATAGGGTTTCCAAAGAAATCTGGTGGATTTGAACTGCTGACCTCTTGGTTAGCAGCCAAGCTCTTAACCACTTTGCAGCAAGGGCTCCACCTAACCCATGAGAGATTTCTAAAGTATTAGCCGTAAGAGGGCAAGGGTCAGATCATCGTCACCTCTGTAGCCTTCATGGGGCTAAGATAATGCCTTGCACACACAGGATAGCTAATACAAATTCGAAGTGTTAATTTAAATAATTACATGAAAATTTCTAGAGTGAACCACGTTAACTTTGCCAACGCTTTGTAGACCTGGGGAAGTCACTTCCCCTCTAAGAACCTCAATTTACTCATCCAGATAATGAAGGCATGCACCTGGCCAACCCTAAACTCAATTCCAGCTTTGACACTCCATACCATCCAGCCAGACATCCTCAAGAAAAAATTCCGTTCTGCACATAAGTTTACTCACATGCTGGAACCTTGCTTGGCTCAGCCTGAGTGCCTTCCAGTTCATGACCGGCCCCATCCACACACCAGCAGCTTCGAAGGTCAAAGTGTGCCAAAGGAGCGCTGAAATCTGAGTAGGGCCCTGGGTACCGGCTGAGCTGGCCATTTAGGATCTGCCAAAAGAGGTAGGGCTCCAGGAGGATGTTCTCTCCAGGCTGGGTCAGGTTGCCTTCCAGGACTGCCTGTGGGACGTCTTGGAAAGCAGAGTATCTTGCCAGCCCTGGGAAGACATCTTGTTGGCCAGCCTCATACAGACTTTGGATAAAGAGGCGGAAGCTTTTGGAAGCCACTTCTCTATAGCTCATGATCCTCTTTAGCAACTCAGCAGGGGTCAGCTCCTGGCCACTGTTGTTCTGAGCTGCCCACCGTTGGTACCACTCAAAGGCCTGCTCGGGAGGCCCATCGCATTGTACGTGTCTCCATTGCCCATCAGCACTGCACTGTGGGATGTAGATGCTGGAGAGAGCAGGTGGTAGGCTGGAATTGGAGAGCAGGGCCTGCACTGTCCCCAGGAAAGCTTGCTCTGCCTGTAACTGACAGCGCGTGGGGCCTGGGAGAAATGATGAGCAGGTGTGTCAGTTTAAGCCGTTTAAAAACCATTGCCATCAAACCAATTCCAACTCACAGTGGCCCTCTAGAACAGAGTAGAACTGCCCTGTAGGGTTTCCAAGGCCGTAATCTTTACAAATTCATATGACCCTATAGGCCAGAGTAGAACTTCCCCATAGGATTTCTAAGGCTGTAATCTTTACGGAAGCAGACTGCCACATCTTTCTCCTATGGAGCTGCTGGTGGATTCGAACCATTGGCCTTTTGGTTAGCAGCTGAGAGCTTTAACCACTGTGCCACTGGGGCTCCTCTTTAAGCAGTTTACCAAAAAAATCCAAACTCATTGCCGTCAATTTGATTCTGACTCATAGTGACGCTATAGAACAGAGTAGAACTGCCTGGTAGGTTCTCAAAGGAGTGGCTGGTAGATTTGAACTGCCAACATTTTGGTTAGCAGCTGTAGCTCTTAACCACTGCACCACCAAGGCTAAGCAGTTTAGTAACCCCAAAAGACCGTGATGGAGCAACATAACTGTCCAAACTCCCTCTGAAACGTCACTCAGGCATAGAGGTGCCATGAAATTTAAATTTGTAAATCGTGTCTAGACAGACAGCACCCGCCACTAACTCGGCACCACTGAAAGTAGCTGGTGTCAGCACCGCAGAAGTGGAGGTGGCAAGTCCTGAAGGCCAGACAAATCTCTCTGTCACTCATTGGAATGGTCAACATCAGCCAGAATTTTTTTGGATATTTTTTAAATTAATCATCCGATTTGCCATTAGCTGAAGTTTGGGCTTTAGCCGTGAGTGGATTCTTCCTTCTATACTGCTTTGTGTCAGGAACTGAAGAGGGAATGGAGAGCCTATAGATTGAATGGAGTACCTGGTTGGCATAAATGGTTAAGGACTCAACTACTAGCCAAAAGGTTGGTGGTTCAAACCCACCTAGAGGCAACTTGGAAGACAGGTCTGTCGATCTGTTTCCAACCTTGGAAACTCTATGGAGTAATTCTACTCTGCACACATGGGGTCACCATGAGTTGGAATCAACTTGACAGCAACAAACAACAATAGCATAGGTTGAATATCCACTGGACTTACACTGTTTGAGTTCTCCTGTTATACTTCGAGTTCCAGGGATAGCCTGACCCTCAGCGTCCACACAGTAGCACTCTGAGTTGGAGCATTGGACAGGTAGGAAATGCCCCTCGCTGGTACAAGAAGGGACAAATAAGCTGGACCCAGCGGGCTGGCTACCCATGAGGCTTTGCATTTGTGCCCTTTGCTTTTCACACTCCGTGGGGCACCTGGGTTGTCCACCTCTAACTCTCGAGCCAAAAAGTTCTTTGCCCTGGGAATCCACACACCAGCACTCCCCGGCAGAGCACTGGACATTCTCGTAGCTCCCTTCTGCTGTGCATGATGGGACAAAAAGCTTTGTGGATGGCTGCTCACAGTCCTGGGAATTGAGCACCATTTCCACCACGTCCCCTAAATCCTGGGCTACATCCTCTGGCACGGAAATAGCATGCTGCAAGAAGAGAAGGAATTCTGGAAGTTCCAGGAAAGAAGCAAGGAAATTCAGAGCATTTTGGTTCTCCTGTAAGTTAATTTTGAAGCCAAAGCTGCCCACGAGTGGCAGATTCATAGCCTCCTCAGAGGCATTAGGGGTTTTCGTGGCAAGGTTTGCATCAGGTCCCACAGAGAACTGCTTGGCTACATCCATGAATTCCTCTCCCTTCTTGAAGGCTGGGAGGCCAAGTTGCTGGAAAAACTGACCGAAGTTAAACGTGCCTCTTGTTCCAAGGGCTCCAGACACATTAAACCGGCCAACATTCACCAAAAATTTCCCTCCAAATAGGTTTTGCTGGAGTCGCTTGGGGTCCATGGTAAACCGAAGGGCAAGACGAGCCAGCTCTCTGGTGGGGAAAATTGCTCTGATGGCTTCTTTGAGAAGACTTTGTGAGGCGGGAAACTGTTTATCCTGCCCCTCTACCATGGGGCGGAGAAGGCCAGAGTCAACAAACAGCTCCCTGAACAGAGGTGGGCAGGATGAGGAGAATCTGGCCACTCTCTGAGAGGCCTGCCTTTCCTCAGGAGAAAAGAACAAATTGTGCTGGCTGAAGTGGCCAGAGGGCCCAAAGTAGAGTCTGGACAAGGCCTGCCGTCTTTCTGAGGTGCAGGATTTGTCCTCAGCTGTGTGGAGACAAAGCAAACGGGAGAAATGGTGTTAATGTCACAAGTGAACATGAGACTACCCCTCTGATCTTTCTTGTAGAAAGATGCCAAGAGTCTATCAAGAACACCTACATTTTGTGCCTCTGTTCTTTCCTTTTCCTTTTTCCTGTCCCTCTGAGCCATATCTGTGACAGCCATTTTGGGGAGTAAATCTTCCAGCTGGCATGGCTACCTTTCTTTCACTTCCACTAGAGGTGGCCCCCTTCTAAATCAAGGGTCATAGACACTGAAAGCTTCCCCACTTTCTGAAAATCTGACCATTAAAAAAAAAAACAAACAAACAGCTGCCAACTCATGGAAACCCCATGTGCTCCACTGGGTTTTCAATGGCTATGATCTTTTAAAAGGAGATTGCCAGGACTTTCTTCCAAGGGACCTCTCGGTGGACTCAAACCACCAAACTTTCATCTAGCAGTGGAGCACTTAACCGCTTGTAGCACCCAGGGACCACATTCACTAATAGGTTCCTAGATGTAATTAGTGAAACACTGTTTTCTAGCATTCTCTTCTTGGAAATCTTAATGGATTTTAAAGCTCTGTTGTTGTTTTGTGCTGTTGAGTCAATCCTGACTTATAATGACCCTAAAGGATGGAGTAGAACTGCCTGGTAGGGTTTCCTAGGCTGTAACCTTTACAGGAGCAGATCACTAGGTCTTTTCTCCCACAGTGCAGCTAGTGGGTTCAAATTGCTGAACTATGAGTTAGCAGCCAAGCTCTTAACCATTGCACCACCACGGCTCTTTGTAGATTAACTAGTTTATAGTTAGTCTAGAGGTTTTAGAGGACCAGAACCATACTTTAAATACTATTAGTATTTCTCATAAAAATCAATAATGTCCACCCAGCAAACATCATTCTTCTAGGCTTCTTGACCTTTCCTTGAAATTGCTAGTTAAACAGTGATCAACTGAGCAAGTCCAGGCAGACACGCCTCGCTAACTGAAAATTCTAGATAATCACCATGAAAATAATAACAATAAAATCCAAACGCTAAGTAGCTGTCTCAGTCTCTTAGGTGGAAGTAAGGTAGCTCCATTTTTTCTCCATTAAATTGCAAATCTTAAGGAACCTTTTCAACCAGCCTCCCTCTACACTTTTTAAGTAATTCTTTCCTTTGTGTTCACATGGATGCCAAAAAGGGAGACAGCCAATTTCCCTTTGTAACCAGGCAACAGAAAAACTGGAACATGTGGTCTGGGTGGAGGGGAGAAGACTGGCAACATAAGAATACATAACACATAACACATCCCTCAGCAAGGCCATGGCTTCCTTTAATGGGTGTGATAGGAAGGTATGGAAGAAATAAAGTTCACTGCTTTGCTCATTCCCTTTCCAAATTAAGAGCATATTTCTTCCATCCATTTCTTATGTGGTGTTACCAAGTCAAAGGAATTCAGGCATTGCTTCCATGTGACATGTGTATTCACTGAAGTAGGACCGATACTACCAGAAAAAGAATATACGACCTCTCATTTGGAAGAACTATTGTTTTTAATTTGCAAAAGCAAAGTTCTTCATTTCCACCTAGAAACTGGAAGACACATTCTCTAGGTTTTAATAGAATTGATATTATCCTATTAAATCTGCGAGATGATTATAAACAGGTGGGACCTCAGCATTTTCTTTGTCTACATCTTAACATTTAGCAGACTGAATATTCCAAACACCATGCAGAGTATTCAAAAGATCAAGTTGGAGAAATCGAATGATTTAACAAGAATTATCGAGTGAACATTCATACATGTCTATTTTGGCACTATAAAAAGGTGTGCAGTTCACCTTCACTGTTTCAAATCTTGCTGACTCCACCCAGGTCAACTAAGTTAGCAGCGTGTGAGCGCTCTGAGATTCCTCCTTCATCGCTAACATCCTCCAGAATCTTACTGGCAGGATGGAACAGAGTCTTATTGGAATACCTGGTGACATTCCCCTGTCCACGCCCTTCTCCCCAACCCACTGTCTACTTTAGTGTGGTTCCCATCGTCTCTCTTCTGGACAATGCAGTGACATTCTAATGGGTCCCATTTCCCCCAGACTAATGCTTCTTTGAATTATGGTGCTGGCAAAGAATATTGAATACACCACAGACTGCCTGAAGAACAAACAAATCTATCTTGGAAGAAGTACAGCCAGAATGCTCCTTAGAACCGAGGATGGAGAGACTTTGTTTTGCTTACTTTAGACATGTTATCAGGAGGGAACTATTCCTGGAGAAGGACATCATACCTGGTAAAGTAGAGGGTCAACAAAAAGAGAAAGACCCTGAATTGACACAGTAGCTGCAACAGTGAGCTCAAACGTAGCAATGATTGTGAGGATGGCACAGGACCAGACTGGGCAATGTTTCGTTCTGTAGTACATGGGGTCACTATGAGTTGGAACTGACTCGACAGCACCTAACAACAACAAGCTCTTTTCAATCTCTCCTCCAACATTCCAAGAGGATCTTTCTTACACACAAAACCCATCATGGCACTCTCTAGCATAATCTCTCCACATCCACACCTGCTCTCCAGGATGAAGCCCCCAAGCCTTTGTTTTGATGTGCAAGATCTCCATGTCTCACTCCTGTCTCTCCCCAGTCATAATTTTCAGAGCACCACCCACCATACTCCAACAACTTCTTTTTTTTCTCTATTCTTCTTGCAGATTCAGAGTGACCATTAGCATACCAGTGCATATAGTTTGTGTCTTTACCATTTTGCTCATTCTGCTCTACAGGGAACACCTTCTCTTACTTTCCTCCTGCAGGAAATATCTTTATTTTAGATGACTCTGGTCTAGCGTCACCTCTTCCATGAAGCCTTCCTAAATGTCTCTTCCTCACACAGGCTCTAAGACAGAATTAAACCCTCCTGGCTTTAGTTGCCTGTACTCACTTTTCTCATAGCACCTGCAAACTCTCGTTCTCTTTTGTTTCACCTCCTCGTAGTATCCCTTGAGCTCCCTGAGGAAGCAACTATGTCTGACACAGGATGAGAAGCATGTTGGGAGTGAATGATGACAAACTGGGGTTTAATCATGTTGAGGTCGAAGGTCTGTCTATGGGGCACGCTCAGGAGGCAGTTGAGTTAATGGGTTGGGAGTTCTGGAGAGGCTGGTCTGGAGAAATAGTTAAGGCAATATGACCTGACAAGACCCAAGAGGAAGTGCTTGAGAGGAACCCACCACAAGATGGCAGCCCCACTTGCCGCTGAGTCCCCTGGATCGCCTTTCCTTGGGCGTCCACACACCAGCATGGCCCTTCCCTTTGGCACTGCACTGGCTGGTAGTCCCCATTTCGGCTGCAGGTTGGAATGTAGGGGTGGCCAAAGCTGGTTGCTGTAAACTGCTCCACTTCACATTTTGTGGGGCCTATGATAAATCCGCGCAGTAAAGAAGACAGTGAGTAAACAACGCTTGATGAGTTTACAGCTGCGTGCTATTAACATTCTTTAAAATCCCTTCACTCTCGTTGGAACAGCCACAGAGCCTGCAGTGACTTTAAGACCCAAGTGGTTTCCTTCTAGCAGAAACACGCTTACTACTTACATCGGAATCTGCCGGAGATGACTAATTGGACGGCTAGGAACCGTCTCTGCAATATCCGGTACAGGGTGGTTTCAGCAAAGGTGGAAGCCAGGTCCAGGCCGGCAAAAATGGTGTCGTAAATCTCATCCAGTAACAGCTCCAAACCTGAGCAGAGACAGCAGGTGTTTCGGGGCGGGGAGGGGGTGGTTCATTCCAAAAAGGAAGTCCTGACTTCTCTAGGCAAACAGTTACTACAAGGGACAGAGCCCTCGCCGGCGTCATTGTGCATCCTGTCTGCGTAATACTTTGTTTCCAAAGTCAGGGCTGCTTGGTATGACTGTGCAGGTTGTTCACAGCTCAAAAGAGCACTGCTGAGAGAGTGAGAGGAGACTGAAATCCACCCTGTGCTCCACTCACCAAGCTCTGCAGCCCAGGAGGCACCATTTTCTCCTGTGCACAGAGGCACCATGTGGGCTGGCAGCAGTTGCCTTCAAAGTGCCACAGCTGAAAGCTTGCTAAGGCCATGTCCTCGTCAACAATCGCAGCAGCCTGACGGGGAGCAGGCCAACATTGCTAATTCTGCTTTAGGGGTAGTGAGACTGGGGCTGTCACTCCTGGTGAACCCCACTTCCACCCAGATGACCTCAGATATGCTTACCTGTCTCAGCCAGTTCCCGCCCTTGACTGTCAGCACAGTGACAATACCCGGACACCTCGGGGAACCTGCTCTGGAAGGTCCTAAAGGTCACGAATGCATCTGGAAACCTAAGAGAGAATTCAATTTATGGTCACCGCTTCACCATAGGCAAGTCACCACAGCTCTTCCTGTGGAAATAAAACACACAGCCACGTCCCCATCTGGGGCAAGGAATGTCTGCTTTTGTGTCTCATTCCATTTGCTCCATGCTTCCTGCAGGAAACAAATTTCTAAATTGGTTTTACCTGACAGGAGCTATGCTGGTCCTTGTAAAAACAAGGCTTGGTTTAGCTGTCACCGACTAATTAGCTGTTTTCTTCACTCATGGTATGTGAACAATTTATGCCCATGCGTATGTCTTGGGATCAGGCTGAAATAGATAATAAACTTCGTGCTAACTGGTTCCTTTAACAGAATATAACTCTAGAGACTGAAGGCCAAGTTTGCTTCATAAACATATGGTACATCTCATATGATCTCATTTGGGGAGATCAAATGACTTCAGGGTCCTGTAAAACTTTTCAAGAGCTTGAAAGGAAGCCAGATTCTACCCTAGGAAATCCTTAAGAAAGAAGGACATTTCACAGTTCCATGGTTGAAAAAGAACAAATTCTATACGACCTCCTGCCTTTCCACGTACTGAAGGAAAGCACGTTTAAGTCCTGGCTGACATGGCAATTACTATAGCAGCTAATTGTCCGGGCTCCCCATGTTGGAAGTACTAGGAAGCTAAGGCGACGTAAAGCCATATTGAGTTCTTCCCACATGCAATGACGTAAGAATCAGAGAGAAATTTTTCAGCGGTATACACCATTGAAAAATATGTTTTCAAGCTCTATGTATCTACTACATCATTTCCAAGCAGAATGTGTTTCTAGCTGTGTCTGGAAATACATCCCAAAACAGTAAGTTAGCAGAAGCAGCAGCTATCTGCACAGATAGGCCTGTCATTGTGTAGTCTCTTCTACCAAAATATCGAAAACAGCCTTGATGTCCAATGATAGGAATATTAAAAAGTAAATTGTAGACATGGCTTTTTAAAGCCACCAGCAAAATAGGTGTAGTTAGCAGTGACCTTCTTTAAGAGACAAAAGAACCTATCTCAAAGGGGCAAACACTATAGCAATGTTCAAGTGTAAAGCATCACTCAGCACGTTAGAACCCACAGCAGGTTGGCAAATGGGCTGCCTACAGGCTTCCGGCCTTCCTGTGGCCCCATGGAAGGAAGTCAACTGCCTACTCTACTTCCCTCCTTGGATTTCCAAGAACAATTCCCTCAGACTCAATATTCCAAAACCAAATTCATGCTCCTTCCTTTCCAAACTCATCCTCTACCATCCATCTAGAAACCACACGCAGGAGCCATCCTTGACCCTTCCTCTCCCTCACGCTCCATACCTAACCCTTCACCAGGTTCTGTGGATTCTACCTCCTAAACATGTCTCCAAGTCTGCCCCATCCCTGCACTGTCCTCTCCATCACCTAGCCTAATCCAAGCCAACATCATCTCTCAGCAGGACCAGTGCAGTGGCCTCCTAACTGACAGAGTCGCTTCCCAGCACCACTCTGCTCTTCTCCACTCCTACCTCCTCTCCCGTCAGCACCAGGTGTTGGCAAAGAACGCTGAACATATCGTGGACTACCAGAAGAACAAACAAAGCAGTCTTGGATGAAAGGCAGCCAGGATGCTCCTTAGAAGTGAGGACGGTAAGACTTTAGCTCGCTTACCTTGGACACATCATAGGAAAGACCAGTCACTAGAAAAGGACATGCATGGTTCGTAGAAGGTCAGCTAAGATGCAGGAAACCCTCAGTGAGACGGGTTGACACAACAGCTACCACAACGGGCTCAGACATACCCAGGACCAGGAAGATGGCACCGGACCAGGCAATATTTCCTTCTATTACTCTCCAGGTCGCCATGAGTTGGAGGCAACTCGACGGCAGCGAGCAGCCACCAATTCACTCTTCGCAAAGTCCAGTTCTGAAGGTTGTTAAGATACGCCCTACACCCACCTCAGGTTTACGAATTATTGATGCATTTGGCAGCCGTAGCTCTTAACCACTGTGCCACCAGGGCTCCACTGGTGACATAAAAAAAAAAAAAAAAAAAAAAATTTTTTTTTTTTTTTAAGTCCTACTAAAAAGTATTCAGTGTTTATTACATTCAAATGTCACCGGTGTCCCGTGTTTTATCTGGCGGCCCTGTGTGCTGCTGGCAAGAGACCAAGCGCAGACTCTGCACGTGGGCTCCTCAGCCTCCACGGCTCCCACTGGAGTCCCTGGTTTGGGGCTGCCAGGTCTGTGTATCAGAAAATGCCTAACTGTATCTCGGCTTCCAGTAACCAGCCACCTGACCCTTCCCATGACCTTCCTAAACCAGAATTTTCTCTGAGACATTCTTACTTGCAAAGAAAGAAAGGATCCCATTTCAGGACGAATTGTTTTTGCTCATTTTAAACAATGAATGCATAGTCCAGAACCTTTGCATTTAACTTGACTGCCCCCTTGTGGAAGTAGCTGTAATTGTTCCTCGACAAGCCAATCACCAAGAAGTTCCAGCATGCATTCACCTTCTCAGCAAGCACTGCTTGTAGGCCTACTGTGTGCAAGCTCTGTGCTGTGAGCTGTAGGGGACCTGAGATTTGAGGCAGTGTGGGATACTAAGGAAGCCAGAGAGCTCTAGCACCCACCAGCACAGTCCATCTCACTGAATGTTTCCCTCATTTTTTCTGACCCTCTACTTTACCAAACCACCCTAATTATGCTGCCTAGGGTGAGTTCCTTAGGCTGTCTGTATTTCAGATTCCTCATTTGTATACTGGAAACCATAATTATCAAGTCACTTTTGTAAATATTAAAGAGGTAAAGCCAAAAACCCAAATAAACCCATTGCCATTGGATCGATTCAGAGTCATAGCAACCCCATAGTTTCCAAGGCTGTAAATCTCTACAGAAGCAGACTGCCACATCTTTCTCCCGCGGAGCTGCTGGTGAGTTCAAACCGCTGGCCTTTCGGTTAGCAGTCAAGTGCCTTAACCACTGCACCCCCAGGCTTCTAAAGTAGGTAAAAGGATGTAAAATTCCCTGTAGATAGGAAGTACTCTGTTAAACTTGAACTGAGACATTCGTTTACATCCACAAGTACCAGGCCATTTGGAAATTCACTTGGGTGCATAGCCAGGCCATTCTCTAGACTTAGGGAGAAAAAAATCTAACCTCAGTTCTCTGAAACTGGGAGACATGAAAGTTCATTGTACCATAATTTGCAATTTTCACAATGTTTGGGGAGATGAGGTCTCATCAGATCTTCACTATGATCTGATGAGCAGGGCGTTGTCCTCCATTTTACGGATGGGGAAACTGAGGCTCAAAGACGGTGGGTAAGTCACCCAGGTCACTGTGCCAAGCATGGCAGCAACAGAATGAGGATGACAGAGGCGAATGCTGTAGGGCCAAGCAGGTCAGACAAACGGGAGGAACAGGCAGGAGGATGAAGGACACACTGGGAACCGGACACAGATGTAGGGGGTGTGCTCCATCCAAAAACGGCAGAGGCTGAAGCCCAGCTTCCCGATGCTGTGGAGAAGGTATATAGCTCCCGCCCTTGCTCTAAGGATCTCAGAATTTTTGTATATTAGGTTGAACATATGAAATTGCTGATATTCAACTATTTTTGACCTACGAACATGGAAATTCCACAGTGTTCAACTTAATCAATAATCCCAGTTTTTAAAATATGATGCAGCTTAAACCGACCAGGTCCATGGGATAGGTCCTGCTCACAGGCTGCTAGTCTGGGACCCCTCCCGACATCAGCCAGGAGAATTTCCTCTCTCACATAGGAAAAGACTATGGTTGTTTTGGAAGCCAGCCACACAAAAACTCAGGTCATCCCAGAGAACTCACATCAGTCTTCATTATTTATTCTTACTCCGAGCCTTTCAGTTATACCTCAGGTCTGGGTGTGTCCTTTAAAATAGTCAAGTTAGCCATTTAAATAACTAGAAGCTACCTGGTTATTTGGTTGAGTGCTATCACTCATCTCTCTCTTTATATTTATTATTTCAAACTTTTAAATTATTTAAAAGTGTACATAACTTACAAAATAGATAAATATGATTTTCCTTGCAGAATTTCCACTTTTCTGCAAATTCCTTGCGTTGTTGACAGCTGGGCAACATATCTAATAATATGCTTTTCTATTTTACCCAACTTCTGTGGTTGTCTGCACCAGATGTATTATTTAATACATCTAGTCTACCATATTTCCCCAAACAAAAGTCTGCCATACATGTGTCTTAGAGTCAAATACTGCTTGGGCTCTTTTTGATTCAATGAATAAATCTCTGTCATTCGAAAATATATATGTATATAAGATCCTACCTACACTTTGTAGAAGCAACCGTTGCCGTCGAGTCAGCTCGAACTCACGGCAACCCCCATGTGTGTCAGAGTAGACCTGTCCTCTGTAAGGTTTTCAATGCTTGATTTTTCAGAAGTAGGATGGCAGGCCTTTCTTCCAAGGCACCTCTGAGTGGACTCAAACCTCCAACCCCTGGTTAGCAGCTGAGCACATTAACCATTCGCACCCCCCAGGGACTACTTTTCTGCTTATCTCCCTGCCCCCACTCCTGCTTCTCCATAGGCCCTGCGATCCAAGGTAGCTGTGCCTCCTTTATATACAAGTATGTGATGATCTGATTACATTTGTGTCCATACTGGAATAACTGAGTGCTGTGACTGCGACAAATGAGCTACACAAACATACATAAAGGGTTTTGCTTGCTTGTTCTTTTATAAACAAATAGAATCCTATCATATTATCTGTGTCTTGCACTTTGTACCATATCACCATAATATATTGTGGAATTCCCTCAAGTCAACTGCTCTACCTCTAACGTGTTCTTTAAACAGCCGTATAAACATTTATGGTGGATACTTACGTATTCAGCCATCCACCTTTTGAAAATCGGTCATTCGTTCCCAGTTTTTTGCCACAGTGAACACTAATAGAGCAGACATGCTGGTACATACGTCTCCTCTGTCTGCCGCTCTTATTTCCACGGGATCGCTGGGTCAGGTGTACACAGGTGTTTAATTTTGATAGCAGTTGCCAGGCTGCTCTGTTAAAGGTGCTGTGGCACTTCTGACGGCCACCAGCAGCCTAGGTGAGTAGGGGTCTCTTCCTTCTTCAGAGGCCACGTGTCTCACACGTTGAAGCCCCCAGCGCCCAAGTGAGCAGGGGCTTTGGCAGGAGACATGAAGGAGGAGGGCCCAGCGATGGGCAAACCCCAGAGGCTGACCGGGTCCCCTTACCTGTTGTAGCTCTGGACCAGATCAAAAATCATCATGTCTGTGGTGTTGACAAACTTGCACTGGACAGGCATGAACTCTCCTTCTGGGGTGCACTGGGGGGGCGACTTGTCCCCCACCCCATGGAGGATGCGACGGTTTCTTATCTCACAGCTCCTTGGACCTAAACGTTTTCAAGGAAGAAGTCTTAAATTCTTATGTAGGAGTGAGTACATGTTCTGCAGTCAAGATGTGTAGCCAAGATGTGTACACGCACACACACCTGTGACAGGTGAAGACCCAGACGATCGCTGAGTCTGCAGTGGGAGACTTGCAAATGCCCATTGAAATCCTACTTACACTTCTGACGATCAGCTAATGAATATTGGCTATCTACCATATGGAAATATAAGAAGTAATAACACCATTCAAAACATTCTCATTTTCAAACAATTTGGCAGTTCCTTAAAAAGTTAAATATAGAAGTACCATGTTGTTATGTCATTAGGTGCCATCGAGTCAGTTCAGACTCATAGCAACTCTATGCACAACAAAACAAAGCACGGCCCGGTCCTGCACCATCCTCACAATCGTTGCCATGCTTGAGCCCATTGTTGCAGCCACTGTGTCAACCCATCTCATTGAGGGTCTTCCTCTTTTTCCTGGACCCTCTGCTTTACTGAGCATGATGTCCTTCTCCAGGGACTGATCCTCCCTGACAACATGTCCAAAGTATGTGAGACGAGGTCTCGCCATCTTTGCTTCTCAGGAGAATTCTGGCTATGCTGGTCGTACTTCCTCCAAGATACAGCAGTAACATATGACCCAGCAATTCCATCCCTAGCTATATACCTGAGAGACTTGAAAGCAGGGACTCAAACAGATACATTTGAACATTGTTCATTGTAACAACATTATTCACAACAGTCAATGGTGAAACAATCCAAGTGTCCATCAACAGACAAATGGATAAACAAATTGTGGTATATCCATTCAATACATGAACCTTGAACACTTTATACTGAGGGAGGTCAGTCAGACACAAAGAGACAAATATTGTATGTTGCCACTTACGTGAAACCTCTGGGATACGCAAATACATAGAGAAACCATTTATTAGTGGTTACCAGGGCTGGGGGAGGGGGGATGGAGAGTCATTGCTGAAGGGGTTCTGAGTTTCTGTTCGGGGTGATGAAAAACTTTTGGAAATAGAGGTGATGGTTTTACAACATGGTGAATATAATCAATGCCACTGAATTGTACATTGAAGAAAGGTTAAAATGGAAAAATTGTTGTTATATATATTTTACCACAATAAAATTATTTTTTAAGAGCTTTTGGTTTCTCTGTTGAGGGCCAGATGCTCTGCCTTTTGTCAGGGGGTCCTGGAAGCTCCAGCTTTTGCGCAGCTGCCCTCCCCTCGGGGCGTGGAGCCCTGCGACACTCACAGCGTGCTGGCCTGCCCCGCTGCCGGGTCCCGTACACCTCCGTGCCTTCCACGTCCACACACCAGCACTGCAGCCGCCACACGTCACACTGGACAGGCGTGTAGCCCCCCGAGTCTTGACACTGGGGCAGGTAGGAGGTGGCCGTGCTGTTAATGTAGCCGCTCACCAAGAGTTGCTGTCTCTGCAGCTGACAGAAGGACAGACCTAGGTGCAAAGAGAAGCGTTGGAGGGAAACTTCAAGGGATCTCAGTGCCCCGAGAATTCACGATCACAGCTGAGAGAAATAACCTGCCCGAGGTCCCAGAGAGAGCTGGGGCCGGCAGGGGACCAGTGCAGACTGTCCAGCTTCTAAGCCAGCCTTACTTCCAGCTCCCGTGTGGACGCAGTCAGAGCAGGCACGTCTCAGAAGTGCTGCTTCGTCGACTCGTCGACCCGGCACCCTCGGCACCCTGAGCCACAGCCGTGCACAGGGGGACAAGAATGGAGCCCATGTGTGCGGGTGCACTGGGCTTTTCTGAACTGGAGTTACTCCGCATGTTTGTACGGGGTGGGTATAACCCTGTACTGCTCTGGGCCTCACTTTCCTTATCTGTGAAGTTGAAATAAAATTGTCTTCTGCCAGGTGTATGAAGATTCGTGATATTAACAATCATGGCTGCTTATTGAATCCCTGTTTGCCGAGTATTGTCGAACCTTCCCTTCCAAAAAAAAAAAAGTAAAAAAACACCAAATCCATTGCCATTAAGTCAGTTCTGACTCATGGAGAGCCGACGTGTTAGAGCAGAGCTGAGACCCACAGGGTTTTCTTGGCTGTAATCTTTATGGGAGCAGATCACCAGGCCTTTCTTCCGTGGCACTGCTGGGTAGGTTTGATTGGCAACTGATCACAAACCGTTTGTGCCACCCAGGGACCCTGGTCTTCTACCCACTGCTGTCGAGTCAATTCCTACTCACAGCGATCCTATATGGGTGGTCTCCCACACGTGCTTAAACCCTCATAACACCCCCAGATGCCAGATCTCATCCTCATGATACAGATGAGGAACTGTACTTGAGAGAGCGTGTGTGATGTGCCAAGTTCATTCATCTGGAGGGTGTGTGATGTGCCAAGTTCATTCATCTGGAGGGTGTGTGGAGCCAGCCCGATCCCAGGCCAGCCATGCTGGTCACATAGATCTGGCTTTGTGTCCAGGCCACAGCTTTTAGCCATTAAACGATAGTTTTGTTTTTAGATCCAGTCTTGCCATTGTCAGGTGATCGGCTTAAATTGACCTGTGTTTCAGGACTAACTGTGACATGCTTTAAGGGGGGGCTGTGTTTTTTTGACTACTTGAGGGAATAATATTTTAACTGGACAGTTTTCAACCAAACCACCTCTGGCCACAGGTGAGAAAATGTTGTGTTTGCAGGACTGCTTGCTAGTTTCTGGGACAGTGAGGCTTTCTCACTACCAGGCACAGTGCTTGGCCCATGGAAGGACTCAATAGCTATTTGCTGAACAAACGAATTGTTTGTCCTGTTTGATTTTCAGAGCGGTCCTGTGGGAATCAGGGCCCTGTGGGCAGGGAAGAGTCTCCTTCAAAGAGGAGGAGCCAGCCAGAGGGAGCATTGCTTGGTTATAAGCCCCCAGCCCAGCACTCCTCCCTGGAAATGGCCTTCCCTTGCAAGGTCCCTCCTGTCCCATCTTATGCCCCTACGCCTCCCCCACCCCCATCACCCCTGTCCACACTTACAAGACGCTGGCCGCCCAGGCTGCCTGCTGCCTGGCACCTCCCTGCCGTCAGCACCCACACACCAACAGGCCCGGCCGTCCTTCCTGCACTGAACAGTCCTGAGGGCGGAAGACACACTAGGTGAGACACCGTTACCTGCTCCCCAGCCACAAGCTGGGTCCGACCTGTGTCATCGTCTTCTGTTCCACTCTTTCAAGCTGTAATTCATTTCACTTAGGGAGGAGAGAGAGATCCACACAGGGAGGGATGGTGATCTGTGAGAGGAAAACACCACTTCCCCTGTCTTGGCGCACCAGGCGGACGTTGGCTCCGGGGCCGATGGATGTGCAAGAGCCCTTGTGTTTGGGGGGCTGTGGAGGGAAAGGCGGTGCCCTCATCCATGCACTAGGGGTGGTGGGTGGTAGAAGGCTTCCAGAGGTCAGGGCCCAGGGGAGAACTGGGCCTTGGTTACTCAGGGAGCATGTGGGTAGGGTGAGGTCAGCATGGAGGCTGGGGGTTAAATGGGACCCTGAGAATGGTCAGGAGTTATACTGGGGGGGAAGGAAAGGGGGAGGAATAAGCAGGAAAAAGATGTTCCAGGTAAAGAGAGCAAAAGCCCCCTGAGGAATCGTGGGGCAAGTTTGAAACTGAAAGTGGCTGGAACCCCAGAGGTGCAGCCCATTTAGAGATCATTGCCGAACTGCCCCGTAGAGTTTCCAAGGAGCACCTGGTGGATTTGAACTGCTGACCTTTTGAACTCAACCACTAAGCCACCAGGGTTTCCAAGAAAGGTGCAGAGAGGTATATAAATAAGGCTGGCAAAGGCGCAAGATCACCTTAACTCCTTCCTTGCCACTCCATAATTCCCCGAAACCCACACAAGGCCTGGGCTGGAAGTATTGCTTTGCACTTGGGAGTATGTAAGGCTTTTGTGAGGCACAGGACGAGTGCCGATAAGATGGTGTAGGAGTTCGGAAAGCACCGTTTCCCAGAGTTCAGTCACCAGTCAATGAATCCCTTGTTAATACATGGAGTCCCCTGGTGCCACGTGGGACATGTAAATTGCAAGGACATCACAAGAATTCTTGGCTATCCCACGGGGGCATGGCTTAGGTTGTCACCCCACTCTACAAAGATGGTGCTCCAGGACCCAAGTTTGCTTTAGGGCAGCAGGAAAACCCCTTTTAAAGGGGGCTCGTCCATCCAGGAGGAGGCAATAGAGTGGCCCAGAGTGGGGAACTGGGCTGGGCAGAGGCCACCACCAACCTAAAATCAGTGACCTCCACTTCCGTCCACCTGTGTCTTTTTAACAGGACACCAGGAGGACAAGGCCTGAAGTATAACTCATTTTCTTGCCCCACTCCCTTTTTTAAAGGAATTACGGTAAAAGCTTTGGCAGGGAAAGAAGGGCTGTCATCTGTCCAGGCTAGTAAGAACCTGGGGTTGGGGGGCTCGCTCCCAGATGTACCAGTTGCTCCATTCCAGTGCTGGTCAGCCTTGGAGATTAAGAGGCAATCACCCTTCAAATGACAGCGGTACCTTCCTTCCAAACAATAGCGACCCCCCACATCGTGTAACCAGTGAGGGAGTGGTGGCAGGAATGAGATGCTCTTTAAGGGCCTGCGGACCCTGAGCCCCCACAGCTCTGGAGGGAGCCTTACCGGAAGCTGCCATCTTCAGAGCACTGGGGGACATAATCCTCTCGCTTCAGGAAAGCCCGTTCCCTCTGCAGCTCGCATGGACGGAGGGGCTGCATGTCCACCTGGTATTCTGCAAGGAGGCAGTTGGTCAGAGAAGAAGCTAGGCTGGGTTTTTGCCATCACAGGGTTAGTTGCTCCTTAAGCTCAGATGCTATTCTGTTATTTGTTTTTTCTTGCTAGCGTTGTCATTCATCATTAACTATTTCATTTCAACTTACAGTTTTGCACCTATTCTATTTTTCCAAGTGTGTACATTAGCGTATTTCGTCTTCAAAACTACTGAGAGGTGATATCTCCATTTTAGCCCTGAGGCACTAAGACCCAGTCAGTGGAAGTCACCCACCCAGGGACACACAGATGGGAAGTGAAGGATTCAAAGCAAGCCCTCTGACTCCAAGACTCCATGTTCTCCCAGGCTGCTGTTGGGTTAGTTTCCCCAGGTTGGGGAAGTAGTTTTGCATTTCTCAAGGCTCTCCCCATAGACAAAGCCTCCATCTGGCATGGAAACCAAACCAAAACCCACTGCCATCGAGTCAATTCTGACTCATAGCGACGCTATAGGACAGAGCAGAACTGCCCCATAGAGTTTCCAAGGAACGCCTGGTGGATTGGAACTGCTGACCTCTTGGTTAGCAGCCGTAGTACTTAACCACTGAGCCACCAGGGTTTCACAGAACACGGATATAATTCATTAGTAACTCAGGTGGCTCTTATTTCCCATTGAGAACGTGCATAACTTGCACAATCTTACTCAGAAATCGCAATCACTTGCTTTTTTTTCCAATGAGGAAACCAAGGTTTGGAACTTTGCCCAAAGTCACAGGGCTTCTAAGGGGCTGAGCCAGGGCTAGAACTTAGATCCTTATTTACTCCACAAGTACTTTTATTTTTCTGCCACGGCTGGCTACCTCTCAAATACCTCACATGGCTGAGCCCAGCCTTGGGGTAGGTAAGGAGAGAAAAAAAACAAGCTTTGCTAAAAGGGCAGTTGTTGGGGGAGGAGGATAGGGTGAATAGAATAGAATAGAATTAGGAAGATCTAGTTTCCCATCTCAGTTCCATCAACCACTAGTCCTATGACCTAGGCAATTCAATTCACCTCTCTGAACTTCTGTCTCTTCTTCTGAAAAGGAAAAAAGCAAATCACTGACCTCCAAGCATTGTGGGGATAAAATGAGGTCACAAATGTTCAAAGGGCCTGGGACAGAGCCCAGCAGGATATAGGAGACCCATGCCTGAGCCCTCCCTCCCCAGCATCCCTTCGCATGGCCTGGGGCTCAGAACTCACCAAAGATGTTGGCCCACACTGAGCTGGCAGAGCCCAGCAGACCGAAGATCCACAGGACCAGGGCCATTTTTCTGGCCCCCTCTGGAATGAAGGGGTAGAAGCCACTGCCCACGGGGAGTCCTCTGGTCAGGGAGCCTTTATAAGTCTGCTGCTGGCAAGGACTCTCCCTCCAGGGCTCTCAGGAATGCGGGGGCCCCTCTGTTTTCTTTGTTGGTCATGAGAAGCACTCTCCACCTGAGTCCACCCCCTCTGAGGACACTCATGCAACCAGTGGGGCAAAAGAACCTTGTCCAGGCTATGGGCAGCAGGCCCGGGCAGGGTCGCTTGGAAAATCATCTTCATGGGTGAAAGTAAAAGCTCTGTGGCCTTGTGGGCAATGGGCTCAGATTCACTACAGGGGGGCGGCGGGGGAGGAGCAATCCATTCCTTCATTTGTTCCTTCCTCCCTCCTCCCTCCCTTTCTTCTTTCTTTTCTTTTTCCCTGGTCGCGCAGCGGTTAAGAGCTCGGCTCCTAACTTAAAGGTTGGCAGTTCGAATCTATGGGACAGTACAACTCTGTCCTATAGGATTGCTATGAGTCAGAATCCACTCCATAGCAATGGATTTGTTTGTTTTCCTCCTTTTCTCCCTCCCTCCCCTTCTTCTTCCCTTCTTTCATCCTTCCCTCCCTCTTTTCCTTTCCTCTCCCCTCCCTGACTCCTTTCCTTCCTTCCTTCTTTGATTTCCCCCTTCCCTCCTTCCTTGCCTCCCTCCTTTCTCTTTCCCTTGCTCCCCTCTTTCAGGGTGCTCCTGGCAGCCAGCACAAGGGCTCTGTAGAATAGGGAAGATGTTCAGGATGTCTAGGAAACCCCTGAGCCCATGCCCCCAGCCTCCAGAGCCACTCAACCCATTGCTGTCCAGCCGATTCCGACTCATAGCAACTCTGCAGGACAGAGTAGAACTGCCCCAGAGAGTTTCCAAAGAGTGCCTGGTGGATTTGAACTGCCAACCTTTTGGTTAGCAGCGGTAGCACTTAACCACTATGCTACCAGGGTTTCCAGAGCTGCTACCACTCATTCTAAGTTAGACTCCCCATGCCCCCACGGTACTCCTGGCTGTCAGCTCACTGAGCTTTATGTTCCTTACACTTCTTATCACAACCTACCATTATCTCGCTTAATCACTGACTTCACTGTCTCTACCGCATTAGAATATGGGCTCCAAGAGCAGCACAGAAACTTTTGTCCGAGTCCCCTCTGTGCCCCTGGGTCCTAGAACAGCGCCTGGAACATGAACAGCCTGGAATAAACATCGCTGAGTGAATGAATGAATGGTATAGTAGTTAAGAGCATAGACTCTGGATGCAGATTGCCTCCATCAAATCCTGGCCCTCAATAAACATCAGCTAGCCATGTGAACTTGACAAGACATTTAACCTCTTGTTCCTGTCACCTCACTTGTTAAAAGGGGGCCATTACAGACCCTATATCATAGGAGTGCTGTGAATATTAGAAGAGTTAAAACATGTAAATTGCTTAAAACAGTGTTTGCAGCACAGGAGGGATCCATTGTTGGCTACTATCATTATTACTACGTTCATGATACAAACTGTGGAATGTGAAGCTCAACAGACATTTTACCAGACAGTGCGGGGCCAGAGACTCTGCCCTGAGCATCTCCTGGGGTACCTCTTAAGCCCAGGTACCACGCCTCTGTCTCTCTGTCTCTTCTCTCTCTTTATCTCTATCTTCATCTCTCTCTCTCCCTTTGTCTCTTTCTCAATCTTTGTCTGCTCCAGGGATATTTCAAACTCAGCATGTCCCACACTGAACTCTCAACACTTCTTCCAACAGTGTACTCCCGATGCCTTTGCTATCTCTGTGCTCCCAAACCCAAGTGACATCCTAACATCTTCCCCTCACATCTAATCAGCTCCAAATCCTACTAGGTTGCCCCTCGTCCACATTTCGCCCCTCCTCTCCATCCTTACCTCTCCCCCACCCCCTCCTTCCTTCAGGCCCTTCCTGCTTCTTGGCTAGCTGGCCAGAATCCGTTGCCATCTAGTAGGTTCCGACTCATGGCAACCCTATAGGACAGAGTAAAACTGTCCCATAGGCTTCCAAGGTGCAATCTTTACTGAAGTAGACTGCCCCATCTTTCTCCTGCAGAGCAGCTGGTGGGTTCAAACCACTGACCTTTTGGTTAGCATCTGAAAACCACCTCCTAACTGGCCTCTCCACCCCATCCCTAATCCTTACTGATGCTTCCTCTCCAAGTGAGGAGCACAGCCCTGTAAAATCCATCATGCAGTAAGGATGGACATGCACTCCACAGGCCGTCAGGAGGAGGGATCTTGGGGAGTCTTGGGGGGGTGATGGAATGGAAAGGGGAAACTACAAACGAGAGCTACATGTCAGGCAAAGGTGATTTGGGGAGATGGTGTCGGCATCTACTGGAAAAGGAAACACAAGAGGAAGAGCTTCCCCGCCCCCCGCCCCCTTTCACTCCAGCTGCCCAGGCCAAGCTACATCCATGCTGTGGAGGGCCAGTAGCATCCTTTCACTACAACTATATAATAAGCATGGGGCTCTCGTGCCACAGTGGTTAAAAGCTCGGCTGCTAACCAAAAGGTCAGCAGTTCGAATCCACCAGCTGCTCCTTGGAAACACTATGAAGCAGTTCTACTCTGTCTTATAAGGTTGCTGTGAGCCTGAACCAACTTGACGGCAATGGGTTTGGTTTTGTTGTTATGTAGTAAGCACAGGGTCAAGCAGCCCCGTGCTGTTTCTCTATTTCCATGTATTCTAAAACAGATGAGTCTTACAAAAAGTTAGAACAGAGTTGGAACAGGACCCCCATACCATGCTTTTCCTCACCCTGAAACGCTTGCACAATGCTTGCATGGCTGGCCCTGTGCTGATTCATGCTCGCTGGCCTGGGCCCTGGGAAGTGCAGTGGGGAATCGACACACGTAGGCCCACGCCAGGGCTCTCTGCTCCACTGGGTTTGGTGCTTTAGGGACTGTGGACTTAGCCACAACCAGGCCAAGACTCCCTGAATGAAGGGTTCTCTGGGGGAGTGAAGGGCAGCCATGAGCTCACTCCTCTTCAGACCACCCCTGGAGTGCGTCAGTGGTTAGTGAGAGCGCTCAGTGGGCCAGAACTTCCTTCAGAATCAACACATGGAGCTGGTCTGGGCTGAGCTCGCCCACGTGCCCCAAAAGGAGAGGTGCTTCTCTTCACCCAAGCAACAGAGCAGTGAGCCCACCGAGAACTAAACCAAGGCACTGCCTCCTCACCCTGAAAACCTCCTTGTCAGAGTGACTCAGACATTTGCTGCTGCTCTTGCCTCAGCTCCACTGAACTCCGTGAGCATGCAGGGTCCACATCAACTCTAGAAGGCAGTACCCTGGCCCATCTTCATTCAAGCTTCTCCTATCTCGAGCCTCCACCATTTCCAGCAGGGCCTTCACCATGAGCCCTCCACCTTTCCTACTTTCCTTGGACCCAAATGCAGTCGCAAAACCTTCTCATTCATCTCCTTCAGTTCTTAAAACTAGCCTCTGTATTACAGGCACTAAAGGTCTAGATACCATGAAGGACAGTTCAAATACAGAGGAGGAAACTGCTTCAAAATGAACATGAGGCGACACTGTTTCTTATACTCACCAGCTATCACCCACCTCAGAACCCCTGATCAGACAAAAATGGGTCGGACTAAAAGGAGAAATAGACAAATCCACAAATTCATATGGAAACGTCAACACCTCTCTCTCAACAATTGACAAAACCACTAGATAGACAATCAGCAAGGATACAGAAGAACCCAACACCATCAACCAACTGATCTAATCAACATTTATCGAACACTCCATGCAACAAGAGTAGAGTAGACATTATTTTCAAGAGTCCAGGGAAAATCTACTAAGGTCACATCCTGGGCCATAAAGCAAACCTCCATAAATTAAAAAGGACTGAAATTCAATAGAGTATGGTCTCTGACCACAATGGAATAAACTAGAAAATCAGTAACAGAAAGACAACTGGAAAATCTCCAAACCCTTAGAAACTAAGCAAGACAGCTTGGCAAAATAATAGATATATAGATCAATGGGAAAAGAATGCATAACATAAACTCATGTAATTATGGTCACTTGATTTTCAACAAAGGCATCTAGGTAATTTAATTAAAAAAAAAAAAAAAAAACAGAGTCTTTTCAACAAATGGTGCTGGAGTAGTTGAATATCCATATGCCAAAAGAAAAAAAAAGTAATTGACTCATGCCATACAAAAAAATTAACTCCAAATTATCCTCCTGTGAATATTTGTTTACAAGTCTTTGTATGGACACACGCTTTCATTCTTTATCCAGGACTGTGATAGACAGATCTTATGGTGGTGTGTTTTTTTTACTTTTTAAGAAAATACCAAAATTGTGCTATTTACATTTCCACTTGTAGTATGTAAGAGTTCCAGTTCCTCCTCATCCGTACCAATATTTGGTATGTTTTTTTTGTTTTTTAAGTCACATTGGGATGTTAATGTGCATTTCCCTCATCTCTAACGATGTCGAGTGTGCTTGTTGCGTTTTCGCTACCCATACATCTTCTTTGGTACAGGGTATCTTCAAATCTTTTCCTCATTCTTTAAAAATTGGGTTGTCTTCTTATTATTGAATTTTGAGAGTTCTTTATATATTCTGGATACAAGTCCTATACCCGATATGTGATTTGCCAATATTGCCTCCCAATCTCTGGCCTGTCTTTACATTCTTATAATGGTGTCTTTTGAATAGCAGATGTTTTAATTTTGTTAAAGTCCAATGTATCTTACTTTTCTTTTACAGATCACACTTTTGATGTCATTTCTGAGAAATTTTTGCCTAACTTGTAGTCACAAAGATTTTCTCCTTTCTTCTAGAAGTTTCATGATTTTAGGTTTGACATTTAGGTCTACATTTGGTGTTAATTTTTTATAAGGTGTGAGGTATAGATTGAAGTTTGTTTACCTTTGCATATGAATATCCAATTGTTCCAGCACCATTTGTTTAAAATATTATCCTTTCTCCACTGCATTGTCTTGGCATTTTAGTTAAAAATCAATTGATCAGTTGCACAATATGCTGAATGTAATCAATGTCACTGAACTGTACATGTAAAAATTGTTGAACTGGCAAATGTTTTGTTATATATATCTTTACCACAATTAAAAAAAAAAGATATTAAAAAAATCAGTTGACCATAAGTTTTTGGGTCTATTTATGAATTCCCTATTTGTACCATTGATCTACATCTCATTTTATAGCACTTCTATACCGTCTTCATTATGTACCATAGGCCTCAAAATCAGGAATAATCTGTCCTCCAACTTTGTTCTTCTTTAAGTTATGTCGGATGCTCTAGGTCCTTTACCTTTCTACATAAATTTTATAACCGGCTTGATTTTATTTAAAAAATTCTGCTAGGTAACAAAATTCTAACTCAAAAAGCAAGACCAGACTTGCTGGCCTGACAGACACTGGAGAAACCCTGAAGAACACGGCCCCCAGACACACTTTCAGCTCAGTGATGAGGCCACTCCTGAGGTTTATTTTACCCTTCAGCTAAAAATTGAACAGGCCCATGGAACAAAACAAGACTAAAGAGACACATCAGCCCTGGGGCAGGGACTGGAAGGCAGGAGGAAACAGGAAAGCTGGTAATAGGGAATCCAAGGTTGAGAAGGGAGAGTGTTGACATGTCATGGGGTTGTTGACCAATGTCATACAACAATGTGTGTACCAACTGTTTGATGCAAAACTAGTTTGTTCTGTAAACTTTCATCTGAAGTACAATTAAAAAAAAATTCTGCTAGGATTTTAATTGGGATTGCATTATATTGATAGGTCAATTTGGGGAGAATTGACATTTTAAAAATATTAAGTTGTCCACTCCATGATCCTGGTAAATCTCTTCATTCATGTGTCTCTTTAACTTTTCTCAGCATTGTTTTCTGTGTACAGGTTCTATACATCTTTTTCAAATTTATGTCTAGATAGTTCACATTTTTTAACGCCATTGAAAATAGTATTTTTTTTTAATTCCCATTTCCTATTCTTCATTGCTAATATATAGAAATATTGGTTCTAGTAGCATTTTGGTAGATATCTTTGAATTTTCCGAGTATATAACATGCTATCTGCAAACGTTTCTTCTTCTTTTTCAATTTGTATGCCTTTTATCTCTTTTTCCCCCCTTATTGCACACTACCATATTGCCCTGGCAGGACCTCCGGTACAATGCTGGATGTTGCTGTTGTTAGTTGCCGTCAAGTTGATTTCGACTCATGGTGACTCCATGTTACAGAGTTAGAACTGCTTTATAGGATTTTCTTGGCATTAATCTCATAGGAACGAAACTGCCAGGCCTCTTCTTCTGCTGTACCACCGGGTGGGTTCCAATTGCCAACCTTTAGGTTATCAGTTGAATGCTGTTTGTGCCACGTAGGGATCTTACAACGGTGAATGGAAGTAGTGGTCATAGATATTTTTACCTTGTTCTTAATCTTAGGAAGGAAAGCATATTTTTATCATTAAGTATGATGTTAGGTGTAAGGTTTTGATAGACGCCCTTTATAAAGCTAGTAAATTAATTTCTTTTCCTCGTTTTCTGAGTTTTTAATCATGAATGAATGTTGAAATTTGTGAAAAGCTTTTTCTGCATTTATTGACATTTTCATACAATTTTTATTCTTTATTCTATTGATATGGTGTATTACATTAATTTTTAAACATTAAACCAACTTTTTTATTCCCAGGAAATATCCAACTTGATCATGACACATTATCCTTATTATATATTGCTGGATTTGGTTTGCTAATATTTTGTTCAGGATTTTTGTGTCTATGCTCAGGAGAGATATTTACTGGTCTGTGGTCTCTTTCCTTGTGGTACCTTTTCCTAGTTTTCATATGAGGCCAAAGATGGTCTCAAAAAAAAAAAAAAAAAAAAACCTCTATTTTTCTGCTAGTGTTTTTGTAAAACTGAGATCATTTCTTCCTTAAATATTTAATAGAATTCACATTTAGCCCTGGAGTTTTCTTTGTGGGAAGATTTTTAATTACAAATTTATTTTCTTTCATTCTTTTTGAATCAGTTTTGGTACTTTGTGTGTTTCAAGGGCTTCTTCCATTTCATCTAAGCTGTCAAAAGTATTGGCAGGTAAGACTTCCCCCTCTTTAACGTTTTTTTTTTTTCTTAATAGATATTATTTTTTAGAGCAGTCGTGGTTTACAGTAAAACTGTGCAAAAATTATAGACAGTCCCCAGATACACCCTAGGCTTGGTTTCCTAGTGCTGCCTGAACAAGAATCTCACAATAGGTGGCTTCAAAGAGCAGGCGTTTATTGTCTCACTGTTTTGGACTAGAAGTCTGAATTCAGAGCATTGGCTGACATCTTTCACTTAGAAATATGCGTTTAACTTTCCTCCATGTCTTTTTATAGTTTAATAGTCATTTCTTTTTATTGTTGAACATTACTCCACTGTGTGGATGTACCAAAGTTTGTTTATACATTCACCTACCGAGAGGCATCTTGGTTGTTTCCAGTTTTAGGCAATTTTGAATAAAGCTGATATCAACATTCATGTGCAGGTTTTAGGTAGAGATAAGTCTTCGACTCTTTTGGATGAGTATCTAGAAGCACAATTACTGGATCATATGGTAAACCTATGTTTAACTTCTTAAGAAACTGCCAGACTGTCTTCCTTTGTCGTTGTACCATTTTGTGTTCCCACCAGCAATGAATAAAAGTTCCTATTGCTCCAAGTCCTCACCAGCATTTGACATCAGTGATTTGGATTTTAGTCATTCTAGAAGGTGTGTAGCGCTATCACATTTTAATTGGGCCACTATGAGTCGGAATTGACTTGATGGCAAAAGGTTTGGTTTTAATTTTAGTGGTATGTTGGAGCCCTGGTGGTACAGTGGTTCGAATCCACCAGCTGCTCCTTGGAAACCCTACGGGGCAGTTCAACTCTGTCCTATAGGGTCAATATGAGTCGGAATCGACTGGACAGCTACAGGTTTGGGTTTTTTTTTTTGGGGGGGGTAATGAGACGTTGAGTATCTTTTCATATGCTTATTTGCCACCTGTGTATCTTCTTTGCTTTCTTATTGAGTTTTAAGATTTGTGTATCTTGGACACAAGTCTTTTATCAAATAGGGTTTTGCAATTATTTTTTCCCCGGTCCATGCCTGTCTCCCACAGAAAGATACTGCGATAGAGCCTTTCACAGCACAGAAGTTACTAAATTTAATGAAGTCGACTTTTTTCTTTCATGGAGCATGCTTTCGGTGTTCTATCTGAAAATTCATTGCCAAACCCAAAGTCACTAAGATCTACCCTACTCCTTGTAAAAGTTGTCTCAATTTTAAAATGTTCCCTTTTCCGTTCCTGATGTTGGTAATTTGTGACCAGTCTACCTACGGGTTTATCAATTGTCTTATTCTGTTTAAAGACTTGACTTTTTAAAATTGATGTTTCTCTATTATATATTTAATATTTCATTGGTTCAGCATGCATCTTTTCCTTCCACTTTTTTTTTTTTCCTCCAGGTTAGGGTAGAATCTTAGATCATTGATTTACACCTTCCTTCTTTTTTAATATAAGCATTTAAAGCTATAAATTTCCTTAAATTAAGCTGTAGTCCACAAATTTTAACATGTGTTTACATTCTCAGTTAATTTAAAATATTTTCTAACTTTAGTTGTAATTTTTTCCTTTGGCCCATGGGTTATTTAGAAATATGTTATTCAATTTCCGAACATTTGAGGTTTACCTCCCCGCCCCGCCCCCAAATCTTTCTGGTATTGCATTCCAGATAAATTCCACCGTGGCCAGAAAACAATTATTTTAAATAATTTACCTTTTTGAGTGTTCCAAAAGCAATTGACACAAATATGTATTCTTTTGTTGTTGGATGCAGTGTTCTATAAATGTCAACTAAGCCAAACCAGGCCATCGTTTTTGTTGAAGTTTTCTATATCCTTACTAATTTTTTGTCTGCTTATTCTATTAGTGCTGAAGAAAGATTGAAATTCTCAACTATAATTGTGGATTTTATTTCTTTATTCAGCAATGCTAGTGTTCGTTTTATGTATTTTAATACTCTAATAAGAAGCCTGTAAGTAACTGTCAAAATTGCAATTTAACATTTCCCCGTGTATCTGTCTGTTTGTTGTACTGTGGGGGCTCGCGCGTTGCCGTGATGCTCAAAGATATGCCACCAGTATTCAAACATCAGCAGGGTCACCATAGTGGACAGGTTTCAGATGAGCTTGCAGACTAAGAAGGACCCAGCAGTCTACTTCTGAAAAAACTAGCCAGCGAAAACCTTATGAATAGCAGTGGAACATAGTCTGATATAGTGCTGGAAGATGAGCCCCCCAGGCTGGAAGGCACTCAAAATATGACTGGGGAAGAGCTGCCCCTCAAAGTTGAGTCAATCTTGATGATATGGATAGAGTCGAGCTTTCGGGACCTTCATTTGCTGATGTGGCACAACTCAAAATGAGGAGAAAACAGCTGCAAACATCCATTAATAATAGGACTGTGGAATATACAAAGTATGAATCCGGGAAAAATGGAAACTGTCAAAAATGAAATGGAACCCAGAAACATCGATATCCTAGGCATTAGTGAGCTGAAATGAACTGGTATTGGCCATTCTGAATCAGACAATCATACGGTCTACTGCGCTGGGACTGACAAGCTGAAGAAGAGTGGCGTCACATCCGTCATCAAAAAGAACATTTCAAGATCTATCCTGAAGTACAACGTTGTCAGTGATAATACCCATACACCTACAAGGAAGACCAGTTAATATGACTATTATTGAAATTTATGCACCAACCACTAGGGCCAAAGATGAAGAAATTGAATATTTTTACCAATTTCTGCAGTCTGAAACTGATCAAACATGCAGTCACAATGCACTGATAATTACTGGTGATTGGAATGGGAATGTCGGAAACAAAGAAGAGGGAACAGTGGTTAGAAAACATGGCCTTGGTGATAGAAACAATGCCAGGGAACAAGTGATAGAATTTTGCAAGACTAACAACTTCTTCATTGCGAATACCTTTTTTCACCAACACAAACGGTGACTATACACATGGATGTCACTGGATGGAATACACAGGCATCAAATCAACTACATCTATGGAAAGAGACGATGGAAAAGTTCAACATCATCAGTCAGAATAAGGCCAGGAGCCAACTGTGGAACAGATGATCAAATGCTCATGTGCAAGTTCAAGTTGAAGAAAATTAGAACAAGTTCAGAGAGCCAATGTATGACCCTGAGTGTATCCCACCTGAATTTAGAGACCATCTCAGGAACAGATTTGATGCACTGAACACTAATGACCGAAGACCAGGCAAGCTGTGGAATTACATCAAGGACATCATACATAAAGCAAGAGGTCATTAAAAAGACAGGAGAGAAATAAAAGACCTAAATGGATGTCAGAAGACACTCTGAAGCTTCCTGATGAACATAGAATAGCTAAAGCAAAAGGAAGAAATAGTGAAGAGAGATGAATAGAAGATTTCAAAGGGCAGGTCGAGAAGACAAAGTATTATAATGAAATGTGCAGACCTAAAGTCGGAAAACCAAAACGGAAGAACATGCTCGGCATTTCTCAAGCTCAAAGAACTGAAGAAAAATTCAAGCCTCGAGTTGCAATACTGAAGGATTCTATGGGGAAAATATCGAATGATACAGGAAGCATCAAAAGAAAATAAAAGGAATACAGAGTCACTATACCAAGAAGAATTGGTCAAAGTTCACCCACTTCAGGATGTAGCGTATCATCAGGAGCTGATGCTGTCAAAGGAAGAACAAGCTGTACTGCAGTCACTGTCAAGAAACAAGGCTTCAGGAATTGGCAGAATACCAGTTGAGAGGTTTCCGCAAATGGATGGCAAGAAACTTGGAAGACAGCTACCTGGCCAACCGACCGGAAGAGATCCATATTTGTGCCCATTTCAAAGAAAGGTGATCCGAGAGGATGCGAAAATTATCGAGCAATATCATTAATATCACACACAAGTAAAATTTTGCTGAAGATCATTCCAAAGCAGCTGCACAGTGCACCGACAGGGGGCTGCCAGAAGTTCAAGCCCGATTCACGAGAGGACATGGGACGAGGGATGTCATTGCTGATGTCAGAAGGGTCCTGGCTGAAAGCAGAGAATACCAGAAAGATGTCTACCTGTGTTTTATCGACTATGCAAGGGCATTCAACTGTGGGGATCATAACAAATTACGAATAACATTGCAAAGAATGGGAATTCTAGAACATTTAACTGTCCTGTGCTCATGACGAACCTGTACATAGACCAAGAGGCAGTCATTTGAACTGAAGGGGACACTGTGTGGTTTAAAGTCAGGAAAGGTGTGCGTCAGGGTTGTATCCTTTCACTATATTTATTCAATTTGTATGCTGAGCAAATAATCCAAGAAGCTGAACTACATGAAGAAGGGCAGGGCATTGAGATTTGAGGAAGATGCATTAACAACCTGTGTTATGCAGATGACACAAACTTGCTTGCTAAAAAAGGACTTGAAACAATTACTGATGAAGATCAAAGACCACAGGATTGCACCTCAACATTAAGAAAACAAAAATCTTCACAACTGGACCAATAAACAACATCATGATTAACAGAAGACTGAAGTTGTCAAGGATTTCATTTAACTTGGATCCACAATCAATGCCCACGGAAGCAGCAGTCAAGAAATCAAACGGCATATTGCATTGGGTAAGTCTGCTAAAAAAAGACCTCTCTAAAGTGTTAAGAAGCAAATATGCCACTTTAAGCCATGATGTTTTGAATTGCCTCATATGCATGTAAACCCTGGACAATAAGGAAGACTGAAGAACTGATCGTTTCGAATTATGGTGTTAGCGAAGAATATCGAATATACCATAGACTGACAGAAAAATGAACAAATCTGTCTTGGAAGTGTAGCCAGAATGGTCCTTAGAAGCAAGGATGGTGAGACTTCATCTCACATACTTTGGACGTGTTATCAGGAGGGAGCAGTCCCTGGAAAAGGAATCACACTTGGTAGAGGGTCAGGGGAAAAGAGGAAGACTTCCAATGAGATGGATTGACACAGTGGCTGCAATAACCGTTTCAAGCATTAACAACAACTGTGAGGGCGGTGCAGGACCAGGCAGTGTTTCATTCTGTTGTACACTGGGTCGCTATGAGTCAGAACTGACTCAAGAGCACTTAACAACAATTTAACATTTTGTAAGCAAAAGTATGAGAGGGTGATAGATAACTACTTGTTAAGTATAAAAGAAGATAAGAGTCTTTTGGGAAATAAAATGAAAGGGCAAAAAAGGGAATATAATAATATGTAGTTTACAAATGCCAAGGAAGTTTGTCCATATATTTTTAAAGTAGATGTTGATAAGTAGCAAAACTGTATTTAGTGTCTACTGCATACTTTTACGCATACTTATAATGACATTTCCTCCTCCCTTCCCTCAATTTTCCTCCATCGAAATTCTTTGACCTACCCAATAAACTAAGTATATCAACGTCTTTGTCTCAGGCTCTACTTTCAGGGGTACCCAAAGATAACAGGTAGCCATGGATTAGTTTTTAAACATTTCTTTAGACAGACCACAGTAAAAATCTGAAGACCACTGTTTTAGTTAACATACACCTTTCCCCAAAGTCCCTCCATCCAAAAGTCTTATGATCTTTCCCTTCCTTCGTCCCCTTAATTCCTTCTACTCTTTGATAGCATCTAAAAAAAAAAAAAAATTTCATTGAAAACCACGTGTTTCCATCAGCCTGCAGAAAGTGATCTTTTTTTTTTTTTGGTTAACTTTTTATAGAAAGTGATCTTAACACGATGAATTCCATATCCAGCCCGTCACAGAACTTAATGGCTGGCACACAGACAGCCCTCAATATGTCTACTAAATTCAACTTTCAATTTAATAAATTATTAATAAGAGCTTCTAGGTACTTTGCTTCATTTAATTCTCAAAACAAGGTTCTAAGTTAGGCAGTTGGGAAGTTCATGCCTGTTCCACCATACCTAATTATTATTCACTGATCAGTTCCCACAAGAGGCCTTCTTAAAGGACTGCTTCTGTTAGGAAGAGAAATTGAAGCTTGAAGGACTGATTGCTTTTATAGAGACACAACAAACAACAGAGGCTTTTCCAGAAGAAGGACACAATATGAAGGCAAGAGACGGAAACCAGCACAGTCTCCGCAACGGTGAGACTGCATGTGAATGAACTGAAGACTGGATTAGGTAAATTTACAAAGATTCAGATCACAGACTCGCTTTCAAGTAGGCGTCACTGGAGGTTTCAGAGCAAAATACAGGCGTAACAATAGTTGAAGGAAACATGCTATAAAGAATATGAGATCCAACAGGCATAGAGTTTGCATCCTGAACCTGCCACTTACTAGGTGTCTTACGAAGGTCAAGTTTCTAAATGTCTCAACATCGTACAGAACCTGGCACACTGCAAGCACTCGTTAAATGCTAATGTCCTAGTCTGGCAGTGACGATTTTGATGGACTAGGAGGGAGTTTTTTTTTTAGGAGGAGGACAAGGTAGAATTAGAGTCTCATGGCCTTATTTCATGAAAAGTGATGGACTACCCAATGGGATTGAGAAAACGGAAGAAGACATCAACCACTTTGAGGAGTTATCTCATCCAGTGATGAAATGGATATGACTCAAGTGTTTCGAGGCTGGGTTCTCAAGGTGATGTTACTGTAAGAGCAGTGAAGCAGGCAGGAGGTGCAGTGTTTTGGAGGGAAAATGGTGTGCTTCAGTTCGAACTTGTGAAATATGAACATATGAGAGGAAGTAAGTCAACGGAAATATGATCAGTGTTATGGCAAGGGGTTTCATCTAAAATTGAGAATGAGCGAGTTACTTTAAAGAAAAAGTGCGTTACTCTTAAGTTTGAAAATAAGTCAGTAAACCCACAAACAAGTGTGAGGAAGTACAAGTAAGAGGGCTCCCTTCACACCAATGCTCAGTCTATTCTGTCTTGTGGCAAATGAAACAAAAACACTGATTTTTCAAGAACCACCCTATCTAGTTTATTGCTCATATTTAAATACACATATACTTGAATTTTCTAAGTAAGACTAACTAAAAAAAAAAGTCAGCTCTTTTGAAATGTCTCACTATGGACTGGGCTTACTTATCAGAAACCAAACCACTCTCTTAAAGAGGGAAAAGCTCAACTTACTAGCTGCTGGAAGGCTTCCATCAATTGTCAATACACTATATTAAGTGGGTATGTGCGTACAACTAACTTGGTATGGATTTACTTTAAAAACTACATTAAAAATTCACACTTCCAATTCATACATATATAAGCAGAGAAAAACTCTTAGTGATTAATAGAACTGGCAGTTTGCTGTTTGCTAACACAAAGTGATATAATTTTCAGACTGCAAGAACAATTACACACGTGGTCGTCGGGACTGAGGAGATGAGCATTACTGGGTACAAAGGGTCCTCTGTGTCTGTGACAGAAGTCTTAGTCAGCAGCACTACTGGTAAGTTAAGGATGCTATTTGCTTCATTTCTGAGAAAAGGAGATATAAATTCAATGTTTACAATTTAGCCACAGTAGGGAAAACATCAGAACCATTATTTTTAAACACAAAAGAAAGATATTAAGTTTGAAATGCAGACATTAGCAAATTTACTTCACACACGGAATAAAGGCACTATTTCTTTTTCCTTTAATACGCAAATTTAAGCAACTACCCCCACAGTATCACTCCTTTCAAAGCTTTTCATTTATCCTTAGGATGTTACCACAAAGTTAACGCATCACAAGCAAATACACACGACTGGATTTCACGTCTGTTTATCTTTGGCACGTTTGTCAAGGTGGAGAAGCTCGAAAGGCAATGAAAGTTTGTAACAGCTGTCTCATACATTCTCTGAATCATCTTCACATCAAAATATAAGGCTGCAAAAAGGCAAGATGAAATTTTGGGATGTGTGGAATAGTTTTAATAAAGAGTTTTACATACAGTACGTTACATATAGAACAGTGTGTTTGCAAATTTAAATAATATCTGAATGTACAGTGGCATGTATTCTTACCAAAGATAAATTCAAGTTTACTGTCTATCAGTTCTAAAATGCATTTATACAGATTGCAAGAACTGAGAAACAGAACGAGGCATAAAATATTCAAGTGTTATATGTCATCAAATAGCCTCCTCTGAACAGTCTTTTTCCCCCATTTAAAAAAATTTCAAAACCTGTACATACATTTTTTAATTTTTTAAAAACGGTCTGTTAAAAGGTGACATTTCATGTTAACCACCAATTCTCATAGTCTATAGTAATAAAACTAGATATGTGTAGATATAAATATGTGCGGGTTATGTACATACGTACGTTGAGTGTTTAGAACAAGCATACACACTTACGCAGACCTGCGTACGGAGCACTGGGGGCACACGACCCACGTGAACACTGGCAGACGTTCGGACCTAGGTTCAAAATCCAGCAAGAGCTAACACAGCAACTTAGTTGCCTTTGGTTTCAGAAATTTCTCCATTTGTGACCAAAGCTAAAGGTTTTGAGTGTGTGTGTATCTTTTAAAAATAAAATTCATCTTCACAAAAGAAGCTTTTCCAGTATTCCACTACTAGCAGTTAAAACTCCACAGCCACCAATTATTTTGATATTCATGTCCCTCCTCAGCCCAGCTGAGGCTGTTTATATTTTTCTGAAGGCAAACACCAAGCATACTCAGGATTAAGCTGTACGCTGAAGCCTGAATACCGCAATTCAACTATATGTATACATAATAGTATATATGTGACACATCCGCTTTTGATGAACTGGTGGTATCATGTAAGACTGGGGCGAGAGAGCTCCCACAAGATTTAAAATTCTCTTCCCAGCAGTATCATCATCCTTTGGCACATCTGAGCCTTCTAGAAGCCATTTTGTTTTTAATGAGCTTAATGCCTGCAGTAAGTTCCAATCATCGGGTGATTGTTGTTTAAATGTATTCATAATGAAGTAAGACTTCCACAAGTGCCTGCCCCAGGAGTGAGGCTTCTGCTGTCAGTTTTCTGATTAAGGACATTCATCACCTAAGACACAGCACATGATCCTATAAAAGTTTAAATACCCTAACCTCCTGTGCAGTGGGATCAGTTGCAGAGAAGACTTCTTATAGCAACCTTGCAGAACTCTCCAGATTTTAAATTTCCTCTACGATTTTGTTTTTGGCCAAATGCTGATTTATAAATGAGAAATCTTTCTACTAGGAACTATATAAATACACCAGTATTTCTTTCTACAGATATCTCAGGCTTCATATAAGCGACTATTCAAAAACCGTGCCAATTCAGTTCTCTCAGTCCAGATCATATTCTAGCTCATTGATCCTTGGCATCTAGCACAGCACCATTTGCAGCTTTGCTCATGGAATTTTTGTTTTATATTCACTGTCTTGATAAAGTTGTTCTTCATTTTCCTTTCCAAGGTGTCATCCTATTGATGTCACAAAATCAGTAAATGACCAGACATTACTAAGCTTTTGAATGATCCACCCAGCAGTCATGTGGATAATCAAAATGATTGGACAGGAGAGCCACGTTCTTTTCATTAAGTTTTCACTGTCGTCATACCGAGCACAGAGTCGCTATTTGTTGTACTTTGCCCATGTCGATTAGAAGCTGTTTTATGTGGCGTTTAAGTTGCGGCAGTCTTGCAAGAGGGTCTGGTGGCTCCAACTCCCCTGTGAAGTCAAGCCAGCTCTCCAGAACTAAAGGAGAGAAGAGAACAAACACACTTAAACGAGAACCAGAAGAACAGTCACAAAATGACAGACTCAGAAGGCTGGGAAGGTGGTGGACGTAAGACTTCACCTCCCTGTCTTTAGAGGCCAGCAGGCTCCAGCCATTTTCGAGAGAGTGAGCACCCTTTACACCCTGTTGTGGGAACCCCGCTCTGTTAGACAGTCTTTCTCTTTATATAGATAAGCTAACTTTATTTTGACGGTCTCTCTACTCTGGAATGGAAAATACAGTTCTCTGTGCCTGCTCAAGCTTTCTATTAATTTAGACTTAAATCATCTCTACTTTGCCAAATGATACTTAGCAACTTTATTTTTTAATCCAGATCTTTTTAACAAAGGAAAGGAAGCAGCAATTTCTGTCACTTTCAGTTCCACTATTTTATCATTACTCATGAAAAACATGCAAGCATATTAAAATTCATGAAGAATGCAATTAATCACGTGCTACAGGTTTATTAATGCTTCCTTCCGAAATCCACCCTAATATCCACCCTAATAATAGCAGACAGTCAGGCTGCATTTCTCTTCTTCAAAAATCTACTCAAAACTTAAACTAGCTCTATGGTTGGCTTATACTCAAACGGGTGACGCTTCTGACATGGGTTTCCATTTCCTCTCTTCTCTTGTCTCTATCTATCAGGGGCAAAATGCAGCTGGAGCTTTAACTTAGTGAAGCAGAGAGGCACCACCTGCTTCCGCAAAGAATTAAAAAAACAGAGAGAAAGAGAATACAGTCTGAGACTAGGAGGAAAAAAGGAGTCAGAAAGCACAGGAAGAAGACTTCATTAGGAAACAGGTAATCTAAGTTACTCAATTTTCTCAACTGCAGAATGGGGATATCTTTTCATGTCTTCTTTTCAGGGCTTCTGTGTGATGAAAAAATTAAAAAATATAAAAGAAAACCATTTGAAAAAATTGATGCAAACATAAGGTCTATCTGCTTAAACTTGTAGGAGTTTTTCCATTAATTTCACTTAAGTAACTGACCAAAGTGCAAACACATATTCAAAATACTTTTTCCCCCATATTTTGAATGGGCTTAAAGTCCTTCTGCTGATTTCCAAAGAAAGAACAGTTCAATAAAACTAACAAAGTGTTCAACAAATAAAACACCTAACAAAAAAGACCTGAGCTAATACCCAGTCATGCTGTCGTGAGACCATGACACTGCAGACCCCAGGAGCCAACTGTGTTAAAGGCAATGTAAAGGGGCAATGAGGGTCCATCAGTACGGACTGCATCTGTACTTCTCATCCCGTAATTTAAAATAACTTCTCCATGCCAACACTAAACACGCTACAATCATTGTATTTTTAGTTCTTTCTTAAATTACCATCAACTTCTTTTTCTATTAGGTCCATCCTGCTGGTAACTTCATTCTGCACATTTTCTATGTGTGTGAGGAGATTGAGCTGCCACTGAAGATGGGAGTCTCCTGGGTCTTCAGTGCCCTTTTTATCATTATAAACAAATACCGTGTTCCCTTCAGCTGGATTCTTCTCCAAAGGACCATTGGAAAAAACATAAAGAGTTCGATGAAATGCAATGTCATAAAGGGAAAGCTACATTAGAAACCTCTCCACCCACAATGATCGGGGAAAGCCACTCTGATGCCTAGAGTAATTTTAAAGGAAGTACTGCTGGTTCCTATTGGTGCCTCATCAAATTATATCTGATGGCCCTAAAGAGCCACATGTCTACTGTGTCTCCCCACCATGCCTAGACTGAGTAGGAGGAATTCAACACAAAGTGCTAAATAAATGAAGTCACTAAGGGTGCTCTGTAATCAGATCGCTCAGCTAGTTCTGACTGAGTCTCAACATAGATGGAGTCGGGGCAAAGCGATGATAGAAAAATCAAGACAACTGGCGATGACCAGTGTAAAGTCTACCTGTAGGATGGAACGGTTGAGTATGCTATAGGTAAATCAACGAGGTGAAGAAGAAAAACTAAAAATCTTTTAAAATCTTCAAAAGTGCAAACTGCTTAGCACAAACACAAAATCTGAACTTGCATTTGTCAGAGAATTAATTTCCTAAGAGGGATATTAATTTGACAAAGTAATTTGTTGCAAATTTCATGAAATATAAACTCCCCAAATTCAGTGAAGTATATTTATTTATAGTGATTACTTGATAAAGAGGCCAGAAAAATAAAGTACTAATTTTCAAGTGGCACTGCTAATCGAGAATCAATAAAAAACGAAGGCTCAGCATCTGTGAGACAATCCAAGTGAATAGAAAATAAGCTTCTAAATATTCAATGTACATTGAGCTGTGAGAATTCCACTTACTGCATTAATGGGATTGATACGCATTTATAAATATTGATAAAATAAAAATATAAATAGAGTGCCATCTTTTATCTAAAACACATAAACAAATTATGTCAAAATGAAAAATGTGCTCTCATTTCCTTACACATAGAAACTTTTGCTTGGAATAAAATGTGACTCACTTTTTTTTTTGAGGCATCTAAGAATGCTTATAAAATTGGAATTTTTATTAGGACAAAAGTTTATTAAATTACTACAGCTCTGAGATAGATAATTAAATGTTTAAATGGTTAGTGTATTCTTGTATACCCAAAAAAAAAAAAACAAAAAGGCTTTCCTCCACGGGTACCTGAGAACATGGGAACACGAAAAACCTGGGAATTTAGTATGTTTTACTGTATAAAACTTTCTTTTGTTATTCTATTCTATTTTTCCAAGCAAAGATAAATGAACCAGTTTTACCTTTTCTGGCATTCCATCTTCCTTTACTGAGAATCGTACACGGTTTTTATCTCCCATGTGAAATTCCTGTTCTTCTTCAAAACTACTGACATCATCATCATCTGAGCTCCTGGGATCTGCGACAGGCTTGCAGTCAGGGCCAAAACTCTGGGGCTTCTGGTAGCTGTGCTCACTCGTTATGTAAGTTCCTTCCATTTTCGGGGGCAGACGAGGTGGTTCTTTATGGTTCTGAACATGCTGCGCCTTTTCTTCTAGATTAACCATGCCTTGCACTGTCACTTTTTTCTCTACCCCAGCAATTACTTGATCCGGGTCTTTTCGCTTCCCAGAACAAGCCCAGAGATGAAGGTCAGGATGTTGTTTATTCCTGAAAACAATGTTAGTGAAACAGCAGCTCAGAATAAAAATCCAGTAGCAAGTTCAATACCATAATACAATCTAGAACGTAACTTTATACACAGCTGGCTCTTGATTATTCCTGACTTTACACCTATGCTGACGGTACCTGATTCTGACTGGCTTCCCACTGACTCTCTACTGAGGACCTGGACTGCCCACAAGGCAGCCAGGTTAGGAAGAAGTCAGGGACTCAACATAAAAGCAAAGATATTCTATAGCTTAACTCACCCCAGTATTTCATCTGAAATGAGAATTCTCACCATTTGAAAGATAGAAAAGCAACAATGAAATTAATTTGCTTGATAGTTCATATCATCATTTGATATCTGTACTTTTTTTTTTTTGCTTCATTGTAGTTTTTAAAATTTCAAGATGTGAAGGACTGCTATGAGCATATTTTAAAACCTTTATTCAACCACAAAGTGATACTTATTCATGACAAAAATTCAGACTATAAACGTGTACAAACCAAAAGCTCACTCAAGGGTAATCGTGAAAAACTGATGTATAATCTTCCAGACTTTTTCTATGCACATAAAATTATTTTTAAAATAGGTAAGCACACATTTTTTTTTTTTTCTTTTTACACATATGAACGTTTCAAACACCTTCTGGCATGTAGTAGGCTTTCAGTAACAGTAGATAAGGTTAATTACTATTACTACTAGAAGTATTAACATAAAAAATCACAACATAGGAGGCAATAATGGTCCAGTTAAAACTCTTAGCAAAATTATGAATGCAGAGAAACTCATACAGATACCAGGTGTAAATGAAAAAGCCTAATACGTTAATCCTTCCCTTAAATCTTAGCATTTGTATAACCTTTTTTTTATGAAGAAATCTATATATAGGTTTGGGGCCCTGGTGGCGCAGTGTTAAGTGGTTAGCAGTTCGAATCCACCAACCGCTCCTTGGAAACCCTATGGGGCAGTTCTACTTTGTCCTATAGGGTTGCTATGAGTCAGAATCGACTGGATGGCAATGGGTTTGGGTTTTTTTAGTTTCAACATAGGCTTAGGACACAGAGCAGAAGTGAACTTCCTGCAACAAACAGTTAGTGAGTACTCAGGATGTGTGCTGCCTATACTAGCACTAGGGATAAAATGACGGCTAAGACACAAGCCCTACCTTATAGGAACCCCTTGCTTAGTACGGGGAGACATATAAAACATCAAGTGCACCAAAGTACAGGAAACTAGTGTGCACAGAGTTCACCAAGAAGGGCGTCATCAACTCCAGTTGGGCAGGAAGTCCTGAAAAGGCACCTGCTAGAGGGGCTAATGGCAGAAGGTTATTTCTAGTAGTTGAAAGCGAAGGCCTGAAGCTATGAAAAAGCACGCAGCATTCAGGGATGCTAAGTGGCTTGGCCTAGCTGGAATACTGGAAGATAAAAATTCGAAGAGGGAACAGGGAGTCATGGCAACAAAATGGTAGACACGGGAGACCTCAGAGTGTGCGCTCAAGAGCTCAGACTTCATTCACTGGGCCAAGGGAAGGCACTGTGATATATCAGACATCCCCTGGTGATGCAGTGGTTAAAGCGCTTGGCTGCTAACCAAAAGGTCAGTGGTTCAAACCCACCAGTGGCTCCATGGGAGAATGGTTTGACAGTCTGCTTCCATACAGATTACAGCCTTGGAAACCCTATGGAGTAGCTCAACTCTGTCCTACAGGGACAGCAGGAGTCGGAATAGACTCAACTGCAGTGGGTCTGGTTTCGTTCCTTTGTGATATATTAAGCTGAAAGAAGATAAGCTCGTATTTATCTTTCATTAAGTTCATGCTGGAAACAAGAATCAACTGAAAGAGTACAAGGCTGAAGAAACAAGAGAATTCAGAAGGAATTGCAACTTTTCATGTGAAAACCAACAGCCTGGACTGAGAGAGTGCCAGTGAGACGAAAGAGACGAGAATGGACTGAACATGCTAAATAATTATGATGGACAAGAATATTTGGTTACCAACTCAGTCGGGGAGACACAAGGATGGGGGCACACTGGGATGGGGGGGATGGAGAAGGGGGACAGGGATGGGGACACGGGGGTGGATGGATGTGGGAGTGGGGCTATGGGGGTAGGTGGATGCGGGAGTGGGGCTACAGGAGTGGGGGGACAGTGGTGGTGACATGGGGAAGAGGGAATGGGTGGGGACACAAGGATGGAGACATGGGGGGGACAGGGGTGTGCTGGGACAGTGGTAGGGACATGGGGATGGGGAGGACACAGGTGTAGGGACATGGGGGACAGTGGTGGGGACACGGGGATGGGGGATGGGGTGGGGACACAGGGAGCACGTGGGGCGGGGGGGACACAGGGATGTCTATTCATCTAAAAAGTATTTCATCTTTCCTTTTTTAAAAAAATTAAACTTTATTCAACAACCTGCTCTGTCATCCAAACCGCTAATCTGAACCTTCAAAAGGCAAACTCGGTAGTTTTCTTTAGAACTTATATAAGTGTGACTCCTCCCATCGGCCTTCACTTACTTCAGTATTCCGATCTTCAGCTGTAAGCCGTGCAGAACTTCCGTAACACCATAGACATCAGCGAGCAGGTGATGGGTGGAAACTATCTTTTTGGCATTGAGATGAGAATAGTTTTCTTTTAAAAATGATAACCCACACATTCTCCCATTATTCAGCCAATCTTTGTCACAACGATATTTTGCACTCCACCTCTGACCTGTAGATGAATTTGATGTTAAAGTTACAAAGGATTCCACTTATTTAGATTTCCCTCCAACTTCTACCCTACTAACGTGACTCAGTAAGCAAGGCCAGGTCTAGCACTGAGAGCAGATCTGAAAGAGGACTCAGACGGTGTACAGAGGGGCCAGCGCTGTGTGAGCATGCCCGCACCTTCAGAGTTCTGCCCACCGATATGAACAAACACCATGAAAGATGTGGTCGGTGGCAGACGGCACCTGCAAAAGGGACCAGAGTGTACTGCTTTCAATAATTCTGTATCAGTCACCTGTCCTCTAAAGAGGCTAAAAGGATTAGGCAGAAACTAGACTGCGACTCCTGTCTCTGTTACTAACGTTTGTTTCAGACTGAACGAAACAAAGTTCTAGTTGAGTGAATAGGGAGCCCGCCCCTGTGTCTGATCTCAGAATCTTATATCTAAGTCCACGCTGATACTAACTGCACCCTGCTACGGGTAGCTGCTTCTGTGTCTGTGGCCTCTTCTACACTGCAAGAGCGCTGTAGGCATGATCTCCATCAGTCATCTTATCAGTTGTTTGCAAACAGCAGGCACCCAATAAATGCTGGTAAATGAACGAATAAACAAATGTCTACATTCAGATAATTCTAAATAATTCTCCTGCTTTTTACTCTTTTTTTTTTTTTTTTTTTGATAGGTATGGAAACAATTCGCTAGCCTGTCTGTTTGCCGAGCCGACTATTTCCTGCCTCGGCAGCTGACAGCACACAACGTGCAGAACTTGCCACTCGAAGCACTGCTATCATAGAGAAAGGCACTAGGCGGACAACATATTGGATTGGGAGAAAAGACACAGGACATGTTTCCAACTCAGCTCCGCCATGCCTAGTGCTACGATTTTGCACAAGGCATACAGTTTTCTGTGCCCCAGTTGCCTCCTCAGTAAAACAAAAGGATTGAAAGTGATGGCTTCTGAATGCTAATCCTGCTCTACAGTTAGCTGTATGTGCGAACTTCCAACAACTTCTCAGAACTGTAACAGGAGGCGTGCAAGTTCAGGACACCCGTCCATTCCAACAGCCATACAGGAGCCTGCCTAGAAATCAATGCATAGAGGTACGTTATTGTTGTCAGGTGCCATCGAACTGATTCTGATTCATGGCGACCCCACGTGACAGAGTAGAACTGCCCCAGAGGTACATAAACGGGCTAGTTCTTCTCCAGGATAAAGCCACAATTCGGCCCTTCCAGGAAAGTAGTCATTTTGTTGACACAATGCTTCCAATGTTCTTGTGTAATTAATACGGAAAATAAAACTACGACCGTGAAAAAATACAAAAAAAAAATATGGCAGCAGAGTCTACTTGACAGAGAAGTAACGCTGTTTTCCCCGGCAGATCCAGTATGGAGTGGCAGCAGGCCCCGCAGCAGCAGAGGGGAAGAGCCTCACCGGGGGGGTCTCTGCAGACGTAGCAGAGGTACTGCTCCGGAATGCTGTCCTCCAGCAGGCCCATGCACACACTGTGCTGCCAGCACAGACACTCTTCACACTGTGGAGACAGGAGCGCTCAGGGTCACCGGCTGACTCACTACACACAGCCAGTCTCTCCCTCTGCGTGAGCTGCTGTGATCTCTTGTCGCGGCCACCAGTTACATTTTTTTACAAAAGCGAGCCACGATTTAAGATGAGATTTATCTTTGGAGAGTCCACCATTTCAAGAACTTCCTTGTGTTGCATCTATTAAAATGTGCTTGAATAAATGGCTTCAATCATTAAGAAGTCATAATTCCCCCTATCTACTTCCCATTGATGTTTAGGTAATCACATCCTTGAAACTTTAAAAAATAGCTTATTAAAGTGCAGAAGTTTAAAAAAAAAAAAAAAGTTTGTCATAGCACCTAGAGCTGTGCTATCTGTGTGGGGAACCTTATGTGAGAAACCACTGAAAAGAGGAAGGGGAAAAAAAGGAGTTTACTCCTTTCTTCACTGCTGTTGCTGACTTCTCCAAAGTTTCCACATGTCATCACAAAATATGGGTTATGGGTCCCTCTTTTCTCGAAGATATCCTTCCTACAGTGAGAAGTTGTTCGTGATGGTTAACCTCTTATAACAAAGTTTTCCTTTACTCTAGGAGAATACTAGAAACTCTCCATTTCTGCCTATTAAAAGGTGACTATACAACGTAAAAGGAGACTTGGTGGTGCAGTAGTTAAAGCGCTAGGCAGCTAACTGAAAGATCGGCGGTTCTAGCCCACCGGCCACTCCTCAGGAGGAAGACGTGGCAGTCTGCTTCCAGGAAGGTTACAGCCTCAGAAACACTGCGGGGCAGTTCTGCTCTGTCCTACAGGGTAGCTCTGAGTTGAAATCAACTCACTGGCAATGGATTTTGGTTTATATAATCCAAATTATTAAATAACATGGCTCAAGACCAGTAATTATGAGAAAGGTTGTTATGGCCTACACTTCAATGTGAAGGCTTAGTCACCTTAGTAGCTCTTGAAAATAATTTCAGCTTTGAAAGGCTCAAACTAAATATCCCAGTGAAGGGAAAAATCAAACAAGATGCTGCTGAGCTGATTCCAACTCCCGGCAACCCTGTGTGCATCTGCGCAGAACTGCTCCCCATAGGGTTTGCACTGGCTGATTTCTAGGGAGTAGATCACCAAGCCCTCCCTCCAAGGAGCCTCTGGATACACTCTACCCTCCAAACTTCCCGTTAGAAGCTGAGCTCCTTAACTCTGCCGATCAGGGACTCCAGGCAAGGGATGCTGTTGCTAGCTGACATCAAGTCGACTCCTTCTCAGAGCAACCCCAGGTACGCAGGGTAGAACTGCACTCCACAGGGTTATTAAGGTTGCAGCCTTTCAAAAGCTGATCGCCAGGCCTTGCTTCCAAGGTGCCTCTGGTGGGTCTGAACTTCCAGCTTTCCAGTTAGCAGTCTAGCACTTAACCATTTATACCACCCAGGAGTATTGACCCTAAAGTAAGAAAACTGTCTATTTTATTTGATGAAGAAATTTTCTGATCATTACTATTGACATTTTAAACATGATAATAACCTATAAGCCTGTATCTCCAATAGCATGGCTAGTAAAATGAAAAAACAAAAGCCAGAACGTGCTGCAGAACCCCTGACCCCATCATTCTGTACTGCGGGGAAGAAAGGTTACCCCATTACCTGAATCATGAAGCCGTTCTCCTCATCCATTTCACAAACACATCGCACAATTTCATTAATAGCATCATCTTCATCCTGAGATTCCTCAAAATTGGTTGAATCAAAGTCCTGAGTATACTCATCCCCACTTAGAAGCAAACTCTCTGTGGACGAATCATCTAGGAACTCCACATCTGATAAGTCTACAATATACATAAAAGTATATTAAGCACTGTTTTCACTTTTATATCATTTTCCAGAAAGGAGCTATGCACCAGTGAGTATAAGCTCTTAAATGTTCAAAACGGAGGGCAAACAAATGACAAGAGAGTAGCTGCCTCTCCACAAAGAAACTAATGATTTTTGAAGCTAGGGTGACTATAACTGCTTCATATCTTAACGTAGATAATATTACAACTAGAAAGTGCTCTTTAGTCTTGGTTCTTACAGAGGTCATAGCTATTTTATATTATTAATTTAAATGTGCATAGTTTTCAAATGCTTTCACAAACAGTATCCCTTCTGATAAGAATTCTGGATCGTACTATGGAGAGAAACAGAACTTTGGCGAGGTGAAGGAGCTGGGCTAATACCGACTCTACTACTATCACTACCATCGGGTGCGTCAACTACCACTGTACTTAATATACCGCTTATTTGCACTACACTATACACTTGAAATACAACATACAGAACTTGTTAAAGGTAACACAGCCAGGTAGTGCCAACACCGGGATGAATGCGAGCACCGCCTGATTCCAAAGCCTGTATTCTTAATGAGTTCACCAGTCATTTATCAACCTTGAACCACAAATTTCCTAAGGAATTTTTCTTAATTTAATTTTATTTTTTTTATTAACTTTTATTGAGCTTCAAGTGAACGTTTACAAATCAAGTCAGACTGTCACATATAAGTTTATATACATCTTACTCCGTACTCCCACTTGCTCTCCCCCTAATGAGTCAGCCCTTCCAGTCTCTCCTTTTGTGACAATTTTGCCAGCTTCCAACTCTCTCTATCCTCCCATCCCCTCTCTCAATACATGGAAGGTCAGCTCAATTGGACTGGACCAAAAGCAAAGAAATTTCTGGGATAAAATGAATGCTTCAAAGGTCAGCGGAGCAAGGGCGGGGGTTTGGGGACCATGGTTTAAGGGGACTTCTAAGTCAATCGGCAAAATAATTCTATTATGAAAACATTCTGCAGCCCACTTTGAAATGTGGCATCTGGGGTCTTAAATGCTAACAAGCGGCCATCTAAGATGCATCAATTGGTCTCAACCCACCTGAAGCAAAGGAGAATGAAGAACGCCAAGGTCACGTGACAACTAAGAGCCCAAGAGACAGAAAGGGCCACATGAACCAGAGACCTACATCATCCTGAGACCAGAAGAACTAGTTGGTACCCGGCCACAATGGATGACTGCCCTGACAGGGAGCACAATAGAGAACCCCTGAGGGAGCAGGAGATCAGTGGGATGCAGACCCCAAATTCTCATAAAAAGACCACACTTAATGGTCTGACTGAGACTAGAGGAATCCCGGCGGTCATGGTCCCCAAACCTTCTGTTGGCACAGGACAGGAACCATTCCCGAAGACAACTCATCAGACATGAAAGGGACTGGACAGTGGGTAGGAGAGAGATGCTGATGAAAAGTGAGCTAATTATATCAGGCGGACACTTGAGACTGTGTTGGCATCTCCTGTCTTAATTTTACTTTGATAAATATTTTAAATTAATGAGCGTATTTCAGAAACCAAATTATATGAACACTGTGATTCTATTGAAATGCCAGGTTTTCGGTTTGTGTTATGGAAGCATTGATGCCATAGTGTCAACGATGCTGAATATGCTGATGCTCGAAGCATGTGTCTCAGGCTATTGAGAAAAAAATCAAGGCTAACCTAAGGAAAAATTTATTTATGATAAAGGTAAAAAAATGACAGGGCACAAGTTACTACCGGAGGTCTCACCACAGCTTAGATGGAAATGCTGGGAAAACTGAGTCCTCACAAGATACATGGTAGAAAGCTTAATTAAAAGTTGCTGAATCGACTTGATGGCAACGGGATGAGGCTCATCAAAGAACCCTAGTGGCACAATGTTAAGCGCTCAGCTGCTAAATGAAAGGTAAGCAGTTCAAACCCATCAGATGTTCCCTGGGAGAAAGACGTGGTAATTCTATCTCGCCAATCTGTCCTCTAGTCACATTCAGAATTTCTCTCTAACTTACTCTCTGTCTCTCCTTTCTAGGGTGTCAGGATCCACAGGAGCAAGGCCTTTACACTGTTCGATGCTACCTGCCTTACGCAGAATGCTGTTGTTGTTAGGTGCCGTCGAGTCAGTTCTGACTCTTAGCAACCCCATGTACCACAGAAAAAAACCCTGCCTGGTCCTGGGCCATCCTTAAAATCGTTGTTAAGCTTGAGCCCACTGCTTCAGCCACTGAGTGTCTTCCTCTTTTCTGCTGACCCTATACTTTACTAAGCATGATGTCCTTCTCCAGGGACTGATCCCTCCTGACAACATGTCCAAAGTATGTAAGATGCAGTCTCGCCATCCTTGCTTCTAAGAAGCATTCTGGCTGTACTTCTTCCAAGACAGATTTGTTCGTTCTTTTGGCAGTCCATGGTATATTCAATATTCTTCGCCAACACCACAATTCAAAGGCATCAATTCTTTGGTCTTCCTTGTTCACCGTCCAGCTTTCACATGCATATGATGCAATTGAGAAAACCATGGCTTGGGTCAGGCACATCTTAGTCTTCAAGGTGACATCTTTGCTTTTCAATGCTTTAAAGAGGTCCTTTGCAGCAGATTTACCCAACACAATGTGTCTTCTGATTTCCTGGCTGCTGTTTCCATGGCTGTTGATTGTGGATCCAAGTAAAATGAAATCCTTGACAACTTCAATCTTTTCTCCGTTTATCATGATATAGCTTATTGGTCCAGTTGTGAGGATTTCTGTTTTATGTTGGGGTATAATCCATACTGAAGGCTGTGGTCTTTGATCTTCATTAGTAAGTGCTTCAAGTCCTCTTCACTTTCAGCAAGCAAGGTTGTGTCATCTGCATAACACAGGTTGTTAATGAGTTTTTCTCCAGTCCTGGTCCCCCATTCTTCATACAGTCCAGCTTCTTGGATTATTTGCTCAGCATACAGATTGAATACGTATGGTAAAAGGATAAAACCCTGATGCACACCTTTCCTGACTTTAAATCAATCAGTAACCCCTTGTTCTGTCCGAACAAGTGCCTCTTGATCTATGCAGAGATTCCTCATGAGCACAATTAAGTGTTGGGGAATTGCCATTCTTCACAATGTTATCCATAATTTGTTATGACCCACACAGTTGAACGCCTTTACATGGGTAAACATCGTTCTGGTATTCTCTGCTTTCAGCCAGGATCCATCTGACATCAGCAATGATATCCCTGGTTCCGTGTCCTCTCCTGAAACCAGCCTGAATTTCTGGCAGTTCCCTGTCAATATACTGCTGCAGCCGTTTTTGAATGATCTTCAGCAGAATTTTGCTTGCATGTGGTATTAATGATATTGTTCTATAATTTCCACATTCAGTTGGGTCAGCTTTCTTGGGAATAGGCATAAATATGCATCTTTTCCAGTTAGTTGGCCAGGAAGCCGTCTTCCATATTTCTTGGCATAGACGAGCGAGCACCTCCAGCGTTGCATCTGTTTGTTGAAACATCTCAATTGATATTCCATCAATTCCTGGAGCCTTGTTTTTCGCCAATGCCTTCAGAGCAGCTTGGACTTCTTCCTTCAGTACCATCGGTTCCTGATCATATGCTGCGTCTTGAAATGGTTGAATGTTGATTCTTTTTGGTATAATGATTCTGTGCATGCCTTCCATCTTCTTTTGATGCTTCCTAAGTCATTTAATATTTTCCCCATAGAATCTTTCACTATTGCAACTCGAGGCTTGAATTTTTTCTTCAGTTCTTTCAGCTTGAGAAATGCCAAGCGTGTTCTTCCCTTTTGGTTTTCTATCTCCAGCTCTTTGCACAAGTCATTATAATGCTTTGTTTTCTTGAGGCACCCATTAAAATCTTCAGTTCTTTTACTTCACCATTGTTTCCTTTTGCTTTAGCTGCTCAACATCCATCTTGGTCTTTTCTTTCTTGTCTATTCAACGACCTCTTGTTTTCTTTATGTATGATGTCCTTGATGTAATTCCACAATTTGTCTGGTCTTTTCAGTCATTAGTGTTTAATGCGTCAAATCTGTTCTTGAAATGGTCTCTAAATTCAGGTGGGATATACTCAAGGTCATATATTGGCTCTCATGGACTTGTTCTAATTTTCCTCAACTTGAACTTGTATATGAGCAATTGATGGTCTGTTCCACAGTCAGCCCCCTGGCCTTGTCCTGACTGATAATATTGACCTTTTTCATCATCTTTCCACAAATGCAGTCGATTTGATTCCTGTGTATTCCATCTGGCAAGGTCCATGTGTATAGTCATCGTTTACATTGGTGAAAAAAGGTATTTGCAATGAATAAGTCTTTGGTCTAGAAAATTCTATCATTCGATCTCTGGCACTGATTCTATCACCAAGGCCATATTTTCCAACTACTAATCCTTCTCGTTTTGCATTCCAATCACCAGTAATTATCAATGCATCCTGATTGCATGTTCAATCCATTTCAGACTGCAGAATCTGATAAAAATCTTAAATTTCTTCATCTCTAGCCTTAGTGGTTGGTAGATAAATTTGAATAACAGTTGTATTAACTGCTCTTCCTTGTAGACATATGGATAGTATCCTATCACTGATACCGCTGCATTTCAGGATAGATCTTGAAATGTTCTTTTTGACAATGAATGGAACACCAATCCTCTTCAAGCTGTCATTCCCGGCAGAGTAGACTATATGACTGTCCATTTCAAAATGGCCAATACCAGTCCGTTTCAGCTCACTAATCCCTAGGATATTGATGTTTATGTGTCCCATTTCATTTCTGATGATTTCCAATTTTCCTAGTTTGATACAAGTGTAGTACTTAGAATGAGGCCTGATACAAGAGCCACTCCAGAATGTTCATGGAAGAGGTAGGCAGGGGGTCATATATAGAGAGAAAATGTTCATTTCAGACTTAATTAAACCAGATGGAAATTGGCTGAATTAAAACTAAAAAGCTCACGTATTTTAAGTGTTGCATATGACTTAGCATTTTCTCTATCACCTTCTAATCTTGCTTCCTTTTCCCTGACTCGAGGATTTTCAATAGTTTATTTCTTATTTGTTAAAAATTAATATTTTACAAAAAAAATTAATGTTCTCTTCTCTTTGGGGATCTTACGGCTTTTAGAGAAAGTAAGGTCAGCAGAAGTGAGATAATGTTAGAGAAACACATGAAAACATACATGGTGCAAGTATATTAATTAGATAAGAAAACTTTTTTTGGGGGGGGAGCATTTCTAATATTAACCATATGACTTGTTGTGAGAACCTGAAGAGGAAATTTCATTCACCCATCATCTTGCTTAAACCTAAAATTAACATTTTCTTCTGGGATTTCCTGGATGAAAGGCTCATGTTTCAAAATGGCAGGCTATATCATGGACAAGGTTCAAGTCCTGCTGCAGCATACAGACAGTATTAAGTGGATGGCAATGACAAGAGAATAATGAATTTAACTTAAAACTATGTCCTTGAAAGGAATTAGTATATATATCAAATATTCTTGCAAGGCCAAAATAACCAATAATTATGTTATTAGCATACATATTTAACATATTGCCAGAAAATCCAGTTTGAATAACTAACTCCCAAGCATTAAACATAGATTAGGGGATTCAGGTATTTAATAAATGGATCACTGGGTTAAAAGTCATTTAAGAAAAGCAATAACAGCTACCTCTTATACTTAAATACAACAATGGCTCCAATTAAGCGGCCGCAGAAATACCTGTTTCCTTCCAACAACTAACTCTTGAACTATCATTGCTATTTCCTAAGACAGTACTCTCAAAAGCATGGTTCCCAGACCATCACCGGGAAACCTGTTACATCAGAAATTGAGTGTGAATCCCATAAACCTGTGTTTTAACTAGCCCTCCAGGGGGTTTTCACGCACACTAACACGTGGGACCCTCTGGCCTAAAGCCTCTGACCCTTTCTTCTAGCTCAGGGCTCGATCATACCAAAGGCAAGGCAAAGACAACGCAGAATCCAGGGACTTGAAGGAAGATCTGACCAATGCCAAGCTCTCCAACATGGCCTTCTGCCTGATGGAGCGTGCCCATCTGACCGATGCCAAGCTCTCTGACATGGCCTTCTGCCTGATGGAGCGTGCCCAGCCCCTGACTGTGCTCATCACTGGCCTGCTCACATTTCCAGAGCTTTGCTTACAGGCTCATCAGTCAGCAGGAATTCAAGTCCACTTCTAAGACCGTGATAAATGATTTGGTAGAAAACGCATCACATTCGGAGCTGAGATAAACCTTGGTTTTAGCTTAACACTAGCCCCCAAAATTACTTAACCTACAAACCTCTGCCGCCTCATCTATAAAACGTGGATAAAAAGACCCACTCTGTAAGTTGGCGGTGAGGAACAAATGTGAAAATGTACATAAAAACACCTACTAGAGGCCCCATTATACATTAGACACTAATATTAGCTTCTTTACTCTCTCTCCCAATGTGACGTATCAAAGTCAATTTTACTTTAAAAGCAGCTCATATTTCTAATGTAGAAATGTTCATGTTAGCTTCTGTAACAACTTTTTAAATTGTGTGCCCAAATCACATAGGCACTCAATAAAGTGTGTTTTATTTTCAGTTCCACATCTAAAAATCTTAAGTTTTTTTTTTTTTTTTTAAAGCATTACATGCTTACACATACTTTCACCACTAAGATCAACTGACAAAATTGCCCTCGGGTACTGATAGGTTGTATTTTTCTCCGTAAACATGCTTCGCAGAGCCAGAGAACTCCCAGAAGATCGAGTTAGTGGAGAAGAGCACCTTTCCAGAAATTCTAAGGAACTGTCTTCATAGTCTGAATAGTCTGCAACAGAAAATACAAAAAGAAATATTAATAAAGTCTCAGGTGATCAAGAAGAGTCACTACAAAGATACTGAGAAGGTCATGTTTTCAGAAACATTCAGTAACATGCCCCACTTCCCTTCTCACCCATGAAGAGCCAGATCACTATGCAGCTAAAGCTGAGTTTGGCAAGAACACCTGGGAAATACACCCCAGACGTTATAGTAGGGACCAACATTTTCTAACCAAAGCAAAAAACAAACCCATTGCCATCGAGTCGATTTCAACTCATAGTGACCATATAGGTAGAACTGCCCAACAGTTTCCAAAGAGCACCTGGTGGACTCAAACTGCTGACCTTTTGGTTTCCATTTTCTAACCAGTACCAGTAAACTGTTTGGTTACACAAAGAGAAAAAAAGCATTATTTGAAAATTTTCTCCCCATTTTAACCACAACTATATCTGAAGTAAGACATGCAAGATAAAAAGGAACCTTCGTCTGCAATTCATAAAGAGGTTCTCATGATGTCTTGCACGCCTAGTACTACAGGGATAATTTGATCAATAAATCCTTTCAGCAATAAAACTTCTGAATGAAATTAACTGGTCCTGGAAGAAACGAGTCAACGTTCTGTTCTCAGCTTGGGATGATGCATACAGGTGCGTAAGAGGGAAGGAAAGGCAGCGGTGGGGGGATTCCAGGCACATGGGGAAGCTCTGAAGCAGAAGAGTACACAGCATATCTTATACACTAAGGGAGTGTGGCCGGAGACAGGGAGAGAGGGAGATAAGGAACGAGGCTGGAGTAGCAGGACACAGATCAGGGTAAAGATTTTTTTGTGTTTAAGTTTTACGGTAAATCCAATAAAAGGCACTCAAAGGTTCTAAGGCAAGGCAGGATGTGACATAGCTGCAATCACCGCTTGAGAAGATCACTCCAGGTATGGGCTAGACAATGGAATGCAAGGAGGCACAAGCAGAAGTGCGGGAGCCAGTTCCGAGGCTACAGCAGTCATCCCAGCAAGAGGTGGTGGCAGCTGCGATAAAGACTTAGAGGTTGATGCCGTGATGTTACCGTCTGGATGTGGACAGCTGAGATGGTATACCAAGGCTGTATCCAGGTTTCTGGCTTAAACAATGGACTGATGAAAGTGAGCTTCTTGAGATGGGGCTAAAGAATAAATGGGATGCGGAGAAACAAAGAAAGAATGTGGGTTCAGAGGAAGGCTTTTTGAAGACAGGAGGTCTTACACACTATCTACCTAATCTAAAGAAGCACGACAGAAAAAATATAAGAAATGCCAGGACATTCCCTCCATTTTTCTAGAGGCAGAGGAGGAAAAGATGGATATTGTCCAGTAAGTAAGTATATGTGGTGAATGGAAGATAAGCAAGGTCCCATCGGATGGCTTCTATTTCCTCAACTGAGTATGAGGCAAAGGACATCAACTGAGGTAGGGAAAGGGATAAATAAGAGGTGGGAAAGAGTGGAAAGGCCGAGAAAAGGTAGAGTGGGAAAGCAAGCTTACAAGAGAAGAGTAGTAACAACATTCATCTGTACTGGGTGTCCACTTCAAATTGATGACTGTGGTGGGCAGAATAATGGTCTCCCAAAGATGTCTACATCCTAATCCCCGGAACTTGCGAGTATGCTAGATAGCATGGCAAAGTGGAATTAAGCTTGCTCATCAGCTGGCCTGGGTGGGCCTAATGTAATCAATAAGAGTCCTTAAAAGTGAAAGGAGGAGGCAGAAGTGGTATCCATAAGATGTAAGAAAGACTCAAGCAGCCATTGCTGGCTTTGAAAATGGGGGCCATACCAAAGGAATATGAGCAGCCTCTACCAGCAGGAAAAGGCAAAAAAATGAATTCTTCCCTAGAGCCTCCAGAAAGGAACGCAGCCCTGCTGACACCTGGGTTTTGGCCCAGTGAGACCCATTCGGACTTCTGACCTCTAAAACTTCAAGATAATAAATACGTGTTGTTTAAAGCCACTGATTTGTAGTAACAGCATCAATGGGAAACAAATACAGTGGTCGTCCTAAATACTAGGGCATCGCCAACATTTATTAAAAAACTTCTGTACTCCTCACAACCACCCAATAAGGAAGGTACAATTGTTACTGCTCTTTTACAATCAAAGAACTGAGGAAGAAAAGGTTAGGTAAGCTGTTCAAAGGCACACAGCTACTGGTGGCAAAGTCAACATTCAAACGCAGAAAGCCTGACTTATAGAAGCTCCCTCTTAACCAACACGTGTTATTAGTGGATTTCAAAATCTGAAGTCCACACAAACAACCTGGAAAGCTTGTTAAAACAGGATTCCTGGGCCTTACCGGAGTAAGCCAGGAGTGGGGAGGTTACCAGTATACAGAACAAACTTTGAGTAACACTGCCTCTCACGGCTTCACGGTAACATGAAACCGCAGATTCTGCCGACACCATGCTATCCGGGCACAGGGATGGAGACTGTTTTTAAACGCGAGGTGATGGGTTAGTACTTCACAATGATTACCGTGTTTAATCCTCACAATAAAATCTACAAAGTAGAAACTATCATTCCCATTTAAGAAGTGAGGGAATTGAGGTTTACAGAATTTATGTAACTTGTCAAAGACCATCCAGCTGTAAGTGTCGTGAGCAGGATTTGACCCAAATACTCAGGCTTGGAAGCTGTTCGCTTATCTACTATGTTATATTGTCTCCCCAGCAAAACTAGAAGTAGTAGAGTCTGATGGTAAAAATAATGATAGAAATCTCAATTTGGTGCTAAATAAAAAACACGGCTGACATTTAATCTCACCATATTATGTTAGCAAATGAACAATTTTTCTTTGCATTCTACACCCTATCTACACTCTTCACTCCAATCCCCTTAGGGTATTAAGAGTAAAGTCTACTGCCATGTTTCAATACTTACATCAAATGTAATCCCCTACATAAAGCTCCTTCCTTCATCATTCCGGCTCCTCAAAACTTTAAATAGAAACTATTTTGTACCAGTCTTACCACACTTAATATATCTTACCTTCCTGAAGATACTTATCTATGGTTCTTACCATTCTTACTACATATTTATACTCTTACTCACAAACTCCTTAAAGGGGAATTTTGATTTTTACTATAGAATGCTTTGGATTCTCTTTGTATTACTAGTTCTAGTCCTTTTTCAACTCTGTATGCCTCAGTTTCCCCATCTTTACAAATACATGAAATTCAAAGAGATGAAGTGACTTACACAAAAAGTATCCCAAATGTCACTCTAAATCCTAATATGATTTCTAATACTCATGAAGTGAACACAATGTCAGACAGTATTACATCTTGTAAATTAATTCTGGTAACCAAAATATATGTTAACTTACTGTTATGGACTGAAATGTGTCCCCCCCACCCCCAAATGTGTGTCACATTGGTCAGGCCATGATTCCCAGTATTGTGACTGTCCATCATTCTGTCATATGATGTGATCTTCCTATGTGTTATAAATCCTATCTCTGTGATGTTCATGAGGCAGGATTGTTAATGAACTTATAACATTAGGTTGTATTTTGAGTCAATCTCTTCCGAGATATAAAAGAGAGAAGCAAGCAGAGAGACATGGGGACCTCAGGCAATCAAGAATGAAGAGCCTAGAGGGGACTATGTTCTTTGGACCCTGGGTCCCTACAATGAGAAGCTCCTAGACCAGGGGAAGATTGATGACAAGGACCTTCCTCCAGAGCCAACAGAGAGAAAGCCTTCCCCTGGAGCTGGCACCCGGAATCCAGACTTCTAGCCTCATAGACTGTAAAAGAAGAAATTTCTCTTTGTTAAAGCCATTCACTTGTGGTATTTCTGTTGTAACAGCACTAGATAACTAAGATATCTACCACTGTATGGAAAAACTATAAAAACTATGCACCCAAATTACTATTTTCATAACTTCATTTAAAATAATAACCATAAGAAATTAGTAAGCTAATAAAGACAAGTAAAAACTTGGTAAAGGGAAGAACACACTGGATAATCAACCTTTAAGGTATGAGAAATAAGATTAACACGGACCATGACGGTTAAGAATTCAGACTCTGGAGCCAGACTGCCCGGGTTTGAATCCCCCCTTCACCACTTCCTAGCTATGTGACATTGGGCCTCTTAGCCTCTCTCTGCTTTAGTTAATGGCTTGCAAAATAGGGACAAGAGGCCCTACTGCAAAGAGTTAACTTGAGGATTAAAGGAGTCAATGTACACATAATGCTTATATAGTGTTTGGGATAAAACCACAACCAGCAGGGTACGCAAAATCACATTGAATAGTGAAAAAAAGGAAGTAATTTCTAAAACTCCCTCACAGTGGTAATTCAGATTAAAAAACATTATACTAGAAACCACATGTAGTAAGAATGGGAGTTCTTTAAAATTACAATGCCTTTCAAATGTTTAAAGTTATTTTAAATCCCATATTTCAGTATAAAGAACACTGTTATAATTTAATCATCTGGGGGAATGTGTCACTCCAGGATGAATGTAAACAGTGTCACTTTCAAGGTGAATAAATTCTCCTCAAATGTAATAATTAATTACCAAGATGCTGGTGATTACCAGAATCAACACCTGCTGTTTAAATATAGCAATGATTCTGGGCACCTTCAGTACTACCGGGGCTCTACTTACAAAGTTAAGATTTTAAGATGCAAAGACAAGACTCTTTACTTGTTAATTAAAAAAAAAAAAAAAAAGTACATATATATATACATATATATATATATATATATATATAAAACATTTAAAGTGCTAATTCTTTTAAACAGCTCTTTTTAAAGATTACCGTAATCAAGGGCTGGTCACACACAATTCTAAGGTGCAAGTTCTCTTTGCAAAGTCTTCTCTAAACCCTATTAACCCTAATCACCCTTCTTTCTCCCGAGTTACCACCTATCCCATCTCGGAAGTTCTCCTGTCCCTCACTGTGCTCCCAAGTGTCGTCTCCTTCTGATTCTGTTCTTGATCAGTCTCTCACTGTTCTCTATCCCCCATTATCACAGGCATTTTAGCACGTAAGAGTCTGTGTCTCCAGGAAGTACCAGAACAGAGTGCAGTTGGCTGATGCAGCAGCAAAGGACCTAAATGGCTGGCCGTTCCTGCACTGACAACTCACGGCTCTACCGCAACAGGCTCCGGCCAGGTGTCAGGTGAGCTGGCAGTTCTTATCAGCAGTCTGAAGCTTCTCGTTTCTGTACTACGACGCGTCACTCACAGGAGGGCGTTCAGGAGTCACGTGAATTTCTGGTGAATGGCTGTTGTTTGCACGGCTCCAGAGTCCCCTAGCTGGCTATCTCTGTTTGGATTCTACAAAGCTGCGTGTGAACGGGTGCGGGTGGAGGATGGGAAGAGACTGGGAGACCACAGACACAGGAGCACCTGGAAATGCTCAAGACACTCTCTGGAAAGTGGATTCAAGCTTTTCAATGTCATTTTGATCCTGTATCTTCAAAATGGCTCTGCAGTTTTAGAGAATGTAGAAACTTTACATTCTGTGGAAAAGTTAGATGCTATTTTTTGACCTACAGGGAGAATTAAAATCTGAAGAATTTACCAAGGCTAACTGTCCCAGTGGACTTTTTATTTTTTTTAACTATTTTATTAAATCTTTAACAAGTGCAAAAAGTATAGCTATGGCGTAAAGGATATTAAGGCCACCGAGGTGCTGACTGCCCAGCTGCAGAGAGTATTAACACCATTTCTGAAGGCCCCTTCGTGCTACTTTCCAACCTGAACTGATGACGGCTTCTTCTCTTTGTGCACTCTGTCTTTTTTAATCAATCAGTCTTCCCAGAGGTATGCTGATTTTACTAGTGTTTTCAAAGAACTGATTTTGGCAATTTTTTAATCCTTCCTAACATTTTTCCAAATTCGTTTCTGCTCATGTCTTTAATATTTGCTTTCTTTGGATCTATTCTTGTTCGTTTTCTCACTTCTTAAGCTGGAAGCGTAGCCGACTTTCACTCTTCTCTGATAAGCATGCGTGACAGCACCTTTCCTTCTAAGTACTGCGTTAACGACCTGCTCTAAGGTTTGACACATAACACTTGCATCATCCCTCAGGTTCTTAAAATTTTATTTATTTATTTATTTATTAAACTTTCCTCTTGGGCTTGTTCTTTGACCCCTGAGTTATTTACAAGTGAGTTGCTTAATTTCTAAATGTATGGGGCCTTCCTATTTATCTTCTTGATTAAAAAAAATTTTTTTTTTTTGATACACATTTCTAATTGACTATATTGTGGTTAGAAACCATGGTCTATATTATACCAATTTTTAATACTTGTTAAGATTTGCTTAATCTGCACCACCTAGTTAATTTCAGTAACTTGTTGTGTCTGTCTGAGAAAACAATGTACTCTATAGTGGCTGAGTTCAGTGTTCTGTATACATCTACTAGATCATTTGGCTTGTTGACACCTTCCTTATCCACACAGAATAATTTTTAGTTTTGTTAATATCTATTAATTACTAAGAAAGATTTGACAATGTCATACAATGATAAAATTTAGAATTTTTATATCTAAGATGATATAAACTGAATGGGATCTTTTATCATATTTTTTCTATTCTTTCATTTTCAACATTTCTCTGTCTTCTCTATCCTTACGTTTTAGAGAATATATATATATATATATATATATTTTTTTCTTTTCCTTTGTCTTCTTTTGGATAGATTTCCATTATGTTTTGCCCCTCTACTTTGGAAATTATACCCTATGCTCTGACTCTTTTAGTCTTCAAGTTAGAAAGTTTAACGCATAGATTTAACTTATCAAAGTCTAAAATCAAGGGATTTCTTCCACTCCTCCAAAACAAGAAGCTTAGAAACACTTTTATCTAAGTATGTCACTCCAGATTTATAAGCAATTATCATGATCACATATTTTTATTCTATATCATTTTTACTCCAAAACCAAAAAAAACCAAACCCACTGCCCTTGAGTCAACTCCAACTCATAGCGGCCCTATGGGACAGAGTTGAACTGCCTGATAGACTTTCCAAGGAGTGCCTCGCAGATTCAAACTGCCGACCTCCTGGTTAGTAGCCGTAGCACTTAACCACTACACCACCAGGGTTTTCGTACTCCACAGACCAAATTATTTTATACTACCAATGTCTGTTTAGATTTACCCACGTATCTATACTTTCTTTGTTCATCACTTCTGGCATCTCAAGCCTTCCTTTTGTCATCATTTCCTTCTGCCTGAAAGTATATCTTTTCGAATTTCTTTTAGAGGTGGACTGCTGGCAGCAAACTCTTTCTGTATTTTAAAATTTTTCAAAAAATATCTTTATTTCAGAGGGCGGGGCCAAGATGGCAGACTAGGTAGATGCTACCTAGGATCCCTCTTGCAACAAAGACTCGGAAAAACAAGTGAATCGATCACATACATAACAATCTACGAACCCTGAACAACAAACACAGATTTAGAGAGGAGAACGAACAAATACGGGGAGGCAGCGACTGTTTTCGGAGCCTGGAGCCAGCGTCCCAGTCAGGTAACCTTGGCGCCTGGCTTAGGTCTGGGCCCAGGGGAGCAGACGGCGCAAACAAGGGGCGCAACCCTACCCCCCTGAACTCACCCCGGGAGGGGGCCAAGCCGGTCCACGCAGGCGGCATGGCGACGCAGCCGGTGTGAGAAGTCCCCGGGAGGCAGTGACTGATTTTGGAGCCGGGAGTGCAGCGTCCCAGCTGGGGAACCTTGGCGCCGGGCATTTGACTGGGCGTTGTCACAGCGCAAGCACGGGGAGCAGCCCTACTCCCCTGAACTAACCCCGGGAAGGGGCCTAGCCGGTCCGCGGTGGCCGCGCAGCGACGTGGCTGGCGGAATGAGAAGTCCCCGGGAGGCAGCGACTGATTTTGGAGCCGGGAGTGCAGCATCCCAGCAGGGGAATCTTGACGCTGGGCGTTGGACTGGCAGCGGAGGATCTGACTGCGGCTTCAGCGGGCCAGACCCTCGGGGGCAATCTCCACACAGCCAGCACACATAGGCGACACGCCCCTCGGGAATCTCAGATAAAAGAGTCATTCCAAGAAAGAAAAGCAACTTTGGCTATATTCTGTGGTGCTACTCTCCTATTTCTCTGAACCCTCCCCCTCCCTTCCCAGGCGGCTTCATTAACATTGGAATTTCCTGAGCCAGAGGGAGAACGGCTCCGGCTCCGAGGCCGCTTTGCTTCCCCCCCTCCTTTTTTTTTTGTTTTGGTCTTTTCCTAACCCATTCTTCCGGCCTGAGAGAAGGAACCACAAAAAACCCAGGGACCAAAAATCCATCCCTAATTGGACTTAAAACACAGAACCAGCTACAGCCAAGCATATATGATCCAAATCTTGGACTTTCATCCTTACAGGGAAAAAGGTGGCGGTTATAATCCAAAGGCAGTTCTGATAGGGATCTCACTGCGTTTTTTTTTTTGGCAGATTTTCCGGAAAAACAAGTTTCCCAGGTCTGATATTTCTGCTTATTCAACAGAGCCCTAACTGACCCACAACAGGGAACCGAGGGCTGAAGCTCCCCCCAGACCACCTAGCCTCTTGCCTTAGGGGTCTAAGGAGAGTGACATCTACCAATCGGTAGAGGTACTTGCACTGGGGGCCTAAGGTACAGCTGCAGTGCCCTCCCACCAAGGTGCTATAGGAATAGAGACACACCTACCTCACTGACACTTGGGGGAAGTCTGTCAGCATCCTGCCCCACCTGGAGGGTGAACCCCAGCTGCTACTAGAATCTGGTGCACATAACTAACACCACTACTTCTCGAGGTGGATAGGTGTTAGGGTGCAGCACACACTTGATGACCCAAAATCAGATTCTACTCAACAACAGTGCATAGACTCAGGCATATATATCTTGCAACAGCCTAAACCAGCTGGTAATAGGTCATAAGTAAGTAAAGGGCTACAACAAACAAGACAGCACAATCTAGTAGCCCATCCACGTATACTGAAAGAAAACAAAACAAGATAAGACTCAGAGAGCAATTACAGAATAAACCACTACTATATCTTTTTTTTTTTTTTTTTGCGATGGCTCAGAGACAGCAGTCGATATCAAACCACATAAAGAAGCAGACCATGACACCTTCTACAACCCCCCATACAAAAGAATCAAAATCTTTCCCAAATGAAGATACAATCCTGGAATTATCAGATACAGAATATAAAAAACTAATTTACAGAATGCTTCAAGACATCAGAAACGAAATAAGGCAAACTGCAGAAAAAGCCAAGGAACACACTGATAAAACAGTTCAAGAACTCAAAAAGATTATTCAAGAACACAGTGGAAAAATAAGTTGCAAGAATCCATAGAGAAACAGTATGCAGAAATCCAAAACATTAACAATAAAATTACAGAATTAGACAACGCAATAGGAAGTCAGAGGAGCAGACTCGAGCAATTAGAATGCAGAACGGGAAATCTGGAGGACCAGGGAATTAACACCAACATAGCTGAAAAAAAATCAGATAAAAGAATTAAAAAAAATGAAGAAACCCTAAGAATCATGTGGGACTCTATCAAGAACGATAACCTGCGTGTGATTGGAGTCCCAGAACAGGGAGGGAGGACAGAAAACACAGAGAAAATAGTTGAAGACCTGCTGACAGAAAACTTCCCTGACATCATGAAAGACGAAAGGATATCTATCCAAGATGCTCATCGAACCCCATTTAAGATTGATCCAAAAAGAAAAACACCAAGACATATTATCAACAAACTTGCCAAAACCAAAGATAAACAGAAAATTTTAAAAGCAGTCACGGAGAAAAGAAAGGTCTCCTTCAAGGGAGAATCAATAAGAACAAGTTCAGACTACTCAGCAGAAACCATGCAGGCAAGAAGGCAATGGGATGACATATACAGAGCACTGAAGGAGAAAAACTGCCAGCCAAGGATCATATATCCAGCAAAACCCTCTGGGAAATATGAAGGTGAAATTAAGATATTTACAGATAAACACAAGCTTAGAGAATTTGCAAAAACCAAACCAAAGCTACAAGAAATACTAAAGGATATTGTTTGGTCAGAAAACCAATAATATCAGATACCAGCACAACACAAGGTCACAAAACAGAACATCCTGATATCAACTCAAATAGGGAAATCACAAAAACAAATTAAGATTAATTAAAAAAAAAAAAAAATGCTCATAACAGGGAATCATTGAAGTCAATATGTAAAAGATCACAATAATCAAAAAGAGGGACTAAATACAGGTGGCATAGAACTGCCATATGGAGAGTGATACAAGGCGATATAGAACAATACAAGTCAGGTTTTTACTTAGAAAAATAGGGGTAAATATTAAGGTAACCACAAAGAAGGATAACAACTCCATAACTCAAGATAAAAGCCAAGAAAAACGTAACGACTCAACAAACAAAGTCAAACACTAGGAAAATGAGGATCTGACAATTTACTAAGAAAAAAGTCTCAGCACAAAAAAGTAAGCAGAAAAATGAAATGGTCAACAACACACATAAAAACGCATCAAAATGACAACACTAAACACTTACTTATCAATAATTACGCTGAATGTAAATGGACTAAATGCACCAATAAAGAGACAGAGAGTCTCGGACGGGATAAACACGATCCGTCTATGTGCTGCCTACAAGAGACACACCTTAGACTTAGAGACACAAACAAACTAAAACCCAAAGGATGGAAAAAAATATATCAAGCAAACAATAAGCAAAAAAGAAAAGGAGTAGCAATATTAATTTCTGACAAAATAGACTTCAGACTTAAATCCACCACAAAGGATAAAGAAGGACACTACATAATGATAAAAGGGACAATTGATCAGGAAGACATAACCATATTAAATATTTATGCACCCAATGACAGGGCTGCAAGATACACAAATCAAATTTTAACAGAACTGAAAAGTGAGATAGACACCTCCACAATTATAGTAGGAGACTTCAACACACCACTTTCGGAGAAGGACAGGACATCCAGTAAGAAGCTCAATAGAGACACGGAAGACCTAATTACAACAATCAACCAACTTGACCTCATTGACTTCTACAGAACTCTCCACCCAACTGCTGCGAAGTATACTTTATTTTCTAGTGCACATGGAACATTCTCTAGAATAGACCACATATTAGGTCATAAAACAAACCTTTGCAGAATCCAAAACATCAAAATATTACAAAGCATCTTCTCAGACCACAAGGCAATAAAACTAGAAATCAATAACAGAAAAACTAGGGAAAAGAAATCGAATACTTGGAAACTGAACAATACCCTCCTGAAAAAAGACTGGGTTATAGAAGACATCAAGGAGGGAATAAGGAAATTCATAGAATGCAACGAGAATGAAAATACTTCTTATCAAAACCTCTGGGACACAGCAAAAGCCGTGCTCAGAGGCCAATTTATATCAATAAATGCACACATACAAAAAGAAGAAAGAGCCCAAAGCAGAGAACTGTCCCGACAACTTGAACAAATAGAAAGTGAGCAACAAAAGGATCATTAGGCACCAGAAGAAAACAAATAATAAAAATTAGAGCTGAACTAAATGAATTAGAGAACAGAAAAACAATTGAAAGAATTAACAAAGCCAAAAGCTGATTCTTTGAAAAAATTAACAAAATTGATAAACCATTAGCTAGACTGACTAAAGAAATACAGGAAAGGAAACAAATAACCTGAATAAGAAACGAGAAGGGCCACATCACAACAGACCCAACTGAAATTAAAAGAATCATATCAGATTATTATAAAAAATTGTACTCTAACAAATTTGCAAACCTAGAAGAAATGGATGAATTCCTGGAAAAACACTACCTACCTAAACTAACACATTCAGAAGTAGAACAACTAAATAGACCCATAACAAAAAAAGAGATTGAAACGGTAATCAAAAAACTCCCAACAAAAAAAAGCCCTGGCCCGGACGGCTTCACAGCAGAGTTCTACCAAACTATCAGAGAAGAGTTAACACCACTACTATTGAAGGTATTTCAAAGCATAGAAAATGACGGAATACTATCCAACTCATTCTATGAAGCCACCATCTCCCTGATACCAAAACCAGGTAAAGACATTACAAAAAAAGAAAATTACAGACCTATATCCCTCATGAACATAGATGCAAAAATCCTCAACAAAATTCTAGCCAATAGAATTCAACAACATATCTAAAAAACAATTCAGCACGATCAAGTGGGATTTATACCAGGTATGCAAGGCTGGTTTAATATTAGAAAAACCATTAATGTAATCCACCACATAAATAAAACAAAAGACAAAAACCACATGATCTTATCAATTGATGCAGAAAAGGCATGTGATAAAGTCCAACACCCATTCATGATAAAAACTCGTACCAAAATAGGGATTGAAGGAAAATTCCTCAACATAATAAAGGGCATCTGTGCAAAGCCAACAGCCAACATCACTCTGAATGGAGAGAACCTGAAAGCATTTTCCTTGAGAACGGGAACCAGACAAGGATGCCCTTTATCACTGCTCTTATTCAACATTGTGCTAGAAGTCCTAGCCAAAGCAATTAGGCTAGACAAAGAAATAAAGGGCATCCGGATTGGCAAGGAGGAAGTAAAATTATCTCTATTTGCAGATGACATGATCTTATACACAAAAAACCCTAAGGAATCCTCCAGAAAACTACTGAAACTAATAGAAGAGTGTGGCAGAGTCTCAGGTTATAAGATAAACATACAAAAATCACTTGGATTCCTCTACCTCGACAAAAAGAACATCGAAAAGGAAATAACCAAATCAATACCATTCACAGTAGCCCCCAAGAAGATAAAATACTTAGGAATAAATCTTACCAAGGATGTAAAAGACCTATACAAAGAAAACTACAAAGCTCTACTACGAGAAATTAAAAAGGACATACTTAAGTGGAAAAACATACCTTGCTCATGGATAGGAAGACTTAACATAGTAAAAATGTCTATTCTACCAAAAGCAATCTATATATACAATGCACTTCCGATCCAAATTCCAATGACATTTTTTTAGGTGATGGAGAAACAAATCACCAACTTCATATGGAAGGGAAAGAACCCTCGGATAAGCAAAGCATTACTGAAAAAGAAGAAGTAAGTGGGAGGCCTCACTCTACCTGATTTCAGAACCTATTATAGAGCCACAGTAGTCAAAACAGCCTGGTATTGGTACAACAACAGGCACATAGACCAGTGGAACAGAATTGAGAACCCAGATATAAATCCATCCACATATGAGCAGCTGATATTTGACAAAGGACCAGTGTCAGTTCATTGGGGAAAAGATAGTCTTTTTAACAAATGGTGCTGGCATAATTGGATATCCATTTGCAAAAAAATGAAACAGGACGCATACCTCACACCAAGCACAAAAACTAACTCCAAGTGGATCAAAGACCTAAACATAAAGACTAAAACGATAAAGATCATGGAAAAAAAATAGGGACAACCTTAGGAGCCCTAATACAAGGCATAAACAGAATACAAAACATTACCAAAAATGACGAAAAGAAACCAGATAACTGGGAGCTCCTAAAAATCAAACACCTATGCTCATCTAAAGACTTCACCAAAAGAGTAAAAAGACCACCTAAAGACTGGGAAAGAATTTTCAGCTATGACATCTCCGACCAGTGCCTGATCTCTAAAATCTATATGATTCTGTCAAAACTCAACCACAAAAAGACAAACAACCCAATCAAGAAGTGGGCAAAGGATATGAACACACACTTCACTAAAGAAGATATTCAGGCAGCTAACAGATACATGAGAAAGTGCTCTCGATCATTAGCCATTAGAGAAATACAAATTAAAACCACGATGAAATTCCATCTCACTCCAACAAGGCTGGCATTAATCCAAAAAACACAAAATAATAAATGTTGGAGAGGCTGCGGAGAGACTGGAACTCTTATACACTGCTGGTGGGAATGTAAAATGGTACAACCACTTTGGAAATCTATCTGGTGTTATCTTAAACAGAAATAGAACTACCATACAACCCAGAAATCCCACTCCTCGGAATATACCCTAGAGAAACAAGAGCCTTCACACAAACAGATATATGCACACCCGTGTTTATCGCAGCTCTGTTTACAACAGCAAAAAGCTGGAAGCAACCAAGGTGTCCATCAACGGATGAATGGGTAAATAAATTGTGGTATATTCACACAATGGAATACTACGCATCGATAAAGAACAGTGAGGAATCTGTGAAACATTTCATAACACGGAGGAACTTGGAAGGCATGCTGAGTGAAATTAGTCAGAGGCAAAAGGACAAATATTGTATAAGACTACTATTATTAGATCTTGAGAAATAGTATAAACTGAGAAGAACACATACTTTTGTGGTTACGAGCTGGGGAGGGAGGGAGGGAGGGAGAGGGTTTTTTACTGATGAATTAGTAGATAAGAACTGCTTTAGGTGAAGGGAAGGACAACACTCAATACATGGAAGGTCAGCTCAATTGGACTGGACCAAAAGCAAAGAAGTTTCCGGGATAAAATGAATGCTTCAAAGGTCAGCGGAGCAAGGACGAGGGTTTGGGGACCATGGTTTGCGGGGACTTCTAAGTCAATTGGCAAAATAATTCTATTATGAAAACATTCTGCAGCCCACTTTGAAATGTGGCGTCTGGGGTCTTAAATGCTAACAAGCGGCCATCTAAGATGCATCAATTGGTCTCAACCCACCTGAAGCAAAGGAGAATGAAGAATGCCAAGGTCACACGACAACTAAGAGCCCAAGAGACAGAAAGGGCCACATGAACCAGAGACCTACATCATCCTGAGACCAGAAGAACTAGTTGGTGCCTGGCCACAATCGATGAGTGCCCTGACAGGGAGCACAATAGAGAACCCCTGAGGGAGCAGGAGATCAGTGGGATACAGACCCCAAATTCTCATAAAAAGACCATACTTAATGGTCTGACTGAGACTAGAGGAATCCCAGCGGTCATGGTCCCCAAACCTTCTGTTGGCACAGGACAGGAACCATTCCCGAAGACAACTCATCAGACATGAAAGGGACTGGACAGTGGGTAGGAGAGAGATGCTGATGAAGAGTGAGCTAATTATATCAGGCGGACACTTGAGACTGTGTTGGCATCTCCTGTCTGGAGGGGGGATGGGAGGATAGAGAGAGTTGGAAGCTGGTAAAAATGTCACGAAAGGAGAGACTGGAAGGGCTGACTCATTAGGGGGAGAGCAAGTGGGTGTACGGAGTAAGATGCATATAAACTTATATGTGACAGTCTGACTTGATTTGTAAACGTTCACTTGAAGCTCAATAAAAGTTAATAAAAAAAATATATATATCTTTATTTCACCTTCGTTACTGAACTCTAATTTCAGGGAATATACTACTCTAGATTGAGAACAACTCCTCCAGAATTTTGAAGGGTGCTTGGTCTGGGTAGCCAGCCAGTCCATCACACTGCTGGACGTGAAAGCCTCTAAGCCACTGCAAGAATTAAATGATAGACCATAATAAAGCAGAGCTGTATATTTCTGAAATTAGTAAGACAAAGGAAAGCTACAGGAACTTCTCAGTTCCCAACAACAATGAGGATTTTGTCATACCTCCATTTTGGTAAAAGAAAAGAGAAAAGCTGAAAGAATGTGAACATTTTTAAAAAATGGGAATGGCTACTTTAGCACACATACCATGTTGCTTAGATTTCTTTTTCTTTTTTTTCTTCTTCTTCTGTTTCGGTTTGTAGTGATCCTTGTCTCTCTTCTCTTTTCTTTCCTTATCCTTTTCTTTTCTCTTACCTAAACGATAAAAGCAAGTACTTTAATAATCATGACTAGCCTGGAGCTGTTCCTTTGGTGGTTAACCTAAAAGCAGCATTTATGTTTTAATCAGCTATTCCAGTCACCTGCCCAGAGTGGATGGATTCAATTAAACTGTTCATGTCATGAGTCTTGAACTCTTGATTAGCTTATTGGACTATAAGAGGGGATCTTCATTAGCAGTGTTGAGAAATCCCAACTCCTGACACCTTAAAGTTAACACAGACAGTAGTTAAAATCTTTAAATGAGTAATATACTCAATTTCCTGATGTGGCAAGAAATAAAGCCCCAGAATTTTAAAAAGACCCAATTGAGAAGACTCAGCATTACCATATATAATTTAATGAGAAACTGTATTAGAAGGTTTTAAAAAACTTGAACTTTTTTCTTCGAAGAAATTAAAAAAAAAAAAATCAAGTCAATCCATAAAATAGCCTTTCAATACTTTCCCAATGTATACAAGAACAAAGGCTGAGAACATTAGAAAAAATTTTTAATGATCTTTTCCCAAAATTTTAGTTTTTTCCCCCAATCACACATACTCTAAAGAAAAGGAACGGGATATTAAGAGTAATATCTTAGAACATTTTATCAAAAATTGCTTCATTACATATATTCAAGTTGCTATTGTTCCAACTCAGAATGGTTCAGCCTACAATTTACCCATGAAATTCACAACTCTCAATTATCCAGGCTCCACTCAGCTTATCTGTAGAATACTCAAGACCATCACCCATCATTCCCTGACTTAGCACAGAAGGCAGAAACGACAGCAGAAAACTCAGGGATTGTTTTGTCAGGTATGCTGAGAAAAGAATCTTCCAAAAAAAAAAAAAAACTATTTTAATTTATTATCCATCCTCCAAGTCTTAAAAGTATTAAATGGAGCCGTATTTTTTATATAGCCATAATTTTAATTAGAGATGTTCAAAAACACAAACATTCTCAGGGAAAGCCTTAGACTTCCTTGGCAAAAAATATACTAAAAGCTACAAAACAGATATTTAAGAAATCATACATCTGGAGCTGAATAACACTAATAAATACTAAAAGAGATGACCACTTTCACCTAAATGAGCATTAACAGGTAAAAAGTAAGGGACAGACTACGTCCTGCCTGTCTGCCAAGCTTTACAGTCTTTTGCTTAAAGATTACTTTCTGTTCATACCAAATGTTGTTGAGCTTTTTTCTTCCAATTTCACTTTTTTTTCTGTTTTCGATATTCCTGTGGGTTTAGGGAAAAATACGTAAGTTTAGTCAGAAAGGGCTAAAAGTTAAGGACGATGCTTTGAATTACAATTGCTGCTTCAGTGTCCTTATCTGCAAAACAGGAATAAGGGTATCTATTTCATGTTGTTACAACCAGGTCTGGAAAATAATAAATACATTTTCTCAATTTCTCCTTTGTGGCAGGGTGCATAATTTCAGATGAAACCATTTCTAGAAATTAGCATTAATATGGGACTAAATATAAAAAACGTTAAGCTGAATTTACTAGACGACAAGTAGAGATCTACTCTGGCCTCCCGGCCTGGGCAATCCAGAAGACCACCTGAGTGGTAGGCCCAGGCCACATTCCAGCTCCTGTGAGCATTCTGGCAGCAATGTTAGTCAGGTCACCCAAATGAAACGTTCAATGTCATATTTAAGCACGCTGGTTTTCAACAACCTGCATAAACATCTTATATAAATATATCATCTCTCGTTGTCTAAAGAAAAGGTACCATCTCTTGTACCTTTGAACTCCGTCATGCATGTGTTGATAGCTAACAGCCAAAATGAAACTATTGTATAAATCATTTTTGTCTTTATCTAAAAATGTAAAATTCAAAGACATATCTACAAAGAGAAATATTCAATCTTAATGGCACTTAGGTATTATTACGTAATAGTTCGAAATACATTTTTAAACCAACATCACCTATCTAAAACTATATAGCTACTGAAAGGCACATTTAATGAAGCTTCTCAGTTCATATCCAACCATTCCCAATGCTAATATCTTATGTGTAGGTTTAATCTAAAAAAAATTAAAGTGCACTTAAAATACAATTTCAGTTTATTAAACTGTACGTTAATTTACTAATTCTTTGATTTTTCATATGACTCCAGTATTGTTATAGATTGAATTGTGTCCCTCAAAACAAACAAACAAACCCTGTTGCCATCGAGTTGATTTGCACTCATAAGCGATCCTACAGGACAGAGGAGAACTGCCCCATAGGGTTTCCAGAGAGTGCGTGGTGGATTCAAACTGCTGGTGGCCTTTTGGTTAGCAGCCAAATGCTTAACCATGGCGCCACCAGGGTCCCTCTCCAAAATATGTGTTGTAAATCCTAACCTCTACGCCTATGATTACAATCCCATTTGGGAATGGGTTGTCTTAGTTACGTTAATGAGACAGGATTAGTGCAGGGTTTATCTTTGAGTCAAAAACAAATGAACAAACCAAACCCGTTGCCATGGAGTCCATTAGGACTCACAGGGACCCTACAGGACAGAGTAGAACTGCCCCACTGGGTTTCCAAGGAGCAGCTGGTGGATTTGAACTACCGGCCTTTTGTTTCGCAGCCAAGCCCTTAACCTCTGTGCCACCAGGGCTCCTAGCTAAGTCAATCTCTTATAAAATACAAAAAACCAAACCTGTTGCCATCAACTGGATTCTGACTCACAGCAATCTCTTACAAAATATAAGAGGAGGAGACTAAGGAAACAGAGATGGTGGGAAGAGAGATCCCAAGCCAAAAGAAGACCTCCCAGGAACAGGAGATCAAAAAAAAGACAAGGACCTTTCCCCACTGCTGACAGGGAAAGAAACCCTTCCTCTAGAGCTGGCATCCTGATTTGAACTTCTACCCTAAAATGTGATAAAGTAAATTTGTGTTTGTTAAAGCGACCCTTTAACAAACACAAATTTACTTGGGTAAAGTGACCCACTTGTGCTATTTCTGTTGCAGGGGCACTAGATAACTAAGACAAGTATCAAAGAAGCCACCACTTCATTCATATTACTTCAAATATTTCATAATTCAAATTAAATGTAACAAAAATACAAAAATACCACTCAGTTTAAATCCAGTCCCAATAATGCCTTAATAAGTTTCAAATCGAAGTAAGAACACTGATAATATCTACTTCTATGGCAAAAAGAATGAAAGTGAAATCAGAGCAAAGAAAAATATGATTAAATTTCCTTTTTATCAACACTAACAAATCCATCACCTCCTTCTGTTTACTAATTATTATACCATGAAGTCTACATAGATTACCAATTTTCTTGAAAAATGCTATAGCATTTAAAATGTAAATGCTGAGAACTTTGCTTTATAAATCCTCAGTGACAGTAAAGATATACTCAGAAGCAGCCCCTGATGATTATGGCCTCTTAAATTTCTAATACTCTAGGGAGCACCAAATCTCAAGGGTGAAAGGTAGAGAAATGCTCCACATCTCCTGATGGCAGGAGGCGGGGGTAAATTCTAGGAATTACCTTATTGTGCTACCTTTCCCGACTATGATCCCTCAGGTAACTGGAGCATTTGTGGAGGGTCCATAAAATGGTCATGGACTACCGTTCCAGAACACAGGGGTCAGCACAGCAGAAGAGATACTTTTCCCAGGGTGCTTTCAGGACAACCAGTTCTAGAGTCAGTTTTCCCATGTCCTACCTGTATATACCTGTTGCCAACTCATTTTAGCCCTATAAGACAGAGAAGAGCTGCCCCATAGGGTTTCCAAGGAGCTGCTGGTGGATTCGAACTGCCAACCTTTTGGTTAGCAGCTGAGCTCTTAATCACAGCACTACCAGGGCTCCTCACAAGTCCTAGTGGTTCCCAAATCTTCAGATTTCATATGTGGTAAAATTTCAAAAGTAAAATTGGAAGACTGACAAGGGTTGTCAGCATTTCATTTTACATGAGTAAGGGTATTAAAATGAACATTCACATATATAATAATAGTGGTAGGTCTTGTAAAACACACATGCACACATTTAAAAAAAAGAGAACAGACCTATTCTAGAAGTCAACCAAAGAATAAATTTAATTTTATAGAAGTTCACTACATTGCCTTTATTTCACCATGGGTTAGCATCTGGGAACCAAATAGTACGATATTAGCTTAGCCAAACACGTTGCGGTCAAGTCGATTTCAACTCATAAAGGCCTCAGAGGACAGAATAGAACTGCCCCATAGGGTTTCCAAGGAGCAGCTGGTGGATTCAAACTGCTGACCTTTTTGGTTAGCAGCCAAGCTCTTCACTACTTTGCTGCCAAGGCTCCATTAGGTTATAGAACAGTGATTTTTTTTTTTTTAAACTAAACTTTATCGATTGAATATTTTCTTCAAATAAAATGTTATATGATAGCCTAATACACAAAACAAACAAACAAGAAAAAAAGGATCTACTTGGATTAAAGGAGGGGTCGATCCCAAAACCAAGCCTGCTTGTACACAATGAAAAAACCAGTAACGCAGAATGGTTTCTCAAGTCCCTTCTAGTACGCGAAGCATCTCAGGTTCTTCTGGTGAAAAAAGAGGCAATCCTTGAAAAACTCCATAGAAAATTCAAGCTCTGTGGAAATCATGGACATTTGGGGTAGGGTGGGGGTAGATCAGGGAGTCCCTGGTTGTAGTTTTGTTTTGTTTTGAACAATTCTGGAAAAACACTTTAAAAAGAAAATGTAAAGCTGATGTAAGGTGTTAGACTACAGTAAGACCTCTGGTTATGGTCATCTGACTTAGGGACAACTTGTACTTGCCCTTCAGTGTGACGTAAATTTGCCTTCACTTTGAAAGGACTGAACCAACGTCTACTCACAGCAAATTCCTCACACGACCACCTTCACTTGCTACAGGTGCAGCTTTTAAATCATTAAAACGGCCTCGAGGCTGTTCCTGCACTAAAACCAAACCAAACCTGTTGCTGTTGAGTCGATTCCAACTCACAGTGACCCTACGGTAAGGCCACATCAGGAGCACACGCATCTGTTCCAACTCACCTACAAACTCTCAAAGACGTACTTAGAAGCAAGTCTCATTCGTGGCCCAGGGACTGCCTGTATAATGAAGGCCATCTTAAAACGGGCTGCACAGGCAGATTGCATAGCTTATGACATGCTTTTGTCACACCAACTCATACCAACCCCATAGTTTCCCTCTGTTTTTCTTTGCTAATAAAAATATATTAGGCTATCAATAATATAATTCACGGACTCTCTACAGGGGATTCACTAAGAAGAGTCCAATTAATTTAACTATATGATAATTAACACGGTATTCATTTACTTACATCTACATTTCATTAATCTGAGATCTGAATTTTCAAAGGCACTAAAGAAAAGTCTAATAATTTCAATCAGTGGTACCCTAGAACTTACCAAAAAAAAACCCACTGCCCTCGATTCGATTCCGACTCATCCTAGAACTTAGTGGTCTGCTAATGAACATCCTGATATTATTATGATCTTTGTAGCTATATATTCCAATACTCATATCCATATTAACTGTAATAATCTGCAATAAGGCAGAGGCAAATATTTGATATTTATGTAGTGATTCTTCCAAAAGAGAGAATGAAGATGTTGCTGAAGGTATTTATTTTACCGCAAAGCTAAGTAAAAACACTTAAAATTATTTCCAAATCATCTATTAATCCCAAATTTGTTTTCACACTGATTATTAACAGAAGTTAAGAATACGTGAGATGTCTAAGAACATCTGAAAACTAAAAATATTTAAATATTACCCGTAGCCGACCCGTTGCCGTTGAGTTCGACAAGGATGATGATTTAAATATTAGAAGCTGAAAATTAATAATCCTACCATATCAAGCTCTTTCCTTCAGAAGAAACTTAGATTCCATCAAGATGTACACTCAATGAAATAATAACCTATTTAAAAAATCAAAATTTCCGAGCCAAAAGTGAAGTTGTAATAGACATTATCTATTACAACTTCATCATACAGATAAAAAACTGCACTTCAGAGAGGTTGATTTATGTAATTATTGCTGAAAGGGAGAAAGAAGAGTGGGCAGGTGGGCTGTCCCTCCAGTGCTATAAAGAGGCTAGCCACCAACTCAGCTAAGATCACCCAAAGATCCATCTTCAACCCTGCGTAAGGGCCCCGGATGAGGACAATCTTCCTCTGCTGACCCAACAGCACTATGGACCTCTTAAGGCACTTACATCCTGCATTAAAGTAAAGTTATTCACATCTCAGTTTTGATTTGTGTGTTCTTTCTAGATTATAAGTTTCTTGAAGGCGAATTCTCTAAATTCTCTGTCTTGTGCTTTTATTCTGTTCTCTATCCTGTTGCTGTTAGTTTTTTTGATTCAATTCCAACTCATGGTAACCCCACAGAATTTTCGAGGCTGTGACTTTTCAGATGCAGATCCCCAGGCCTGTCTTCCCAGGCCCCTCTGGGTGGGTTCAGCCAACCTTCTGACTTGCAGTTGAATGCTTAACCATTTGCACCTTCCAGGGCTCCTAAGAGACGATTCTCACAAGGGAGCAATAAACAGCTACTGCCTGTGGTGCCTAGTATTACAGGAAAAGCTTCTTTTTCAAGGCGAAGTATTTTCAATCTTGATCCACAGGTCCAGCGTCTAACATTATTTAGAATTTATAAAGGATTTAACAGCTAAAAAATTTCATATCCATTATATATATCCTTTATCTCCTTAAAGAAGTTAGAGGCAGTTCAGTATCTGCAATACATATATTCGGTGTGTAGATAAGAAAGCTAGCCCAGGTTCCCAGATAGTGACAGAACTAAGAGTCTTTCTGAAGCTCTGTCACTACCTCAAACAGGGTGGCTCTGTTAGATTAAGTATTCTGATAATAAAATAAAGCCTTTGGTTTCTACAATGCTACCAACAGCTTCTTTTGGTAGCGTGGGCATCGACATAGTCTAACCCTGTTTAGTCACGTTGCCATCCCTCCTAGGGGAGAAGTGTAGACGGATTAGTGCAAGCTCATTATCTCTACTGGAAAAACAATTAAAAGAGGTTTTAATCTGTTAAGAGCAGGTGTATACAGTTATTTGATCATGTTCATAATCTCCTCAACCCTTCAGCGTGACTCCTAAGCTCAGCAATATGCACATATCTCGTACTGAAAAAAGTAGTAACTTAAGTCTGTTAAACTATTTCACAGTTAACAACTACTATGTCATCATGCTAAATACCCCAACAGTTTTTTCTGACAAAAACAGCCCAGAAAACATCTTTAAGCTCTGGTAAATAATGCTTTCTATGGAAGTTTTAACATGTACCAGCAACAAAGATGTCTTTCATAACTGAGATGTAAACCAACCAACTAGCCAAATGCATTACAACAAAATGAAACAAAAAGCCAAAAAAACTGACACTGAATCTAGACGGAAGACAATTTAGGAGGCAGAGAGAAGTCCAGCAAATACTCCAGAACAGTTGAGAGAGGGTGGGTGACAAATCTGTTAAGAGGAAAAAGCAAGCTGGCCATTTAAAATTGCAACACAAGTGAGTCAGGCTCACAAGGTTTTAATCAAAAGGTCTCCAATTAGAATATGACCTAAATTCCATTATTTCCCTCCAACCTCCCTCAGAAACAAATAAGACTCCCACCTCCCAAATTCAAACACTATGTTCAATCATCTAATAAACTGACTTTTAGTAATGGACATTTCAAACTATGCATTTGCTTATTTAAGGAACTGAAGAGGCCAGCCACTGTGCTACCAAGCTCACCGTACCCAAAGGATGATCCGCACCCTTCAACAAACCAATCCACAAATTCATCAAATTGTAAAGCTAAACTCCTCTCCACATTTCACTTTCCACAAAGCTGTCCTACTATTATTTCTAATATTTAAAGAGGAAAAGAATATTGGTGTGTCTTCTCTCTACCCTAGTCATTTGAGCACTATGAGAAATAACAAGAACCATGCCCCCATGGCAGTCAGCCATACCGCCAAGAATATGCTAATTCCGAAAAAAAGTCTAGGCTAATACCCTGATCAGAAGGAAAATAATCTGAACGAAGATTTCCATGCACAATCATTACTCTGACATTTAAGGATATACAAGCTGGACAATGTAACACTTTACTACTTGCCTATTTGTATTGGTTTATATTTCAGTCTTGCTACTATTATTAGACTACATGTACTTTTAAGGGAAATACATTTGCACATGTACATCAAAAAATAATTTTCCCAATGGACAGACACCATTATAATTTTAACGTATTTTTCACATATTCGGTGCAGCAGCAAATTCTAGATTGTTAAAGAACTGCATAAAACCTTCAACAGGAAAAATATCTCAAAGGCTCAAGGGTAATTCAACAACCTGGTGAGAAAGAAAAATTAATCACCGTAAAGAAAGAAACCAAAAACCAAAACGAAACCCTTTGCCGTTCAGTCAATTCTGACTCCTAGCAACCGTACAGGGCAGAGTGGAAAAACTGCCCCATCGGGTTTCCAAGGAGCGGTTGATGGATTCGAACTGCTGACCTTTTGGTTAGCAGCCAAATGCTTAACCACTGCACCACCAGGGCTCCAAAGAAAGAAGGGGCTTAGAAAAAGACAGCCCAAAGACAATGGTTCAGATTTGGGAAGCTACAAGAAATAGTTCAAAACCTTCAAATCTTCAGCTCTGGGCATTAATTTCTTAAAATAAGATATGTGCAAGGTAACTTCACATTTGCCAGTAAGAGAGAAGCAGGGAGGTGGAAGTAGATTAAAGGGACAAAGTAGAAGCATGTTCAGGAAATATGACAATAAATTGGTCACACAAAAGAACTTTATACAGACAGAGAAACCCTCTCTCCCGTAAGTGTCATACAAAAGTATTTAGGAAAAGGAATTAACCCATTGCCATCCAGTCGATTCCAACTCATAGCAACAGGACGAAACTGTCCCATTGGGTTTCCAAGGCCAAAATCTTTACGGAAGCAGACTGCAACATCTTTCTACCGAGGAGTGGCTGGTGGGTTCGAACCGCTGACCTTGCGGTTGGCAGCCGAGCACTTAACCACTGTGTCACTGGGGCTCCTTATACAGGAATTAAAATAATGTAATTGTACATCAAAACGTGTACCCCCATCACTGCAAACCTAGATACTTACAACAGGAACATTTTTTACCTGTCGCTGTGGGAGCTCCTCTTCCATCAGCTGCAGCTTTGGAAGGATATGTAGTAGGCATCTGTGTATCTTCCTTTTCCACCCTGGGGAACTCATTATGGTAAGAGGGATCTGGGACTACTGGCGCTGCAACTTCCAAACCACGACTTAAATCAAGAGGGAGACAAGGTCCCAGCTTCTCAAGTGACAAATGTGCAACATCAGGCACTACACAAAATAAAGAATGCAATATGATATTAACACAGATAAACTGACTCAGTTAATATTAGTGCGGATTCAAGTGTTACATTCAGTTAAACAGCGCCTGGCACAAAGGCAGTACTCGATAAGCATTTACAGTATAAATGAAGTGCTTCAAAGTCCAAAAAGATGAAGGAAGTACAGATTTCTTAATATTCTAATAATCTTTATCACTTAGTTTTTTTCTTTATCTTCTTTTACGTTTGGTTCTGTATTAAATCAACATATACATTACCCTCTGGTACTGAAGGCTCTTGCAGGTTTTGAGAACTGATGGAGAATGCTTTCCCATCAGTGGCTGCAGAGGGAGAAGAGACCTTTTCTACAGAATCGTCAGGCACAGGCAAGGTGGCTAAGCGCTGAGATCTTCTTCTCCGCTCACTATGCTTGAAAGGTTTAGGGGGGTTCGCGGGCTGTGGAGGACCTAGAAAAAGATCTTCAATGTTCACGGAGCATATACACACCAGGGTCATCTTATAATATTTAAGGAGATAAATGGGGAAAAAAGGATTCAAATTCTGCCCTCTGATGTTGCTTTAAGGTATCCAGAAGGAACGGAATGTTCCAAAGGTAATCAGAGACAAAAACTGTGCCCTCGTTAACAAAAAATGGTCATCAATACAGTCCAAAATCTAAAACCTACTATAACCAAAAGAAAACAGATGGAACATTAATTTCAGGTTGTTTCGCAAGTGACAGGCTACAGTAAATTCTCTCATCACAGACCATTGCGTAAATTTCAATTTTTCCTTTAGGGAAAACAGTCTCTTTGTACCAAAAGGCAAAGATAAAAATATGTATATATATATATATATATCCCTTTTGCTACATTACAAATCTAGAAATTCTAAGGAAAAAAAAAAGGCAGGGGGCATAGGTGACAAAAATGTGACAGACATTGTAAAGATAGTGCTTTGCTTTAGTTGCCAAAGTAAAACTAATGTAATTTTATCCCACCCTCATTCCCCCCAAATGGATGGCTATAAACGTATTTCTAGGCCTGATTCATTAAAAAAAAAAAAAAAAAAAGAAAACTGAACAAAAACAACTTGACGTACTGATCATGGGCAAACAATGAGAATTTCAGAAGACTATGACACTTTTCTTGCCCTTTTTCCAACTAACTTAGCGAGTCATTTAAACCTATTCTAACTATACAACAAAAAACCCAGTGCCGCCGAGTCGATTCTAACTATGTAACACACAAATTTGGAAACCTGTCAGTTTTTAATTTTTTTTAACCTCTACATGGCACGTAAACACATTTGACTATTCGGTAGAGGCAGGATTACATAGGCCAACATATTCATGCTAATTCAGGAGAAGGGAATATGACATAGGCCAACATATTCACGCTAATTTAGGAGAAAATGAGAGGGCTCTGAAGAAGTTGATGTTTTCAGTATTTAAAAGTTCAACTTTATCAAAATTAAAATGGTAATAACTGGGAAAAAGGAAATGAAAATCAATTGCTATAACTGGAAAAAAGGAAAGAAAAATCAATTGCTCTAAGTATTTCAAAATAAAATACTTATCAATGTCATGTGACATTGTAGTGACCAGTCATGATACTATTTCATGATAGATGACAAAATGAAATGAAGGTTATGAGGAAACAATGAAATATTTCTCTTCCCATCCTTTCTACCCATTCATTAAAAAAACAACCAACAATTGAAAAAGCTAAAAAAAAACAACAAAAAAGACTCCTGATCAAAAAGGGAAAAATATGGTTTGGTAAAAAACATGGCAGCTACACGGAAGAGGAGGTTAATGTGTTTAATAAAAGTCTTCCCAACACCAATATCTGCAATTGTTCTGGAAAATATAAGATACAGGATAGTTCAGAGGGGAATGTGTTATATTCACCTACTAATCATGTTACTGGTTCATTTGTTGCGTAAAGAGCAAAAGGAAAGTATCTTTTACCGAGTGACTCCCACGTTAACGGATTTCCGCAGGTCTCTAACTCAGAACACTGAGCTAGTAGGAGAAATGTAGCGTCCTACACATCCCAACCCATGTTGAAAGACCATTTTTAAAAAAGACGAAGAAAAAAAAAAAAAAAGACGAAGTTAACTCTAGGAAGGTTGGTGGTACTGAAATAGTGAAATCTCTTAAAACAGGATCGAGGAAGAGTCTCCTTTTTCCATTAATAAGATGAAACTAAACCTTAGACTCTAAATCCTAGAATAAAAATGAACCAAATGAACTGCAGAAAGGGATTACGGGCAGGTGGGAGCGCTGATCTACCCACTGGATAGTCCCGGAAGTTGAGAAAAATATCCACCATGGATCTCTTTATCTTTCTGTTGTTGCTTTTTTTTTTTTTTTTATAATGAATCAGGCCTCCCGTCATGCTTGGCTTATTAGCTGAGGAGAGTCCAACTACAGTGGCCCTCGTGTTACCACATGGTAAGGTTTCCCCGCCAGCCGTACAGTCTCTGTACTATAAACCAGTAAGAAAGGTATATGGTTTTTGCCCATGAAAGTTTCAAGCCTTCCCTACCATATGCACTTAAAGTTTGAGTTTTTAAAAAGCAACCTTATAAAAATACAATATAACTATAATCAAACTGTTTTCAATGTATCTTATAGGATAAGCAACTATTTTTTAAAAATCTGTGCTCACTAGTTTTATTTATCACTGAAGAAGAAAGCTGAGATACAAGCGTCAAATCCTCGACTTGTATTAACTCTGGGGAAAGTGGTGATTTAGGGGGTTTTATACACCCAGAAGAATCTCCAGATTCATGTTTGCATTTCTTGCTGCGAGCCTTCCCTGAAGACAAAGTTGAGGATAACAGTGCAGGTTTCTGAGTGTTGGCAGAACTGCTAATGTCAGCTTCATTTTTTTTCTGACTTTGAGGTTTAGGTGAAATCGCCTGAATAAATAATAAAAAATTGATATTTTTATTTTGGTTTCTTCATTTTTTGTTCTTGTATTCTACTTTGATTGTTAAGCAACTTTAGTATCCAAAAACATTGTTAAGCAACATATAACATTTCTATTACAAATGAAAAACCAAAAAGAACCCCACAGATTATTAACTAAAAGTTGAACAGGCTGTCTTTAAAGGGATGCTGTCAACTTGTAGTCTAAAAACTTCTTAACCTGTTACTTATAATATTCTCAGGATATAAAATGCTACCTTGCTGGAAAAATCTTTTCGGTATTAAATTTAAATATACCCCTTCTGGTACCATAATTACCAATGACATTAGTAACAATAAGGTAAATAACAGTGTTTCATGGGTTACAGTGACAGAGGAATACATTGAAGCTTTTGATTTTCAGCTATTTTATCATTTCCTTTATCAAACTGAATGTGAAAGGCTAAGTAACAGTTTCCCTTTAAAGAAAGACGGCAACAGAAAAACAATGACCAAATTAACGAAACATCATCTTTAACTCATTTTAGTGCTGAAAGCCAGAGTTTCATAATCATAATGCATCATGAAATCAGAGCCACCAGCAATTAGAGTTAAAAGACTAAAAAACAATACAAAAAACAAACAACAACAACAAAAAAAAAACCAAGGAGATAAAGTGTAAGTTAAAAACATCGGATTTAAAAACAAAATACGTCGCATTCTTAGATGAGAGTTTTTACCTTCTTCCTGCCAACTGATACTTTTAAAAAAAAAAAAATTAGAACTTTGTCAGTTCTTTCATAAAGAATATTTTAATTCATTTGGCAGTAAAATGTCCTACCTATCAAAATACGTGTGAATGTGTCCACTGTTCAAAAGATAACGGAGAATCACCACATTGGATGAATTTGGAATCTATGGTGTTAGAAGGTCTATACTGTGTTCTCTTTCTGATGTATGTATCTGAGCGTAAAGTATGTGAGATGCACAATTTTCTTTTAAATTTATGCTAAGATAGGCCTCTGTAAGAGTCAAACTGTTAGCACTACGAATAACATGCTTGTCCTCAAGAAACCTCTTTACTCCCTTGTCTTTTGTGAGGGATGACCACCAAGTCTGCGGTCTGCAGCTCTCTGGAGTATGAGAGATCACTGTCTGGGGACCTAACAACGTTCTGTTACTGCTAAAACATGAAAGGGCTCAAATTTTGGTGGAAAAAAGTATATATTTGGAATTAAGTAGGGCAACTTTGCTCTACAGATGGCATGTTGGACATACCACATAAAGGTCTCATGTCAAGTGTCCCATTCGTTCAGTTGTCATCATCCTATTGTTGAATTTACTGTTACACATGTGTGCCAGTGCAGTTTAATAATCTGAGAAAGTACTCCATAAATGGAAATTATTCCTAAGCTCATCATAAAAGGTGTTGCCAGAAAAGTAATTAGAGCCATTACTTGTAAAGAAACAATTTTATTGTTCATCTTCACATATGTGAAAGACATCACTACAGCATCCATTACTCTCGAGTTACAAAGTTATAAAACAAGATTTTAAAACTTAAATTAATATTTTGATAAGGTGCTTAACTTCTAAACAAGGACAAATTAACATTCTGAAAGCCTTACTGAGTTATTATGCAACTAATGCAGGTTTTACCCCAAAGTAAACATAACATGACATATCCCTAATACAATTAAATAATCTATAATTAATAATCTGGGAATTGGGGTTCAAGACCACAGAGTTTGAATATTCTGAAAGTATCAGTAAAATGACTCCATCAGCACAGTAGGTTGGCTGTCGGCCTGTTATCAGTCTGTCCTGAGTGGCATTACTTTACTCGCAGGGACAACAGAGGTAAGTGACGATCAATACCTCTCCTTTAGGTCTATGGCTGATTCCAACAGAGATGTCGTTAAGGGTTTTATAGCTCAGCTTTTTAAATCTGAATCAGGACTACTGTTTAGGTACAAAAATGAATAGTTAACAAAACATTTTCACACTGAAATCGACCTGAATGACAAATAAACAGGTGGGAGGAGCACCATGTTCCTTAAAAAACTAACCTCATTTACAAAGTTTCGTTCAAAGTCTCAAAGTCTCTTTGTTACAAAACTGGCAAGGACACTCAGAAAATTTTTAAAATATGCAAAATGGAACAGCCAAGTCACTCAATTTTTCTTTCTTTTTAAACCCAATTTCGAAACACTGCTTTTTCTGTCTCTCTGAAACGGGCACTGCCCTCTACGCTAACTTCCATATGTAGTAAGTAATTTTACAATCACATTCACCTCAGCAGGATTGTGCATAATCAAAGATTGACATTGTAATGAATTTTCCAGAAACATTTTATTACCCAAGTCCCTGATTTATTGCACTCTGAGAATACCATGGCGAAAATACAAAATATTGTTGTATCTGGGACGTTAAATGTAGTAATACACAGTAAAAAAGTCATTCAAAATTTGGTAGCGATATTGACAATAACGGCAAAGACTTAACCGTTTGATGATCACAGAAAATCGGAAAGTATGATTTGCTGACATATTAATCAATTTAAAAGACCACTGATTTAATACAACAGTAATGGAGGCACCAAACAATGCACTGTTATCAAATGAGGCCTAAAATAACCCTGAAAAACTCAATACAATATCAATTAAATTTGGACTTTTTTTAAAAAAAAAACATATATAGAGAAGAGCAAAAGATACTCATCCTAAAGTCTTCTTTTTTAGGCTACTAATAAAGAAAATGAAAACAATACAAAAAGGATATATTAAAACTACATTAAGGCTCAGATTTTAAAACAGGAGACCCAAGGAAATCCAGTTATGGCTATCACTGTGTTCTTACAGTCTTACGTGCCTAAGAAGTTAAGCCCTTAGAGAATGTAAAAGCATGCACAGTTCACTATGTACAGGTACTGTGGGAACCTGAAGGTAGCCAAGGCAAAATCTAGCAACTGTAACCTTCACTTTTAAAGTCCTCTGTTAGGTGGTTTAAAGACAGACCCTTGTTTTTAAACTCTCTTTTTTGTGTAGTTATTAAAATATACATCCTAGCAAAAATGTATGGCTCATCAATCAATTCATAAAACACACAGTCAGTCTAATAACACTAATTGTTACAATATAAAAGAAACTTCTTCAAAAGAAGCTTTATTAGGTGTCAAAAACCCTGTTTTAACTCACAAAAGTATTTGTGTAAGGGTCTTTTTGCAAGCGAGTTAAAGGTGATCCAGCTGGTAGCGTATACCCTGGGATATTTGTCTCCAGGCCTTCAAATTTTGGAGACTAAGGCTTTAATGCCAGTCTATTGAAAACAAAAGCTAATGAAGTCTATAGTTTATCTGTATACCTTGGAGAAGGTAGAATTAAAAATATATCATCACTTAATTAGCTTCCTATTCCGAAATCTGATCCAAAGGGTAATTTCAATTAAGTGGATGCTAGAGCTCCGTGATCGCTCCAGCGGGAACCCTGAAAAGGATCAAACGCCACCACGTCATACCTGCTCCAGCTCTGGAGCCGTTTCACTGCAGTCTTCCTTTTTTTCAGCACCATCCGCCCCAACAGCTTTGGATGCCAACAAACCTTGAGAAAAATTGTACAAAAATTGCTTATTAGAAAAAATATTGACTTTCACCCTAATTAAGTTCCCAAAAATTTTAGCAGCTGACATCTCCCATACTCCTTAATATATAGCAAATAAATATACCAAAATGTTTACCTGACAAAAATACAAACACCTCTAATAATGAGTCAAGGGACTGACTCAGAACTTGAGGATTCCTTGGATAATTTTATATTTTTTTAAATATTGCTCTTAAAGATATGCTTTAAAAAATTATTCTACTAAAAATAAAAATTCTGTAGCTTAAGTCCAGAAATCTAAGACTGCTTAGACTGTTAATACCAATAATACAGGATTTGTCTCTGAACTAAAATAAAATGTAGAATTAATATTAAGATAGAAGAAAGCCAAACATTTACAATATAAATTAGCATTTATTTTGTTGTTGTCGTATTCTTGGTTAAGAAAGCGCTCCCAATTTTCTATTTCACTGGTATCCTTTAACATATTTTTTTATGTGCTTTTCTCTTCTGAAAGTTTTTTCAAGTGCCCAGTTGTATCCTATCTTATTACATGCGTTCCAAAAACAATGATGGATCCATTTTATGCTAGGGGGACAACGGTGGGTCCTTCCTAGAGCACTCGAGCTTCAACTGAATATTGTATCTTCATTCTACAAATGAAATAATTTGGGAGTTCCAGTTTTCTCCAATGTGTATCACTAATTCTCAATTTCAGAACACAAGTATTTTATCTGAAGTACATATAATTAATTTCACAAGATGTTAAAACTCTGTTTTAATTAAAAAAGGAAAGGCATTTACTTAGTTAAGATTCTTTGCTAAGACTGTCAGGTATCTTCAATGCAAATATTTCCGTTTTTGCCCATCCTGCACATAAAAGACTACCAACAGTAATCCTTTTCTGTGTGTCATTTTAAAGTCAGCCAAACAAAACCCTTGACTCACAGAAGCATGTTTAACAACCAACAGTAAACTGACCATAGCAATTATTCCACCCATATTACTAAAGCTGTCTACAGGATCGTTAATAGGAATAAGAGGTATCCAAGAACGGTCATATAACTTAGAACAATCCACAGGGCAACATCTCTTGACTTTTTCAGATAACTACCCCAAAGATGTTAACAGGTCTAGGAAGTGACTCAAGTATTAAAATTATATTCTTAAAGTAGTACCAGACCCAAATGATAAATTAGGCAAAAGGCATCCTTCCTTTACTGGAAAGTAAAATACCTAGCACTCAAAAATTATAAAACAGAAAAAGGTGAGTGTAAAACAATGGCTGAGGTACACTAATGATTAGGATTAAAACCAGTATTTGGCCCATTTTGAGATAACTATCTACATAGTTTGTTCCAGTCTCGTACAATACCAAGTGTAGATCTGAATGGGAAAAAAAGCCTAATATATATAAACGGCACTGGGTTTTGGGTATATATAAACAATTTTACAAAATTTTCAAACCATCAATTCAGTCCTTATTAACATAAATTCTGAACATATTTTTACATGACTCAAAAAGTTGCAGCATATAACATTTAAAACCATATTCATTAGCTTTTTCTTCTCCTGTGAATATTGTTGAGAATCGATAAACTACTGAAATAAAAAGAAAAATAATTAGGGAATCAAGTTCTTCTTTCACTGGGAACTATTAGAGGTTCTAAGAGCTATTCAAATAGGACAAAAATCTGCTATTCGACCTGTTAAATAATTATTTCTTCACTTTTTTATATTGTTTCCTTACATATCTATAGGTGGTAGAATACTTTCCAATACTCATCAATAGATGGAAGAATTCACAAACTATGAAATTAAAAATAAGGTACTAAGAGAATTAACAGAAACAACATAATCATGAGCAACACTCTGTAAATTTACAACCAAAAACCAAAGCAAACCCATTGCCATCAAGTCGATTCTGACTCACAGCAACCCCATAGGACAGAGTAGAACTGCCCCATCCGGCTTCCAAGGAGTGCCTGGTGGATTTGAACTGCCGACCTTTTGGTTAGCACCCATAGCTCTTACCCACTATGCCAGCAGGGTTTCCAAATTCACGACGTTAGGGTATTATAAAAAAAAAAAAAAATAGGGTATTATAGGCCTAATTAATTAAAAGCAGTTCCCATTTAATAGCTTATGAAGAAAAAAAATAAAGCCTTTTGTTATGTGCTCATAGAATGTAATGGGGCATTTAATAAAAACTACTTAAAACTCTGATTAGGAAACACAATCCTCGGCACCTAGAGAACTCAAAAGTCCCCATCATGATCAATAAAAAGGTTTTCTATTTTATATGTACACCAACATACAAGAGCTATTAAAGAAAAGAACAAAAGGGACAATAATAAAGGAGGTACATGAATACAAGATTCTGGTTACTTCTGTTTTAAGAGGCAGCCCAAATCTATTGATCTTGACCTGCTAACATCCTGGGGAGGCGTACACTATTCCCAAAAAATGAGAAGAATTATTTGGAGGGAAAGAGATACAAATGAAATTAATTTTCATTATTAGCAAATGCTTATTATCAATATATTACTAACAGGCCCTCCTCCAGGACAGGGGATCTACACACTAGGCGATTATCTTAACAAAATGCATAATGTATTTTCAAGAAACTATTTAAACGATAGGTAGAAACAGAGTATGAAATATTCATGAATCCCACCTGCCAACAAATTCACAAATTTGCAATACTTCACTTAGCTATGAAATATACAGTGGTCTCTCTCTGCCAATAGGAGTAAATAGAAGAGACGCCAGTGCTTCCTGGAATGGCAAAGGTGAGCAAAGAAAGAGCAAAGTAGTTATATTCCTGGTACACTTTTCACCGAGGGATTTCAAAACACAATACTGTCTCTAAAAAATAATAATATTCCTGATATCAACAATAACATGCTACAGGTCAATTTAAACCTCAGGGTTTTTTTTTTGTTGTTGTTGTTTTTTTAATGATTTTATAATTCGTTACGCGGCACAAACATATCTAAGCCAGCCGACCTTCCAGGAACTCCCAGGCAGGTGCGACTGCTAATGTTTCTTCTTTTACTCCCTTCACAACCTGTGTTCTAAAATCTACTTAAATTCAGTTTGCTCACAACTTTTCCCCAAAGTATGGCCTCCTGATGTTCTGTGTAAAGTGATTATTATAAATCAGTATGCACAAAAGCATATAACTATCAATGAGGTACATTATGTAATAAAAAATAAGACCCTGAAAAAAACCTATATATATATACTGCAAATACATTTTCCATGTCTACCTATTAGGAAAATTTGAAAAGAGCCATCCTGACACTACACTCTATTAAAAAAATCAGTTTCAGAGTCTCTCTGGGGGTGTGTATGTGGGGACAGGGACAGAAAGAGAGTGAATAAATACATGAATTAGACTTATCAAGTGGATGGTTCACTTACTGCCAACTAGGAATTTAAAATTTAAAAGAAATAGAAAATGCAGTAGGAGGAGACACATCAGAGCCGGCTGGGAAGCCACCAAGACCCCAGCCCTAGTCCTCTCAGTTGTAAAGGGAGAAAAAGACAGGTGTAGCTGAGTCTGAGAAATTTAAAAAACACCATAAGTTCATAATAAAATCATTATTTTATATTAGCTACCATTTTTTTTATGGATCACAAATGAAATGTACAGAGGCAAGTCTGAGTTTCAACCACTGAAAACAATCTTGCAGTATCTATTGTCCTTTACATCATACGGGTGTAACATGAAGTCAGAAACAGAAGCAGAAATATGAACTATTTTAAAAGATTACCATACACTTAAAACTTCTGAGTAAATAAAGGAAAAAAGATGGTACTGGTTTGACATTTGTAAAATCCTAGGCTTCTCTGCCATTGTCCAACGATCACTTGTTCGTCTCAGATTCCCAAGAGAAAATGAAGAGTGAGTCCCTCCACAGAAGTCGACAGTATTACTAGGCACCTAGTATTATAACTTTTCTGAGGCACATGGTAAAATGGTTTTTTATCCCACTACTTCTTTTCAAGGCCACACAGAAATAATACATCATTTTGGACTCAGTTGTTTCCTTCTTTAAACGGTAAACTTGAGCTTCCCGGTCAGGCATGCGTAGGAGTGTACTGACTGCAGGCGAAATGAGGTTATCGGGAGTGAAGGGAACAGCAGGATGCTGGCAAGCCGGCAGCTGTGCTGCACCAGTGTCACCGCTCTCTTCTCTGACGGCTGCTCGTCCCCTGTGCCGCTCCAGTCTTTGGAACACAGGAGTCAGAGGCGCTGTGCTCCACTTCTGCCACAGCTGGCAGCGTGGAGCACTGGGTCCCACATTCTAAGGCAAAGCCAAAGCCTCAAATTGCTGTTGTAACAATTACTTCGATAACATTTTGATTTCTTTAAAGCAAATAGCTTCTAAGAACAGGGTGAAAAGAGTAAGTCAGTCTGAAATATTTCCTGTCCTGCGGCCAAGTATGTCCTTTACCAGGGAAAGGTATGAGAAGAATATAAACTAATGGAAAGTGAATACATATTCTTAGCTGTTGAAGCCAACTATAACCACTTGGAACAACTCTAGAGTAACACAGTGGCTCTAGTAAACCCTCAGCTTCGGAGTCATCTGGCAGTGGGCTTCCAATTGTAAGAAAATTGCCAAAAGGTTTACATTTATTCCTGGGTCTGACAATGAAACCGAACTATGGAAATAAACGTCAACAAAGGTTTGTAGAGCATTATTAGGCCAAAAACGCTACAAACCACTTGCCCCTAGTATAAGAACATATGACTGCACAAGTATTATAACTACCCTACTAACATATACTCAGAAAAATAAAATATGTTCACAGTTTCTTTTAAAGACTAGAATCACTCAACTGAATAGGCCTTGTAAGTCACTGGGCCTAATGTGACCAGCCCCATTCTAACACTTAAATTCCATCTTCTCTGAACATTCACCAGACTAGGCTTTTCGTTGTTTTCCATCATCCTAACACTGCTACTTCCTAAATTACATGAAAACATAGAGAAATAAGCCCCAATATTAGAGACTAACTGAAGGTACGGGCAGAAATGAAAAACTCAGAAGGGTTCTTCTTTCATCAGGAATCAGCAGATTCGGGAACTGAATTTAATTCAGATATCCATCTCTCTAACCATGCATGGTACCATCTTTGAGAGTGGTCGAGAGTAAGAATGTTTGCGTAAAAATATATAAAACCTCAGGAATTATGTCACCTTAGCTTGACAAAAGTAGATTAATTCCACTCTTAATAGAAACTACTCCTACCATCAATGTGATTAAAACACTATGGGGTTTTCTAACACTTGATCTCTCATCAATCCCCACAACATCCCTGAGGTAGGTAGGAGGTATGTGGTATTTTCCACTTTTTACAACACAAGAAAACTGACAGAGCTGAAAGGAGGTGACCTGAAAGAACCATAAACTAAATGCCTTTCTGGATAACCAGCTCATTACCCCAAACCAAAAAATGCATTTTACTTTATTAAAAGTAAGCTACTCTAAAATTAAACCCTCCATTCCCCCAAAAAAGGAATCATTGTAGTTTACCAGTGATCTTGTTAAGTCGAGCTCTCTTGGCCTGAAATGAGTTGCCTTGATTGTTTTTCCTCTTGTTTGATAACGTGTTCTCTGGCTGTGGAAAGCCCAGCTTTGGAACGTGCTCTACATGAAGTCCTACTTTTAACAGAATAATATATGAGTTTATCCAGAATCCAAAATTAAGACACATAAACATTTTTAAAGTAGAAAAATAGCACAAATGCTTTGAATATTATTTTTTAATCTAGTGCTTGACACTAAAGTGTGAAAAAGACAAATCTACTATCCAGGTTGATAAATGAGAAACAAAAGGTTACTTAAAAAGATATTCTTCAGGAAAGAAATGCAGGAAGATAACGAATTACTGCTTTTTCCATATTATGCACTGAAATACACACAGAGGCGTTTAAAAAATCAAAAAAAAAACACAAAACAATAAACAAAAACCTATTTCTGAGAAGTTACCAACCAAAATCTCAATTTGTTTCTATTCAAGAATATTGAGGGCGTTCAATTTAAGTGCCCAGGTTAGACCATCAATCGTCAGATCTACCTGTAAGATGCTAAAAAAATTAACCATCACAGTGCGCTGAAGGTGAAATCCTAATAATTTAATTATGTGTACAAAATTACAAGTAACCAAGGGGATCGATTCATTCACTACTCGAGTTTACCACTGTCGTAGGGAAGGAACATAAGTGAGTATTTTATACCAAATGTTTCACTCGATGTGGGCAGATCTTCCTTCTTCTCAATCTCTGGTGTGGCTGAAGAAGTCGAAGTATCTTCCTTCTTCGAAGGTACTTTAAACCATTTTCTCTCATCTTTATCTTTATTGCTGTTAGCGCTGGTTCGAGGTTTACTCCCTGTTTTATTCTTGGCTGCAGCTGCAGCAGCTGCTTTGACTAAAGCTATCCAATCCTCCAAAGGAAAAACACAAAACATGTGAAGTATTAAAAATTAATCAGGATGTAATTACACTAATGAATAAAAACATGACGTTTTCAAATCTATTTTCACACACGCACACAAACATAAAATTAAACTTATTTACAAGATGGATCATCGACGTGGTAGATTATCAAATTTAATAACCTAATGGGTTAATGGGTTGAATAACCTTTCACAAAATAAGAAAATAATCAATAACTAGTAGGCCTTTGATGTATTTTCATACCAATAAAATATAACAGAGAGGAAACCTATCACAAATATGGAACACTACACGACATTCTGCCAGAGATCTTTAGGGTTTAAATGAATTGTGTTTCTTTTCCATAATACAACCAACAGTAGAATAAGAGAAAAATAATTATACTGTAATTCTACAAAGACTAAAAAGAATATATATCCAACGAGTGAATGGTTGTTCCTTATTAGGAAGAATGTACCACTTAATACAGAGTCAATTTTAGGCAGACATGGTATGATTTTATTATTTTCTGAAGCTTTTAAAGTTTAGATGCCAATTTATCACAACAGTCTAATATTACTGATGAAAAAAAAGCTACCCGACTTGGACAAGGTCAAGTATACACTGTCAGTTGCCAGATTAGTTTCTGGGTCTATGCTAGTTACCATTCTTCTAACATGCTAATACCTATTTCTCCTGCGTTAATTTTTTTGTTTGTTGGTAAATAATTTTCACAGCTTTATTTTTAACTAAAAATGCTGACTGTAAGTATTATGGAAAGGTATAAAGAAGAAGTAATAGCATTTTTAATTTTTTAAAACAAATATCTATACTATCTCTATAGAGTTAATTTTCCACTGAGGCCATTAAACTCTGTACATCAGAGCACCAATTCCGATTCAGCCAAAATGTGTAACGCCTAGTCCAAGCAACTAAAAATAATTTCACATCAAATCCATTTAATTCATGGGTCACATTAACAAACACAGGCCATTAAGCAATAGACGTTGATGGCTATTCGGTCTTGAAAATACATGGTAAAAACAATAAGCCACTAAAACAAACAAAATCAATGTGTCTCTCCCCCATGACTGAAAGGAACTGAAAACATGATGTGATTGTACTTGACACATTCATTCATCAATTTCCTACTAAATACCCTGCTACATACGCCAGGAACCATGTTAAGCATTCATCAGGTAACAGCTGATAAAAAACTGGTTCTACTACTAAGGAATTCACAGGCAAGTAAATCAACTCTAAGACAATGTAACAGAAAATGTACTAGAGGAAGGAGCAAAATATTACCAGGGAGCAGAAAACAAACAACTAATTCTGACTGAGAATTAGAATTAAAATTTCTGAGGAGAAGGACCAGTGAAAGGCTTTAGAGAAATGGTGACAGGTGAGTAGAACCCTGAAGGATAAAGAGAAACTTGCTAGAGGAAAGGACAGAAGAAAAGGAGAAAATGGGCACTCCAAGCAAAAGGGAAAAGTTAAACAAAGGCACTGATGTCAGTGTTTACAAGAAATGGAAAGACTGCTTGGTCTAAGGCTCAGGAAACAATGGAGGTAGTTAAAAGCATTATAGCTAAATTGAGACTTAAGATGAACATTTGTTAAGGAAAGAAAGCACAACAATGAAAAACACTGAGAGCAATCAACAGCTAGAAAGAGAAAAAAGAGTAAATACAAGCAGAGGAGCAAACTAAAGTGTTAATACAGCAGAGATCACATGTCTGGAGTCTTATTAAACAGCAGAGCATTTAATTCTGGCCCTGTATTGTGGGAAAAAAATTTTTAAGAGAAATGCTGAAAAAGTATTGGGGATAATTTCCATTCCCAGTTGTTTTCTGCCTCAATTAAGAGAAAACTGGAAGAGAGTTATACTGTATCTTTTAGAATGTAAATTAGATATTAAAAAATGCTTTTTGATCAAATCACTTATTAATCATGGGAATCACTGCAACGATGTGATTCAAGAATTCTCCCATTATTCTGCCGCTGTATTTTTAACTAGAAAAGGTTCATCACCAAATCTAACCGAACTGTGACCCTTCCATGAATGACAGCTAGTAATGACATATTTCAAACTTCCTTGTAGATAACAAAGTAGTGCACTAAAAAGAGCCCTGCATTTGAAATCAGAAGATCTGGGCTCAAGGAATCAATCTGCACACAATGGCTGAAAACTTCTAAGTCAGTCACTCAATTCTCTCAATTATGAATTCTTCCACTGTGCAACAGAAATATCAGCCATACCAATGTCAAATGATTTGCTATGAGAAGAGAATCCCATGCAACAATGTACACAAAAAATGTCTTGTAAATGTAAAGAACCTTATAAGCTAATCTTTAACACTAGTGAGTTAGAACATAAACTATATACACCTGCTCCTCACTTATAGACGTGGTTAGGTTCCAAAGACCAGGTCAATATATGAAAATCAGCATTATGCAAAAATGGAGGATGACCACATCAGATCACAAAATAGAGGATGACTGCATCAATACATAACTGCCAAATTATATCATTACAAACCACTGAGAATCATGGCCCAGGCAAGCTGACACATAACATTAACCATCACAGCCAGCATTACTTTCCCCTCACACCTCAGTGTTCATTACTGCCAGACATACACTTTTAACGCGCACAATAGTCACCAGGTTACTTACTATTGTCGTAAATGTGAAATGTCGGATAACAAGACAGTCAATTAAGTGAGAAGAGGGTGTATCATCAGCACACCCTCAGGTGGAAAAAAAAAAGCGTAAGAGAAAAAACAAGTACTTCCTCTGCTATATACCCTCAACTTAAAAATATAATGGCTCGACCACTCACCCTGTAATTACTGCTGCTATGCTTTTATTAGGTGGAATATCTCATTACAGGGAGGAATCCACCCTCATCCTTTGATATCAGTTTCACAGCTATTTATGTATCCACTGCTACCACTCCACTCAAAATGATTTAAAGGACGAAAGAAGGGAAAGAAGGGAGGGAGAGAGGAGATCCTATTTTGGGCAGCCGACACGTCTACCACACCTTTTTTCCTAGTGAGAAAAATCTATGGATAGACTGTAGAGGGGCCACAGGTGACACTTCATCCACTGCGGTGTGAAGAGCTCGGTAAGGCGCTCAGGGCGACGTATGAACGCCAGGTGAGGGCCACCGGAATGAACCAACGGGTGCCAAGTCAGAGACAGGCTTTTATTGAGGTTCAAGTACATTAACTACTTTGGAAGTTCACATATATAAAATTGTTACTCCTGTCATATTCCTTGCAGGTGCTGTAAAAGTTTAGGGACGAGCATTTCCGCAGTGCATTTGTTTGATGCGTTATTTTTTGCTAGTTAATAAAAGAAATTTCACTTTTATCCTTATAAAGGAATTCTTATCAGAGCTCAGAGTCTAGAAGGTAATCTACAAAATTGGAATTCTGTTAGCAGTGTCCAAACTACCTGATTTTAGTGTATTTTCTAGATGAAAACAAGTTAAAGACTTGTTAGGAAGAAAAAAATATATATATATTTACCAAATGAGACTATTTTATTTACAAAAAACTATAAATATTCTAATGTGCCTACAATTAAAAATATTTTTGAAGAAAAAATAAAAAATTATTGGAAATATACTAGTACTCCAAGTTTTTTCAGTAGTTTTGTATTTTGGCATCGATTTTAATGTTAACATACATCATGATGGAATAAAATACTAAACATGAACATGCAATACATCCAATAAAAATAAACCCCCAAATTAATTTTTACAACCTTTAATTTTACCACAAATCAAACTGGTTCAATGTCCTGCTTTAGAAAAGGAAAGCTTTAAGGCAAATATTAGTGCCATCGCAAGGATATCTGAATATTCAGAGTAACAAAACAATAGTTTCAAAACAAAAAACAATAGAGAATTCTGTGAACAGGTAAATATTACGTTCCCAATGCTTTTACCTCTCTCTCAATGCAGTAACCAAGAAATCACACCATTGAATGCTTAAAATAACATTTTATTTATACATGCAAGTATGAAGACACAAAGTGATTTCCTAATCAAGAGCATTTTCATCTTAAAATCCATTTCCATATTAGGAGAGAAAACCTTGCTATCCGATTATTCCATAATTAATTAAATTTTTGAAAACCAGATTATTTACAGTAATAACTTCTCAGTAATAGCTGTGGTGGTGTACATCTTTGGGCTGTTAAATGTCTGCACTTCACTGAAGTTGACAGGCGATTTCAGTACATTTCAGGATGACAATTATTTCCCACCACACTGTATGAAACAAATATGTAGCATATTTCTGTATTAGACATTTGTATAGATTACTTTCGAATTCTTAAAATTAATTGTAGGTCCAGGTGCTGAAAATCCCAAATAACAGCAGAATATGAAAGAAAACATTTTCAACTTCTAATGGCACCTTTTCTTGCCAGGTTATTTCAGGAAACATATTCAACAAATGGAATCGTGGTTCTAGCTCCATCCCAGATTCTCCTGCAAATGCTTACCGTTCATTCTTGCTCTGAGCAGTGACAAGGCATGTAATACACTGCTTACGTCATGTGACTTGGAGAGCCCTACCTGAACAGCCTACAGAGTGTCAGGTAAGCGCCTTTTACAAGAAGATTAACGACTGATTTGTAGAAGGAAAGAAGAAGATAAGAAAATATAAAATTTGATATTAAAAATTAACTTTCTATATGATGCTACATACCAGGAAAAACAAAACGAAGTTAAAAAAAAGGCACTTACCTCACTTCCCATAGACTGGTTACACGATCCAGCTGGGTCGATAGGACAACACCAGCTTAGTGGATGCTGGGATTTCACCTGGAACAGAAACTAGCGACCTATAACTTTAGCAGGTCTAAAACCGAAGAGGCAAAAATCATGTGTATAATTTACTTTACATTCTAAGCTTCTTTTTCTTGCTGCTATTTGGGGCTATCAGCACATAACCCTACAATTAGTTTACTTTTTATTAATAAAAAAAAAAAAAAGATTTTGATCAGTCATCATTCAAGAAGACACCCCTCTGGGTAGCTAGGAATGCTGAACACTCTTACCTGCCCCTTAGCATCCTCGGGCATGGCTTTAATGTGCATTCTTTTTAAACAACGAATTACTCCATCATAAAACTGAACTGTGAATGTTCCTGAAATAGGAGCAGGTCAGAACCATTAGAAAATAGAATTCAACCTTACAGCAAGACTTGAAATCTGACAGGTGTGCCCTGACAGAAATAAGCGCTCTGTGATTGCTGTAATTACAAACATGTATCTATTTCAAGGCCACCATCAAGTTTATTACGCTTTCTCTTTTCCCCTAAAACCAATTCTAAACTCTTATTTCCTTTAAAATGTTCACAAAATAAGCCTTAATAGTTACATGAAATTCTAATTATTATTGAGAGAATTTAAAATTTACTTTGTAATAATTTAAAAATACGTATAGACTGAGAATACATATGTCCCCTCCAAAAAATCATTACTTTCAAAAATGTTTATTTTCAGAGGAATTATCATTTGCTCTCTCTGAAAATAGTTTATAGAGAGGAATACCTAATGTATGAAAGGATCATTTTCCCCAGAAATTATTGCTTTGCCAATAATAATGAACTGGCAAATAAAAATTGTAGATTCATAGACTTTTAAGTTAGAAAATACTCTCCAAACCACCTAGATAAAAGTCTGCATTAGCTCTCATAAAAAGACCAGACTTAATGGCCTGACTGAGACCGGAAGGACCCCGGAGGTCATGGTTCCCAGACCTTCTGTTGGCCCAAACAGGAACCATTTCCAAAGCCAACTCTTCAGACAGGGATTGGACCGGATTATAAGACAGAAAATGATACTGGTGAGGACTGAGTGTGTCGGCTCAAGTAGACACAAGAGACTATGTGAGCAGCTCCTGTCTCGAAGGGAGCTAAGAAGGCAGAGGTGGACAAAAACTGGCTGAATGGACTGAGGAATATAGGCTAGAGAGGAGGAGTGTGCTGTCTCATTAGGGGGCGAGCAACTAGGAGTATACAGCAAGGTATATATAAATTTTTGTATGAGAGACTGACTTGATTTGTAAACTTTTCACTTAAAGCATAATAAAAACAAACAAAAAAAAAGTTTGCATTTGCAGATAAGAACACGGAACTCCAGTAAGGTGGAATGCTGCCTCCAGTGACATTCAGCTAGCAGGAACATACCCATAGCTAACAGCGGGTCCCCCTTCGGCTATTCATGTCTTTCTTACTAGGCCAGTTTGCCTTCCATGGCTTAAGATTCTGTCTGCCAGCATCTAATGAAGCAGTCACTTTCTGTTGCGGACTGCAGGCTCTGAAGTCAATATAAGCCAGTACTACTAGAAAATATATCCATCATGTAGATTTTATACTTACTGAAATGCAAACATTTTTCTATCATTTCCTGTACAAATGAGGGCAGCGTGTCATTTTAAGTAACCAAAGACTTGGCCTTTACAAAAGACGTATAAACACTATATGTGATCACTGTTGCTAATGGCTGTGAAGGTGGTGCCAAAGCCAACGACATAGATGTGCAAGTATTTCTCTTTTTTTTGTAATCTGAAAAACGGCAATTGATTTCCTATCTTCCCATAATTACTGTAATACACAATATCGCAGATATAAAAATCTAAACTCAAGTTATGAAACATGAACTTATCAGCTGAATAGCATGGATGTAAAAACATCATATAAAAATTTTGAGAACGTCAAACCACACGTACACCTTTTACCACCTTCACTGCTGCTTCTGTCCTCCTACTTCTTCAATACAGCACTTCAGGACAGGCTCCTCACTGGCCACCTGGGCAACCACGTTCACCCCTTCCTCCCCACCTCTGCTCCCCTACTTCCTTTGCCCTGATGCATTTCTCCTTTCCTTACATCCACCAAACTCTAACTCACACGTCACAGGCCAGCTCTTCAAATCCCACCCCCAACATGAAAATGTCACTCCAGTTCACATTTCTCTTCATTTCTGTACATTCTATTCCAAAAAGAAGAAGAAAAAAAAAAAAAAAAACCCCGTCGCTGCTGAGTCAATTCCGACTCCTAGCGACCCTATAGGACAGAGTAGAACTGCCCCACAGGGTTTCCAAGGAGTGCCTGGTGGATTTGAACTGCCAACCTTTTGGTTAGCAGCTGAGCTCTTAACCACTGCACCACCGGAGCACCATACACTCTCTTGCAGATACTTAAATGTTTACATGTATTTTGTTGTGTTTTGCTTTTGCACTGAACAGGCTCCCTGAGGACTCCCTTTGCCTTTCTGGGGGTAGGGGAGTCATGCTCATCCACCAAGTGGGGTGTATAAAAATCATATAATGAATGTTCCTTCTATTGGAGATTAAAAATATATACATATATATGAATATCTGTCAATATTTCCCTAATGAAAAAGAAAAAAAAAATTTTTTTTTTTTTCTTTTCAATTGAAAGGGCTCCCTCAAAATACTCCTGAAATGGCAGCTGTCACAATCAGTGTCACCACTCCTCTGCTGACGTATGCTTCGTTTTCTTAATCTGTTTTTGGTGGCTTACCCAGCAGAACTGACTCAGTCCTTCTTTCCTTTGTCTTCTCTTCCTTCCACAAATGGTTACTGAGGGCCCACCCTGTGCTAGGCTCTGGGCTCCACACTGGGGAGCCTATGCGAGTAAGAATGTAAGCTCTGTGCCCACCTCACCAGAAGGGAAAGACACAGGCTGCACCACCAAAGTAGAGTAACCTGCACATCTAACGCCTGAGCTGGCCCTCAACCCTTCCCGTAGTAGGGTGACTAGCAGCAGCAATAAAATCATGGTCGTATTCGTTATTTTAATTCATTAAGACAATAAACTGGATTAAGTCCTCTGTCAAGTTATATCATGATTTCTAGGTGGACTATGATCATTTACTTGTTCACACCTTACACTCCCGACTACATCCCATTTTAAATGTTTTCCTCTTCTAGCTTTTCTTACCTATTTTCTCTCAAGTTTGGTTTTCATTTAAATCCCTCCCACAGTTCCCATCACTTCCGGGTAAAATTCAAATTCTTTGGCAAGAGGATAAGACACTGCATACATCAGTCCTACTCTTTTCCCTCTGTTTTAACCCTTCTGAGGAGTCCGTCAGCAGAATCACACCAAAGGACTTGCAGTTCTTTAAAAACGGCATGCCTCTCACTTCCATTCTTTTTCACACATCACTTTTGCAGAAAAGCTTTCAGATCCTTCTTTCTCCAGTTAACTCATTCGTATGTCAAGACTCAGCTTCAGGGAAGTGTCCCCTTACTTAGATTAAACGCTGTTCTTGCCAAGAAACTTCACTCAGTGTATGTTTAGTAAAGAGAATAAATGTGTGGTTAAGTTTCAGAAATAACTATAATAGAAATCTAACGTATTACCTACTTGAAAAATATATTTCCAAGTATTTCATAATTGTTTTGGATGAGATTTTAAAGGAAAAATTTAAAAAGAAAATATTTAAACATATCCCCATTAACAGTAATATACATATTAACTCTCAAATTAGTCTACAAGTTGTGTGTTTTAAATTCATTCTCTGCCCAACAGATTTATCAGTTTTATGTCACACCTGAGTTCTGCTTCATTTTTGACATTTCTCATCATTTCAGCAACTTTTGCTCAGTACATAATATCCTAACAACTGTCCACAAAATGGTATTAGGAAAATGAACTCCTAATTATCTATAGACTTTAAGAAAGAAGGAGAGAGAGGAGAGAAGTAATAAAGGAAATCCTCAAACTGAGGAATACTGTACTGTATTTCACTCGTCAGTTGAACTGATTTGAATTTCCCTGTATCGTTAACCCTTTTGAGGAAATCCTCAAACTGAGGAATACTGTACTGTATTTCACTCATCAGTTGAACTGATTTGAATTTCCCTGTATCGTTAACCCTTTTTCCCCACTCTGAATGAGAGGCTAATAAAAATAAGTTAGCGAACAAACTGAAAACACAGAAGTAGAAATAAAAGCCTGTCAACTGAAAGCTGAAAAACTATAACCAACTATTTACCACTATTAATTTAAGCCGTTTATTTAGGCAGTAAATCATGGGCCATCTTATTCTACACAACATATTAACAAATTAAATCCTCCCAAAGAAGGATGCTAGCGGAAAACATATTAAGTGAAATTTAAAACAAAGTAAAAAGCTACACAGAACAGTTACATTTATCAATTAAAACTTAAAATATGGTTAAATTTTACAATGAATTCCCATTTTAAGTCTCAGATCATTTCAAATACATACCTTCTTTGTTAATTGCTTCAATCTTGGCAGGGTAATAGCGACAGTCTGTCCAACGAGCCAGAACTTCCTCTCCGGCTTTAAAATCCTATTTTAAACAACTTTTAAGATCAATACCATATATAAAACAAATAAGCATTTCCTTAACAAAAACTGGCTTTTCTAAATTTAAAAGAATTCCTTTTAAAATGTCATTACATTTCTAGCAAAAATAACAAATGGAAGAAGATTGCTACTTACAAAGAAATCTTCCTCATCTTTTAGCCCTTCTTTTCTCAGTGCTGGTCTCTCAAGGGGTCGCAATCTATTGCTGTCCCAGTAAATCCACTCATCGTAACGATGACTCCAGCGCTCAAAATGCACCAACATCTTTCCCTCCTCATAGTCTATTTTCTCAATTCGTGATGGATACCTCAAAAACAAAAAGGAGATTCACATCAAGAGAGAAATCTTGTATTTGTTTAATCAGTATTAAATAGGAGAACATAACTAAAATATCACTTACCATTAAAACTGTGAACAAAATAAAATGGGTCCACATTTTTAAAATATCAAACCAATAACATTTGCTTGTTTTTTTTTTTTTTTTTAATGATTGTTCTCAAGGTCTGATGAAATAAACACTTTGATATACTCCCAGTGGAAATGTAAATTGCTACACTGTTTTGGGAAGTAGTTTGGCAACCCTGTGTCAAGGGCCTTAAACATGCTGCTCCTTTGTACTTGATAATTCCAGTTCTGGAACTATATACACAAAGATGGTCACAAAGCGTTGTTTAAGAACCATCTAAAAATATGGTTGGAAAAACTGAAGACGCCCTACCCATACAGCTATAAAATAATGGTGCATCCACTGAATGGAATATTCTATAGCTTTAAAATGTGGGCTTTACAAAGAATTTATAATGCAAGAAAACGTAAAATAGCAGCCCTATGGTCACTGGCAGTATAACTACACGAAATAGATTATGTCTAGGGAAAATATGTCAACATGCACATTCGCCTCTATATGGCATTAATGCACTTTTTAAGAAATATCTTCCAATACTTTTCATAACGAACACCAATGATGACAGGGAAGGCTCAGTTAAACTTTAAATTTAAAATGATAAAAATAATATTACATTGTTCAGTCTTCAAGTGTGATGGTTCTCCTGAGATTAATTCCAAAATAGAAATAGGTTAACTGAAAACTTCTAACACGGAACACTGCCTATTCATTTCTAGTGTACTATGTTAAAATGGGAGCCCTGACAGCACAGTGGTTAAGCAGTTGGCTGCTCACCAAAAGTTTAGCAGTTGGAATCTACCAGCCACTCTTTGGAAACCCTATATGGCAGTTGTACTCTGTCCTACAGGGTCACTATGAATTGGAATCGACTCAAGGGCAGTGGGTTTTTTGGTATTAAAATGTTTAAGGATGACTCAAATTTAAAAAACAAAAGCAGGGTTAAACCACATTAAGAATTCAATACCAGCATACAGTAGATGAGTCAGCCACAATAGTTAATCTCATATTTTTGCTACTTTTTGGTAAATCTGGACACTTTCTTTCCCCTGTGGAAAAGTAGCTTTTAAAAACTACTAACTTTGAAATTTAAGAATTGTTGCTACCTGCTTTATAGATTAATCATGCCATGCAAGTCTTTTTTATACATCTCCAGGCCCTGAATCGTTTTCTGATATAGCTCCTTTAACATCTGACAGTCAACCCCACACTGCGCCAATGATACTGAAGTACTTGTAATTTCATCACACACACCATGCTCTGGCAAACATTTGTGCTTTTGCACATTTTATTCACTCTGCCTGGCCCTAAACTGCCCTTGCTTTGTATACTCACCATCGCAGACTAGGTTTACCATGTACTCTTCTGTGCGAAGACTTCCCTGACTCCCCTTCCCTGCTGCTCTCACAACACTTAACACGTGACAAACCTTTCTGTACAAGTTCCTGAACCGTGTGCGGTCGGACATTTATATTCCGAGATATTAATACGAGTGGCCCAAAAAAGGATCCTGTCTGTGGTCAAATAGTGGATTAAAAAAAGAGTTAAACTGCTTTCTTCCATTGTAGGACCTCTCAGCACCTTCGGCAAGGGCGAAAGAAAGCATACAGTACTACTGAACTTAAGAAACTACGGAACTCTTTTCAGTATGGAATATTTACTAACACTTTTCTAGAGAACAGAGTTCTAAGGCACAGGAAGTTAGAAATGCTACTTCGGTGCGAGTTTCTGGGGACCCTCAAGCCATGCTCATCTTTGCTCCCCAACACCTAGCGCAGTGTCTGCCACACCAGGCACCTGGAGAATGCTCAGCATGAACTAGAACTGATGTTTCAGAAAGATCGTCTGCACGTTCCTTCAGAACTGAGAAGGCTGCCAGCCCATTTCTAACCTTCAGTTAGCGCTGACGCTTTTTGGCAGGTGGGCGTGGACAGAGGGAACATTTGTTTAAAAAAATGAATAAAAAACGAGAAAACTTAGCAGATTAATATACCTCCTGAGGGGGACATGCCTACCTCACCCACTCAGAGCCAATACTATAAAACTTGCCTTTTGCAGTGTTGTTTGGCTTTGTTGGGTTTTGCAGTTCTGGTTTTTAAAACATAAAAACTGTCAATGGCACTAAGCCTAGGATAAGGGTGCCCTTTTTTTTTAGTTTACCTTTCAGCCCGCATTAGTCACTGAAGTGCTAGAGAACTTGTCTCTCCACTGAAAAGACTGGTAAATTTCTCTCAAAATACAGAGCCTCTGGTTTCACAGGTTTACTTTTATCATCACATCTTTTCATTTCTGACTAAAACGTAAGTTTATTCCGTAGGTTCCTTCAAATTTTAAACGTATATAATGCCATGTATTTCAAACATTTCTCAAAGTAAGGCGAGTCCCGACAGTAACAGTCAAACACATCTTTACTTTCACGATTCAGTGCAAATTGTTTAAATCTGGACTGCATTTTTAAGTAATTTATGGTTTTCCTAAGATGTTTCAAGTTCTGTTGGCTAAGTAGGCGCCTGATGAAACCACCAGACTAAAAACTGTATTTTGGGGACCCTCTTCAGGATAAGCTACAGTGTGTTATACTTGCTACGTAAATATTTAGAGACTGACATGGAAACTTGGGAAGAAGGCCAAGAATTAAATAAGTAACGCAAATACACAAGTTTATTGCCATTTTAATTTTTACAATGTTTACTAATCAATTACTAAATTTCAAATAAAGGTGTCAGAAATATTACCATTATCAAGAAAGTTAAAATTTCTGTTCAGTCATTCAATACATATTTAAACACCTATGAACAGTACTTGCTAGGCACTGTTGGTAGATAAAGAAGAAACATTAACTCCTACCATCAAGAAGCCAGGAGGTGGGGGGAGAGAGAAGAGTTGGAACAGTTGCTGAATGTCAACTGTGTGTCGAGTCTATATTCTTTATTTATTGAGTGTCAACTGCTCTTATATGCACTGTCTCATTTGATCTTGGCAACCATACAAGGTATAGCTAACACAGTCCCCATTTAACAGATGAAGACCTGCTCTAGAATACACACAGCTCAGCCAGAGTTCCACTAGGAGACACCTAAGTGATTATATCATACAAGGTAAAACTGGTAAGTACATACAGAAATTTTACCCAAGATGCTT